>NW_018164985.1:165133-174415 GCF_001263595.1 Phalaenopsis equestris | reverse complement strand
AAATAACCCTCAAGAGTTTTGAGCTCCTTCAGCTTTCTATTTTCCCCTATCATAGAGAAAGTTGGGGTATGTAAATTTATAGATTATTTTAGTGTTATCCTCTATAAATATTTTTTGAATCTGGATCACTTCATTGGACGGCCCAAAGTAATCTCTTTGATCAAATGGTGTTTTTGAGCATTTAAGCTCATTAATGATGTCATAATTAAGTGATATTGACCTCATGAGATTCAGCTAGTCGAGATCCTCAATTGACTTAACTTGTAAGATCTAGAGATTATCTGGTCTCCCAAAATATATTTCAAACAATGATTCAAGTAAATGATTTATAAACATCAAATTTCTACATATTTGGTTGCATCAAATGTTCATAAAGCAGGTCAGGAAAATGTGCAGGCTTTAAACATTTCGAGTAAAACAAACAAGCCAAACCGACCGGCCGGCCAATGCCTCAAATGCCAAAAAATACACCACAAATATGCCGGCATTTTTTCTCTCTTTTATGTGGATAAATTCTTTCATTGCTTATACTTTGCCGTCCTTTCAATCTTTCATTATGGAGGAGACATGCATAAATTGACTGGCTTAAATGAATAGGTGTATTTTATAAAGGCAATTTGGTCACCATGTGCTTGCATTTTAATTTAATTTCAATTAAATGTATTGATTATTTGGTTCCTACTTTAATTGTGTAAAGTAAATCAAGTGCAATATTGGAAATTTTGACAAGTCTATAGCTCACATTTATCATTCTAAAATGATATATTTTGAATTTATTTAGTTTGGATGATTTACAAATACATTACAAACTACAATCTATTATTGCAATCGTGGTAGGTTGTCCCTTTCGATCCGCTGTCGCCGAATTAACAACAGCAAACAATATCACAAACAAACAACAACAACAACAACAAATCATTGTCCCACTAAGTCAGGTCGGCTACATAAATTATTTTTCTCCACTGTGTCCAATTGAGTGCCGTATTTTTATTTCATTCTAATAGATTGAGGTTATTTTTTATCAATATGTCCAAGTTTATTTTTGTCTATCTTACACTTCTTAACATAAGTCGAATCTAAAACACCTGCTCTCATGGCAGGATTATCATATGATGGACGCTTAATGTTTTTGTGTCCTATCACCAAATATGTTTACATTAATTAAATGTATTCTAAGAAGAATAGTCTTAATTACTTTATATACAAATGAGCTCCTTAAAAATTAAGTTTTTAGGGCTTATTTGGGATATTTTAAAAATATTCTTGTTTCGGGCATTTTTTAGATACCTTTATTTTTTTTTTATTTTCAAAATTAAATTAACTTAATTATAAGATATTCAAAACACATAAAAATATTTTTTTTGAGCTTTTTTAAAATTAATATGTTATAATTTACCAAATATAATTTTTTGAAGTAAGAAATGAAGCAAAACAAATATAAATGAAAAACTATATATTAAAATTAAAAGTTTACATAATGAAATTTATGTTTATCATCTTCTTATTTTATGTAACACAACACAAACTATTTTAGGGAAGTTTACATACATTCCACATAATTCTTATGAATTTACACATCTAACACCTAAAATTTGAAATTTACATTTATAACACATGGGTGTTAAAACTTGTACATGAAAAAAGGTAACAATTTTCAAAAGTTGGTAAAATATGACGTTTTTAGAAGAATAGTCTTGAGTTACTTTGTATGGAAATGAGCTCCCTGTTGTGTATTTGCTCAAGTACCTTGTTGCATCATATATTCCAAGTGCGATCCAAAATCAAACCAGCTCTCGCGCATCCTTCATGAATTCCTTCCATTCTTCGACTTTCTTCTCACGTGGCTCAAAGAAAGAGAGGAGGGGAGAAGCGAGAGAGAGGAGGAGAGAGTATTTTTCTTGTAATCGTCGGATCAACAACGGTGTAATCCTTGAGTAATAAAATCATCTGCAGCTCCGTGGACATATGCAATTTGTCGAACCACATAAATCTATGTGTTACCTTTTTTGGTGTATTTTTTAGTCTCAATTTTTTTCAATTTTTGTCATCGTTTTTCACAATAATTGGTATTAGAGGCCCGATTAGAGTCAGAGGAAGAACAATGATATGATACGAAAAGAAGGTATCAATGATCGAGAAATTCGATGACATGGATTTTGGTTACTGGAGGATGTCGGACTACCTCTATGGGAAAAAAATTCATCTTTCATTACTGGAAAAGCAACAAGAGAGGATGGATGAGGCTAATTGGAATATGTCGGATCGAAAAGTTATGGGGTTATTCGATTAACCCTATCAAGATTCGCTACCCAAAATGTCATAAAAAAAGGACCACTGCATATCTCATGTCAGTTTTATCAGGTATGTATGAAAAGTCATCGACGAATAACAAAGTGAACTTGATGAAAAAATTATTTAACTTAAAGATGGCGAAAGGTGTGTATGTCGCTCAGCATCTGAATGATTTCAACACCATCAAAAATCAATTGTCGTCTGTTGAAATTGATTTTGACGATGAGAACGTGCACTGATATTGTTAGCTTCATTGTTAAATAGCTAAGAAATCATGAAAGTGGTAGTTAGCAATTCTGTGGATAAATCTAAGTTGAAATATGACGATATTCGTGATTTGATTTTGGTTGAGGACGTGCATAAGAAGGATTCTAGTTAAACCTCCAGTTCGAGTTCAACACTGAATATTACTTCCAAAGGACAGGAACTCAGACAGAGGAATATCAAAATCAAAGCACTGTGGTAAGAGCAAGTCAAAGCCAGGTCAGCAAGTAACCTGCTAGAATTGTGGCAAAGATGCCCACATAAAGAGGAATTGTGAAAATCCTAAGAAGACGGAGAACGTTGGTGCTAATGTTGTAACTAAAGAAGTGCAAGATGCACTATTGCTTGCAGTTCACAGCTCTGTTGACAACCGGATACTGGACTCAGGGTCTTCTCTCCATACATCTTCCTACCTGGAGTTAATATGAAACTATTTTGCATGTGACTTTGGGAAGGTGTATCTGGCTGATGGAGAAGCTTTGAACGTGGTGTGAATGAGAGATGTTAAAAATACGCTCCCTAACAACAAATGGATCTTGTAAAATGTCAGACACATTCTTGAGTTGAAGAAGAACATAATTTTTGTTGGGCAGCTCGATGAGAGAGGACATTCAGTAGTGTTCTCAGATAGCACTTGAAAGGTCACTAAAAGAGTACTGGTATTGGCTCGGGGTAAGAAAACGGGTACACTGTATATGACTACTGGTTTTTAACAATGTTGATACTACATTTGCAAAGAGCACAACAAACATGTGGCATTGTAGGCTTGGACACATCAGTTAGAGAGGCATGAAAGAACTTCAGTCCAGAGGCAAGCTACTTGAACTGAAGTCAGTTGATCTCGGCATGTGTGAGAGTTGCATTATAGGGAAGCAGAAGAATGTTAGTTTCATGAAAAGTGGTAGATTGCAAAAGGCAGGAAAACTAAAACTTGTACACACCGATGTGTGGGAACCTTCCCCAGTGACATCTCTTGGATGCTCTTGCTACTACGTCACATTCATGGATGACCACAGCAGAAAGGTAGGTATGGGTTTACTTTTTGAAGCATAAGTCTGATGTATTTTCTGTGTTCAAAACTTGGAAGGTCATGGTTGAGACAGAGAGAGATCAAAAACTGAAATGTTTGAGGTCTGATAATGGTGGTGAGTACATCGATGGTGGGTTCAATGAGTACTGTGCAACTCAGAGTATCAGAATGAAGAAGACCATTTCGGGGACACCACAATAAAATGGAGTTGCATAGCGTATGAATAGGACCATCAATGAACATGTAAGGAGCATGATATTGCATGTTGGACCACCACCAACTTTCTGGGCATATGTGGTTATCACTGCAGTTTACTTGGTTAACAGTGGGTCATCCGTCCCATAAGACTATGAATTACCAGAGGAGTTATAGAACGGAAAAAGGTCAAATTTTCTCATCTTAAGACTTTTGGATGTCTTTCTTATGTTATAATCAATCTTAATGCCCTTAGCAAGCTTGAGGCTAAGTCAAATAAATGTTATTTCATTGGTTATAGAGATAAAGCATTTGGCTATCATTTCTGTGATAATCAAGATCAGAAGATTATTAAAAGTAGGAATGTGATATTTAATGAGAAGAAGATGTACAAGGATAATGTTAGTACAAATTTTGAAGCAGCTCCTTAAGAATTGGAGGTCGTAAGGTTTAACGATCTACCAGAGGTCACGGTACAGAACAGAGATGTAAATGACGAGGAGAGTGGGCCCGAGACACTCATTCCTATTATTCTACTGTTAGATTCAGAGCCATTCACTACTTCAACTACAGTTTGCAAGTTAGTCAGGAGCAGGCGTTCTCCACAGCGTTACTCACCGACTTTGAACTACATCTTGCTGACAGATTGTGGAAAACCACAGAGCTATGAAGAAACCTTGACAGATGAAAATTCTAGCAAGTGGGAGCAGACCATGAAGGAGGAGATGGATTCTTTGCTAGGAAATCAGACATAGGAGCTGACAGAACTTCCACCAGGGAAAAAGGTATTGCACAACAAGTGGATGTACCAGTGAAGATTGAGCTTAGTGGCAGTAGGAGGTACAAAGCTAGCTTGTTGTAAAAGGCTTTCAACAGAGGCAGGGCATTGAGTATTCTGAGATCTGTTCTCCTGTGGTGAAGCTCATAACCATCAGAATGGTGCTGGTTATGATTGATACTAAAGATCTATTCCTTGAGTAGTTATATGTGATGACAGTTTTTTCTTCATAGAGATCTTGAAGAAGACATCTTCATGCACCAGATTGAGGGGTTCATGGTACATGGAAAAGAAGATTCAATTTACAAACTGAAGAAGAGCTTGGCTGGCCTGAAGCAAGCTCCTAGACAATGGTACAAGAAGTTTGATAAATTCATGCTTAATGTAGGGTACAACAGATGTTAGACAGATCACTGTTGCTATGTCTGGTACTTTGACAACTCTTATATCATCCTACTATTGTATGTGGATGATATGCTTATTGTAGGGGACATCATTGATGAGATCAATAATTTAAAGAAGCAGATGTCAGAGCATTTCGCAATGAAGGATTTGTGAGCGGCTAAACAAATCATTGGCATGAGGATTGTGAGAGATTGAGTCAGAGGCACGTTGAGGCTTTCGTAATCTGAATATGGGAAAAGGGTGATTAACATGTTTAAAATGGATAAGGCCAAGCCAGTTGACACACCTTTAGGCAGTCACTTCAGACTCAATGAGAATCAGTAGCCCAAGTCAGAGGAGGATGAATACTACATGAGTAAAGTTCCTTACGCTTCAGCTATTGGTTCACTTATGGATGTTATGGTTCGCACCAGACCGAATGTTGTCAATGCAGTGGGAGTTGTGAGCAGATACATGAGTAATCTAGGGAAGGAACATTGTGAAGCTGTAAAGTGGATCTTGAGATACCTAAAAGGCTTTTCAAAAACCTGCTTGTGTTTCTCAGGAAAGAGCCTAGAGGTATAGAGCTATGTTGATGTAGATTTAGTTGGAGACATTGACAGTAGGAAGAGTACTACATATTATGTTTATACTCTTGTGGTACTGCAGTTTCATGAGGCTCAAATCTACAGAAGACAGTTTCATTGTCCATTACAGAGGCTGAATACACCATTGTGTCAGAGGCTGCAAAGTAGATGATATGGCTACAGAGTTTCTTGGAAGAATTGGGTAAGGAAATTCAAAAGGGCAGTCAGAGCGCCATATTCCTTGTCAGGAATCCTACATTTCAATCTAGGGCCAAGCATATTCAGATCAGGTATCATTTCATTCGAGCATTGTTAGATGACAGACAGTTATTACTTGAGAAAATTTGTGGAAGCAAGAACCCCGCTGATTTATTAACTAAGGATGTTACATTTGAGAAGTTGATGTAGTGTGCAACTTCAGTTGGACTTCTAGCTTGAAGACAAGAGCTTTGAGTTGCAGAGGTGAAGAATCTTACGTTTGAAGAAAAAAGACGACGCCATCGGTGGATGGTGCAGTCAGTGTCTCAGTCATCAAGTGGGAGAATTGCTATGTTTGTAGCCTGTGAATCTTCCCGCCATATTCTTATTCCCGTCGAATCTCCCTCACACGGTCCCACCATCTCTCACGCGGAAAACCCGTCCATTGAAAATTCCTTAATAGGTTTTTACGCCTCTTATAAAAGGCAAAGCCAAACCGACTTTTCTTTTTCTTGGATCCCTTCCCTTTTTCAACTTTCAGCACAAGTGGCTCAAAGAAGGAGAGAAGGGGAGGAGAGAGAGAGAGAGAAAGCATTTTTCTTGTGATCATCGAATCGACGACGATCCTTGAGCAATAGAATCTTCTACAGTTCCGTGGACGTAGACAATTTGTTAAATCATATAAATTTGTGCGTTGCTTTTGCTCGTATTTTTTTTTTCGTCCCAATTTTTTCAATTTTTGTTGTCGTTTTTCACAACATGATGAAATTAAAAAAAAAAATTGCAATGCACAATTAGAATAAATTTATATGCAGATGCATTTGGGCAGTAGGAAGCTTGAAAATATGTATTCGCTGTGAGATTTGTGTGCATTGAAGTTCAATTTCAAAATTTCTCTTAAGGTGATAGGCCTAAAATCATTGACATGCACTTGAATCCAAACAGTAAAACTGAAGCTATCGATTTTTGCTGCCACAGAATCATGTTTAATGATTTGAATCAAAATAATTAATTTCTCAATCATCGTATATCAACTCATTGAAATTTTGTCTCTTTCATTATTTGAATAAATGTCATGTTATGATGTGGAGTCGGATTGTGTTGATCAATTGGTCACTCAAAGCTCTCAATTTCATCGATCAAGCTTGAAGATGAGGTTGCTCGGGGGGTACGAGAGGGTTGACTGAACAATTTTTTTTATACTGAATAATGCATCTTTTGAATGCAGCGCCTCGATGCTAGATACTCGAGTGCCAGACGCTCCAGCGTCAGGAAGGAGCGTCGCATCGCCCAACCCAAGTCCTTATACAAATCCATAAACAATATGCTCAACGCCGAGCTCCAAGAGGGGCGCTAAAGCACCCAAAAAGAGCGCCTTGGCACTAATAACGGCATTTGGGTTGTTAGAGGCTTAAAACTACATCTTCACTGCAAGATTTGTGTGCATTGAAGATTGATATCGAAAATTTTCTTATACAAAGAAGAGGAAAGAAGAGTGTTCTTGAGTTCCATAAGTGTAAAAGCTCAAGTGTGATATAATTTGTCCAATTCTCCTCATTTTTAGTAGTGGCTCATTTTTCATGTGGTGCAACTCTGTGATTTTTCTCGTCCTTGAACTGTTTCATATTAAAACTTAATGTTCTGTGTATTTTCAGTGGTTCCTTATTTTGTGCACTTTTGTTCTAAATTTTACTTCAGATCTCTCTAATCGGTTATCCTTATCTCTTCCCAAACACATTACTACTATTTTTTATTTAAATACAATAATATAACTATAGGATGGATATGTTATTGATTGCTCAAATTGATTGGCAATGAACTTATACCTCAGTAGTATGCAAAACACATAATTCTTATATATTTACATATTTAATTCCAATAGTTTAATATTTAAACATATAATACCTTAGTTACATAATCATATATATGCACAAAAAGATATATTCTTTATAGTGATATTCACACAAATACAAAAGGCTATTCTTGAGAAAATATTTACAAGATCTTACATAGTGATAGGAAGGCCAATAACAACTTGTAATTTTAAAGATGTCATTTTATTTAAATTTTATTTGTCTATGGAAAAGAAGTATTTGATATTTATTCAAATACATGTTGAAGGTTAAAAAATAATATATTTATTTATTTCAAAATATTTAGTATGTGCATTGTACTATGCTTTTATAAATATCATTTGTTGATTTCCACACAAATACAAAAGATTATTCTAGAAGGAAAAAAAAAATCTTAAATTAAATCTAAAAAAAGAGGTCTCATTTTTTACATAGGCCCACTATATTTGTGATTTTATGTACAAAGTTAAGTCTCTACATATAGTGATTGATCCAAACTTATCATCAAGTTTACTGTTGATTGACTGGCAGGGGCGCTACTTAACCATTTTTGTATTGTATCAATTAAGTAATCGCAACAAAATGAGAGAAATTCAATGTGCGATGAAAAGAGATGAGTATCTTTAATGACACGTTGCATTGAAATATGTAAAAATATGGTTCATAAGTTTAATATGATCACACTTGGATTTTAGAAAGATTATAGATGTTCAAGTATCCAAAAATTTAAGCATAAATTTTTAGGAATAAAATATGATATAATGTTAAATTTATTTTTATTATATTTATAATTGAGATAGACAACTCGATGAAGCGAATCCAATGGGATCAAAATGACACTGATTCGAGTTTAGGTGACTAAAAATGATGCATTTAAAATCATAATTAGTTTTTTTTTAACTATTTAAGGGTCAAACATCCATCAAATTGTGCATGCTTATAGTAGAAATAAGTATTTCATTAAAATAAGTCCAACAAGCATAGGATTGCTCAATTTAAAGCTCATTAAGACATTAGAAAAATTGTTCAAAAAAATGTAAAACAATCAAGGAAAACATATTTGAGTTGTCTAACAAAGTATTTAGAACTTAAAAATGAATGGACCGTCACATCAAAAAAAAAAATCTACAAAATAGGTTAAATTCTCACACATTCCGATAAACTTTAGGGGAAGATAATTTTATAATTAAAAATTTTAAAATTCTTATAGTCATTTTAAAAACCAATTTGTCGCTTTTGAGATTTCACATATCCACACTTCTCGCCTTTTCCGGTTGCCCAATTTGTCCTCCAACAAGAAGGAAAATGTTCAACACTTGAACTCTGACGGTGATGTCCACCAATACGAATATCAATTCACAAATGACATCAAACATCGCCAATTGTCTGCTAACTTTAATAAACAACCAAGTCAAGCACGTACTAATACTACCATTTGATAAACTTTCTCCTCAAATAAATCACACAAACTAAAGTGTATGGTGCCTAGAAAAGATGTATAACATCATCGATCAATTGGTGCCATTGATCGCAACTTATATATGACATGTCTTACGTGCATTGAGGGTTGCACTTAGACGAGGCAGCTAATCCCCTAACAGCCCCAAAAACTCTGAGCAAATATAACCCTCATCTTTGCATCGTAAAGGACGAGATCCTGCACTAATTTTATAGCCTCTTAGAGCTTTATAAATATATATA
>NW_018164985.1:127847-165123 GCF_001263595.1 Phalaenopsis equestris | reverse complement strand
TATATATATATATATATTAACATACATACCAGAGAAAAGTGTATGCACTCAACGAAACTCAT
Organism: Phalaenopsis equestris; assembly: GCF_001263595.1. Lineage (NCBI taxonomy): Eukaryota > Viridiplantae > Streptophyta > Magnoliopsida > Asparagales > Orchidaceae > Phalaenopsis > Phalaenopsis equestris. The sequence goes on along the minus strand of NW_018164985.1, from coordinate 165,061 downwards.
TAATGAGATGGCATGGCATAGCGAAGAATTAGTAACAATAACAATAGCAATTCATCATATCTTAGTGCTTTGCAGATCTATAATCCTAGCATACATTGTCTTCTACAATAAAAGGATTGCCCATATAAGTGCTCTCAAGGTAATTGACTTGAAGCATCCTAATGCCTTCCAAATTCAATAAAGAAGATTATTTGATGAAAAATTACTAATCACATAAATTAAAAAGGATGTTCATTTTTGTTCAACTATGTGAATGATACTCTTTATCATGACACATTTGATCATATGTGGCTATGATGCAGTGATAATAGAACCCCAAAAAGCTATATGCCAGTTTCAAAAAGGACTTCACAAGAAAGAATGACCTGGTTTAAAAATTAAAATGAAAATAAAAATTTAGAAATTGCTAGTCAACCAACCCTGTAGAGGATTGTATGCTTTAAGCACTGAAGTTTTAATCATTAATGGATATGTTGAGACGTCGAAATACCCCAAAATACTCTCTAAGATATTTGTAGCATCACTAAAATTAGCACACAAACACACACACACACATATGTTCATCTAATAGCCCAATAATTAGCACAACATTCTTATTAAATAACAATTGCAATCATCGTGAAGCCCATGTGTTTCTTTTAAATCAACTCAAAATTGAGAAAGAAACAAACCTAAACATAAAATATAAATGACTCACAATCTCAAGTTATCTCACCTCCAAGGAAATATCATAAAACCCATCAATGGTTGATTGTTGTGTCTAGGTCATTAGCCCTAATTCTAAATAATTTCTTAAACAAAGACTATAAGCACTAATATTTTGTCAACTCAGAAGTAGTCATAATCTCACCTTCAAAGCACTCACTAAAAAATTTGTAATTCATTTGCATCAAACTTTCAATACTTTTCCAGATAAAAATTCATTTAAAGAGAAAATCCTTTTTAATTGCATGACCCATAAGTGAGTTTATTAGACCCACCTCTAAGTTGTCATCAAGTGAAAGTTTGTAAATCCCACCATTGAGCATCCATAGTATTCAAGCTCCAACGTATGGTCAACACAATAATTTCCAAATCCCATATTTAAAAATAAAAGCAAAACTTCAAATTAACTCAAACTGACACAAAAACCAACAAATTCTCAAAGATAAACTCTTTACACCATCTCTACCAAATTGAAACACAAATTGGCACAAAGCCATCAAACTTACAATTCCAAAATTTTCTTAATCATCTCTATTGATTTGAGATATAAATCCTCTTTCATTTAGCGCAAAGCCAGCAAACTGACAAAACTTTTCAAAACTTTGAACTATTAGGTTTCCCCACACCTCTTTCATTTCTTTAAAAAATAAAAAAGAAAATCTTTTCTTTTTTCACTTATAAACAAGTAAAAAAAATGTGAGATCAAAGTCAAACAGTAGAAAAGCAACGTCAACCAAATGATATCTCTTTCAAAAATAATGTATCTTTCTTTCTTAAATTATTTTCATGAGGGGTAGTGGATTTAAGAAGACGGGTCAATTTATGTTGTATTATTTTAATATCCTTATTGCATATCAACAAAAATCGCGGTAGTAGAGCAATAGTATAACGTCTCAACATTGTACTAAAATTTAGCACACACACACAAATAATGAGAAAATAATAGAAGACACTATGATTTTTTTTCGTGAAAAAACCCAGTAAGGAAAAAACCATGTAGTGAAGCTCTGCCACACATTCTCCCTTCCTTGAGAATTGTTCTTGTTTTCCTAAATCATGCCTCTGAGAAGGTACCAAAAATCACCATCGCTATAAGAGGAAAGATTTTATGCATCTCGATTCATGAGCCAAGAGGTAGCTCGCAGTTTTGAGAATGCCCTCAACTATAGGAATGTCATTCGCAGGCGCAGTTTCCCTTAGCTCGGGAGTGGTGTTGCCACCACCATTATGAAGAGGGGTTGAGTAAGCTTTGTGCAGGCGCTTGGCCTTGGTATCATTTTTGTCATCCAAGAGTTTATGGCAATGCTATAGAACCCTCTGATAATAAGATATACATCAGGGGATGTTGAGTCATGTTCGATTAGGAAAAGATTGACGGCATATGCGAATTAGTTATGTACGTTAAAGATTAGTTTTTTTTAGTTTATAAAGCATAACCCTAATTTGAATCAGATCATCTAATACCTCATAGCAGGGATCATTAGCACTTGGCCTATGGAGCCCGAGGGCCACCACGTCAGCTTCCCCAAGAGCACCTTTGACCAAGAGTCAAGGGCTTGGCATTTTATTATATCATCCAGGTTTCTACCAAGCCCTCATATGAGAGTGGTGACCAAGGAGAGTGCAATACTTAACTATGCAATCCAACATGACTACATGATCGATGTCTGTCGTATTATTCACTGATCCATACTTCACATAGTCTGTGGGAGCACTACATTTAGCATTGGTCATCCTTCCCCAAACTTTGCTTTATGCATTAGAATCAGGATAAAGGTTGATCCCAGAGAGAAGAAGGTGGGCCTTATGTAGCCAATCACAAAGGTAGACATTCAAGCCTACCATGCAACTGCAACAGGGAGTGTAGAGGTTATCGAAGCCTCTATTTTCTCCTAAGATCCGCTCTATTAGCGAGCAGATTCAGACCAAATTGACACAACCTCGATTGACTAGAAAACGAACCTCCTTAGTTGCCAGTATGCCCAGATGGAACACCGACAAGTGAATTAGTTTGTCTAGCTAACTCGGTCATTAGACAAGTTCCTGAGCAATGTCGGAGGTGACTGCAACCCACCTACCCAGTGTATGTACTTCTCAAACGTCGGGCGTGGTGGAGCAGCAGACAGTGATGATAGAGATGGCAATGACATGTTGAGCATGTGAGCAAAGAGCACTTGATGTTCATTTCCCTTTCTGTGAGAGAGAAAGGGAGAAATTATGTTTTCTTTATATTTCTTTGTGTTGTTCCCCAACTTGGACAATGGGCCCAGATGGGCACTCTGATGACTATACCCCTCTATGGGGTTTTGATTATTGGTATGTCTATGTCCCCCTAGTGAGAATTGATTTTTGTAGTAGTACCCCCTTTGTGGGGTTGATTATTAATTTTTATGATCGAGATTGTGCCCCAACAAAGTGGCCTTATAGTTGTGCTTTATGACCGCATCCACCCATAAGGGGAGGGGACTTATGTTTAGATATATTTGTGTGGGTCCTATAGGAATAGGACACTTCCTTGATCGTTGTGTCGAGTATTTCCTACCCTTTGTAAGTCTATTTCAAGAATCATGGCACCACATGAAGCATTTTGATGGCTTAGTGTCCACTTCCTATGCCTTGAAGGGACTCAAAATAGTGTTTGGTGTCTTTTTTTCCACATCAGGGTTGTGACACCTAATTGGCATTCTATTGCTTTCAGTCTCACACTAGTTTTGATTATACAAATACAACTATGGGTGTTGACAGTCTCCAAAATAAAAATACAACATCAGCACTCTCAGCCTTCAAAATGAAGCCTTAGCGGTTACCCTTTGAAAGTTGTGTCAAAATCCACTTAAGAAGCCTAGCACAAGGGGTAGTCCATCCGAGGTGAAGATCCGACCAACCCGAACTTGGGAAGTGTAAAGACGTGAGTTGGGCATCGGCACTCTAAGAAATTGACAACAACACAAGCCAATCGATCAGTAAAAAATACTTAAAATAATTGGTAGTGATGCAGAACATCTAATCGACATTTAACATCAAAAACAAAACCTCAACGACTAAGCAACAAAAAACAACTCTAAATTCGACACGGATAAAGCTCCAAGGGTGGTTCTCTACTCAGTAGTGACAACCTCCGTGAAATCTACCAAGCAAATCACCCTGGAACCCAGTTTCAGAGGTTACCCCCACTCGAGGCTAAGATCTAATCAACCAAAAGAGACAGGGAAGTGTGATTTCAATTGGGAGATAAACTCAATCAAAATTAGTAGTAATTAATCATCACATACACATCACAAGTAAAGAAGTGGTAAAGGAAACACAAAAAAAAATGTAAAACATGAAACAAATGTATAAACCGACCAAGGGAATTTTTCATTCATTAGATAAGAAAAAAATTTAAAATGATTTTTCTGCTTACTTCTTTAAAAACTTCTTGTTACAATTGAGCAAAAGAAACAAACTTTTTTTTACTGATGGGAAAATAAAAAAATAATAATGAAAAAGGATCAAGTGGTCGTCGATCCTCCGTCACCCTCTCCTCAGCTTCTTCTCCAGCTGGTTCCCCGGCATCTTTCTCCTCACTTTCCTCTTTTAGATATGAGAGAAGTGTGGTCAACTCCTTCAAATCGGCCCACTTTGGATCAACCAGTCCCTCTTTACAAATGCTTGCTTGAAGTTTTTAAGCCAGCCAATCCACAAATTTCTCTAAGGTCTTCATCTTGGTCATGGCCGCCTTAAGCGCTCAGTTTCTTCCTCGAGGGGCGACACCACTTCCTCATACTCGATCAACTTGGACTCCCTCTCAGCCACAACCATCCTCAAATGTTTGTAGGCTAGCTACGCTCATCTCACTTACATCCTCATTAGAGTAGGTACTCCCTCCGCCTTCTCCTCGACAACGATCCATTTTTTCTTGGCCTAATCAAAGGCCTTTTAATGGAACAGAGCAGCCTCCCAGCCATGATTTGATATTTGTTGCTCAACTAGTAGAGTTCTATATGGTCAAGCCTCTTCAACGCCTTCTTAAAGGCGCAAAACCAAATGACCTCTGCAGGGATCGAAGGATACTTCGCCGCTGACGGGGAATCAGTGTAATTGTCCCTTTCAATTTCAACCATCGTGAAATGAATGGCGGAGCTAGACCACACGTTTGGTCCCTCATCGTGCAAGGGGATCCTTTGAGGTAGGGAGCATTTCTGCTTCATCCGGTGGGGGGAGTAAAGAGGTCAGTCAACCACGGGATTGTGAGATAGTGACAGAAAACTATGTAAGTTATGATAGCAGCAATAAAGTTTGGCATCACTTGGCATGGAATCGCACACCATACTGACTAAAAATCACCCATAACTTTTGGCAAAGTGGCAATCAAAGACCATATTTGAACTGGTCTCAGTAAAACACAAAATCTTTTCCCAAATCTACCTGCCGCTAACTCATCGTTGGTCGCTCACTACTCGTTATAAATCATGGATGCATGACTCTTAAAGAAGCCCTACAGGTGGTGATTAATAGTGGTCAACGACTACAGATTACAAATTATTTTCGGGTCTTCAGTCTAGAACATCACTAGAATTAGACTTCTCTTCTTCCTCCTTAAGTAAACAGAGGGGACCTATTTATAGACCCTATGAGGAGCATTTTCATCCTTTGGCAAATAACTCTCGTAACCTCCCGATAGAATGACCCACGGTGGTTCTGCTTAATCATAGAATTGTTTTGATAATTTTATGGCATTAAGATTTTAGAATTGGGTAATCATGGGCTCGTTGGATTCCTCTCATTGAGACGGTCAGTTTGACTATAAGTTTGTTGAAACCAAAGCTCTAAATAGCTTTTAATTTAAATCAAAATATTTCTTGCTAAAAAAATGCTTTAAGATTTGTGTCAAATGGTAACATTAGTTATGACGCATCATTTGCCCCTATTTTAGGGTGATTTAGTTTGTATTGTCTAAAAATAATCAAATAATAAAAATAAAAATAAAAAACTTGAAATTTGAAAAAAATTGGCATCCGTCGACAATGATCGCTGCTTGGGGATGGCGGGTGGCAGAGGGTGGCAACTGGGGGTAACTGAAAATACACGAGGAATGTCGATTGTGGGTCAAAGCCTGACTAGTAGGGGTCAGCAACAAGTCTCAATTCACCAGGCGATAGTGCAAGTCAGTGGCAGCGGTGCGGGTTGCATGTCATAACGAGTCACGGGTGATGTGGGTCACGTGTCACGGGACGTGGGGCGGGTAATTATGTGGGCAGTGGGGCTAGGTCAGATCGCATAGCATGGGTTGTTGATCGAGGCTCTACGGCCCAAGTCAGGTCAACGGCGCAGGATCGAATCATGAGGTGCAAAGCGGATCGAGTTAGGTGATACGGGTCACTGCCACATGGAGTGAGCGTGTCATGCTCCGCTAAACTGTCGGGTCAGATTAGTGACTGGGGCCACAATCAAGCGGATTGTGCATACATATCGCACATGAGGCTACAAATTAAGTTGGATCAAGCGACTTTTGAGGGCCATGGAGGTTTCCTTCCAAAAATTAGCATTTTCTTTGTTTTTGGCACAAAAACATAATTATTTTGGCCTGAAAAGAGGGGAGAAGGCATGCTTCTCTTCTCTAGACCGAAGTGTCGCTTGGAGTCCCTTGTCTTGTTATTGCGTCTCATTCTGAGTTGGTGTTGCACAATCATAGAGTTCCTTGACCTGTTATTATGTCGTTTATTTTTTTCTTGTGTCGTGCAACCCTAGAGTACTTTAGTCTGTTGGTGTGCTTCTTTTTGTGTTTGTATTGCGCACCATCAAAGTCTTTTTATGGCATATTGTTCTTTCTTTTTGTAAAATATTTTTAGCTCTTTGAGATACTGATGTCTAAGGAATAAGGAATCACGACTCCTGAAAATTCGAGAAAGTGTCAGAATCCCGAGGAGGTGATATTGACACTTACAGAGAATAACTTGATATTCTTTTTAAAAGAAGTTTCACTTTCTGAATGACATGATGGTGAAATTACGAGTTCCGACTGATAGAGATGTTCCCCTCCTTCGAGATATATTGTAATTTTTTAGGCAAATTTAAAAGTTGGTATGTGATTTCAATCGGTGCTTTTATTGATGGATACCTAAAAGCTATTGAGGTTATTGTTTAGCAGTTCTCTTATTGGGCAATGGTAATCTTTATCGTGTTGATCGCCTTTTTTAAAAATGAGGGATAAGTTAACGTTAAAGATCTTAGCCAGGTTTAATGGGTTTACTAACAACATACACTGATGGATATCTATCAGGAATATGATATTAGATCTTCGCACAAAGGATACAATATGATACTAGTCTATTGGATTTTCTTTGCATGAAATGGCTGAGGAATTAATAATAGTCTGGGAAACTACAACATATGCCTATTGCTCTTCAGATCAAAGTGTACGATATACTACAGATGCTTGGATGTCAAGACCTTAAAGCTTTTTAGTTTGAGGTATAGTACATCAACAACTTTGTGAGCAATAATTTTCTATTTAAGACAGATATTTCTATCCATCCTGAATGGTTTTTTACAATGATGTTGAAGAAATATGAAAAGAAGCACCTCAAACTGGCTCCTGTTGTACCTTTGAAGCGGCCCTTGCAAGACTTTGACTGTGAGATTCTTCCTGCAACGCAGAGTAAGAGAAGTGAAGGGGCAAAAGACCCTTCGACCAATCGTTCAAAGATCCATATTCCGTAGGATGTCTTGACTAACTTGTGCACCAGATACCAATAGGTAGAAGAATATATAAGTTTTCTTTACATGTGTCAAACATTGTTACTTTATACCTTTTATTTTTTTTTATATAAAATTATTTGTTTCAGATGGAAATGAAGATGGATCGTGAAGTAGAGTTTAGAATTTCTTTGAAAGAATGGAACTATGAATTTGTCAAGATCAAATTCCTCTAAGGCAAATGTAAATGCTAATATGATTGTAAGGTTGAGGAAGCTGCTATCTTAGAAGCTCACTTAAGGAAGTGCGGGACAAAGTTATACACGATGGCATTTCTCACTCATTGCAGCATAAGAATCTGGAGAGTAATCAGAATGAGTTGGTGGAGGTATGAACTATCCTTAGTCAGAATACCAATAGCTTGAAGACCGTGAGAGCAAAGATGCATGCATTGGAGGAGAATAAGAGATTGAAGTCCAAAAAGGAGGATGATATTGCAGTAATTGGCTTGAAGGTAGTGAAGTACTTCAAGAACTCATTTGATTTCAAACTCCATTAATTGGCTTGTTTTATTAGTCAACAAATAGTGACTTTCTGTATCAGAAAGAATCTTGCTAACGTAGTACACCGTCCGGTGAAACATTTTCTCCTCCCTGATTAGGACCAAAATCATTGCATATAGTAATTCCACATACCACTTCATTAGCCTCTTTGAAGCCTTTGATTTTGCAACATAGCCCTTAAGAGAGGTTTGTGTAGACAACAATAATATGGGCTTGAAAATATGGATATATTTTTTGCGTCGAGAATATTAGTGTTAGGCTTATTTTATTAGTCAACAAATAGTGACTTTCTGCATCAGAAAGGATCTTATTAACGTAGTACACTGGCTGGTGAACCTTCTGCTCCTCCCTGATTAGGACCAAAATTATTGCATATGGAGGCACTGTAAGATAGAGATACAATGTCTCACCTTGTACTAATTTTGATAACATAAGCAGTGAAGTCAACTATATTTTGAGTTGATCAAAAGCAACTTGGCATTCATTTAACCACTGAAATCAAGTATTTAGACACCCCCTACATCTTGAAGAATAAGAGATATATGTCTCTTGATCATGCCAAAAAACATAATAGAGTAGTTATCCTTCTATTTAATCTCTGTGCCTCTTTTATGCTTCTAAGAGGCATCATCTCTTTGAGGGTTTTCATATTTTTAGGATTAGCCTCGATTCCATGGTGTGTAAACATGAATCCGAGAAATTTGCATGACGTGACTCTAATTACATACTTTTTTAAGACACCCGTTGTATTCCCAAAGAAAATGAAAATATTCTTCCAAGTCGGGAATATGTTGAGAGGTTTGCAGACTCTTGACCAGCATGTCATCGATATATACATTCATGGTATGTCCTATGAGGTCTTTCAAAATTTTATTTATAAGGCACTAGTAAGTTAAGTTAACGTTCTTCAGCCCGAAGGACAAAACCCCATAGTACTATAATCATTTGTTTGTCTTGAAGGAAGTAGCTTCCTCATTAACAAGATTCATCTTTATCTAGTTCTAACCATAATAAGCATCCATGAATTGAGCATTTGATGTTTAGAAGTAGACTCAATAAATTTGTCGATTCGAGATAGAGGATTATTGTCTTTTGGACAAGCTTCATACAGATCAGTATTGTTGATCAGGATTGACCTTCAGTCGGTGGCAAGTAATATCGATTGATATTTTCAGCATCTTTTTTGTTGACCAAACATAGAAATCCTGATGCTCCTAGAGGATTTGGATCAATAATTCTTTAGAACCTGCATAAAATTCTCACTTATTAGAAAAAATTTATCAGGCTCTCCAACGGCTAAAAGGATTTCAAGAATGATCTCACCGGTCTTGAGACCCTATTCACATCAATGTTGGAGGTCGAGCAGCTCTTATGCCACACTTCTGACTGCCTGGAGGTAGAAGGTTCGAGACTGTTCTTAATTCCCTCTAAAGGTGATTATCTCCCAGTCACCTGAAAACTTCACTACAACGTGGTAGGTTGAGACCATAACCTTGTAGTCGTTCAACAGGGGCCACCAGAAGATGGTTTTGTAAGTCCGTGATAAATCAACCACTAGGAAGTAATCCATGTAAGTGAAATGCTTCTCAAATTCTCCCTAAGTGACTAATAGTGCAATTATTCCCAATGTCTCCTTCCTTTCATAAGAGAAGTCATGGAGTAGACTAGTCAGTGCCACCGCCCAGTCAGTTGAGAGGTTCACCTTGTCGAACACTGACTTAAACAGAATGTTCATAGGGCTAGCAGTAGTGACCAAAATACTATTTACCTGATAGTTGTCTATCATCGTTGTAACGAAGATAGCTCTTTGTAAGGATTCCTCCTTTGGGGCAAGTTTGCATCAGTGAAACTCATAGGCGGATGGGCGTTGCGCTTTGGAGCTAAATAGGTTGCACGCAGTTCTCTCAACTATGGAATTTTCTAACGAGCTCGCCAAGATGAATCTCAAACTCCTCTAAAAATAGATGGCACCATCCCAACATTGTGAATGGCATTCACTCAAACTGGCTAATTTAGAATTTCTTCCACATGAGTTTTCCTCTACCTTTAGGTCTATTCCCCTGATGACACAAATTTCTTGAGCATTTTAGCTCTGATTAACTCCTCGACCAGCCTCCAGAGGTGTTTGCATTTCTTCATATTTCGGTCATGGCCTTTGTGGTAAGCAAAGTACTTCTTGGTATCCCGGAGAAAAGTTCTAGCTTACATCGATGGTGCCTTTATGAAGTACTTTTTTTGAATGAAATGCACTAACTTAATCATTGAGACTCTTAATGGAGTGGTCTTCGGGGTCTCATGATCATTCAACGGTAGCTCATAGTAACGAGTCAGCCATTGGTCAGGATATCAAGCCTGGCCTCCTCGAATGTGATTCTTGTTATCTCGAGATGGCCAGTGATCTTCAATTCATGAATGAACGAAAGGACGTGAGTCTTCCCTCGATCTTCATATGTCATTTATGGGAAACTCTTAGATAGACAAAGGGTGGTTGACTCTGTCCTTGTGTAAATAGAGGTGGAGTTGTATTCTTCAGCCGAAATATGATTGTTTATCTATTCAAACAATTCGGCTAAGGTTTTTAGTCGCTTGAGCCCGAAATCATGATGGAATTGTCTCTCCTTCAGTCCCTGAGCTAGGATGGCATGTGCTTCTATGGGTTTTGAATTATGCAATTCTAGCATCTATTTTTTTAAACAAGTGATAAACGTTTGAAGGCTCTGATTTTTTCCATGTCTAATTTGCACCAGATCTTACAAACTTTTCGTGGCTTTTGAATGTTGGTGAACTGAGCCACAAACATTCCTTAGAAGTTGGCGAAGGACAGTCCATTGAACCACTTGCAGACCAACTCCCGCGGCGTGGTGAAGTGATCCCTGGATACTGCTAATATGCGCAGTACAACAATAATTCGGATTATATTTCACTTATATTTTCTTACTTTGCAACAAAGCCAAAAACTGGATCCCGAAGAAAAATAAGAATTTAACTTTTAATTTATATATATTGATATACTACGTAAGCATACGTATCGTTATCAAATCGTTATCAAGTAATGTGTAGAACTTTTTTATTAAGACCTGAATATCGAACCCACGGGGAGAATACGCAATATGCACTATTGAACAACAAATTTTCTATTTTTAATAAAAAGATGATTATCTAAACTAAAGATAATTTTTGTAGTAATGAAAATTTAAATATTTTTTGTATTTTCAATATTTTGATAGAACAATAACAATTTAAAAAGATAACTAGTTTTTGTAGAAGAAAAACACTAAATATGAAAATATATTTTTTCTTGTTATGAATTAGTAATTAAGTATAAAAATTCTGTTGTGAAAGTATGCAAATCGTGTTGTGTCAAATAGGAGCAATAATATTCTTTACCCTTACTAAAGATGATATAACGAACATTGGCTAATTTAAAGTTTGAATAGTTTTGAAGACCGGCTAGGCAGGGAAGATACTAGCTCTCACTCTAGAGTTCCCTCGATTCCCTCCACGTGGGGGCTAGCATTCTCGTATCAGAACCTAAAATAATAAACCAAGTTGAGGGCTTTAACTTCTCACAATAAATTTTAACATCTGGATTGGTCAAATAAAGAAGTAAATGAAGTGCATGGATTTAAATCATCACAATTTCTTCCATAATTGAAGATCAATAATTTACACAACTTCCGTCCAAAACTTAATTACTTATCATTTTAAGAAGAAAGATAAAGAAAACTACTCTGAATCCATGGATAAAATAAAATCATACTTTAGTTTAAAAGAAGAAATCATTGTTAAAACAACAAGTCTTAATTAAAACCAAAAGTAGTCTCAAAACAAAAAAATAAAAACTTATCTCAAGTCCTCCACCAAACTCTTGAAGTTCCTTTGATTCTCTTCTCTTTACAATCACTTAAAATAAAATAACAAAAAAGATAAAATAAAAATAAAAGTGGTGCCTGCAATTCTCTCCGAACTAACTCCCCAAATGAGAACTTTCAAAACTTTCCAATACTTTCAGGACTCACACTTTTTTTTACCTCTTTCAAAGTCCCAATCTTCTTTCTTTTATAATTTTCCAAAGGTGTCTTGGTTTCTCTAAAAAATATGTTTAGATTCGATGTATTTCTCCAAGAGATGCATCCCTTCGTGATATTTTTCATCCATGGTGGTTATAATCACCTATTAAGCCAATGGGTGCCTCAAAAATCTCTTCAAAATTTGTAGAAACCGAATTTACTCGTCCAATAACTGTCACTGGTGCTTAAGCGCGAGACCTCTGGTGCTTAGGCGCGGCCTTCTCTGTTTAACCGGCGCTTAAGCTCCGAATCTGGCGCTTATGCGCCAAAATTTTTTTGCACATTTTCCATGATAGACCATTTTCAACCATCAACTTGACACTTTTTTGCTCCAAATTTGATCCTTTTTTCACTCATTTAAGCATTTTTCACCCTTTTTACCTGTATCTGCGAGAAAAACACAAAAATATCTTTCATTAAAGCGCAATATCTCAAAAATATGTATAAAAATGTGTCTAAAAACACTATATATTTTAGATGTATCATGAAGTACAGTCAGCACTTCAGGGCATTGGTAATTCTCAACAAATAGATGGTTGATTCCAATGATGCTAAAAGGTGGAGCGGATCAATTCAACTCTTGTAGTACTCCAAGCATAGGATTTTAAACTTCTATGGGGGCTCAACATCGAAAATCTGCTAAGAGAATGCATTCTATGCCCGACTGGGCACCTCGATACGCCTGAAACTTTGTCTATCAATCAGAGCAGATCCAACCTTTCTGAGTACAAAGAATCTTCTATTCATTTTACTGCTTGAACTATCCTTGGACTATTGTACATTGGCGCTTCCTCCTGAGGGTTCTCCTCCTTGCCTCGAGCTAGTGCTTCTCTTATTGCTTCTATCATCTGGCACATTAAATGGCCCTTCAACTCTTAAATTTGTTGTTGCATAAACTCCCTAGTGCAATTCATATTTATAGTGTCTCTTAGGTGGGTTTATTTTTCTTGTGGTACTCCTCTTCTTGTTGCCGACATGATCCATGTTCACCGTACTTTTAGGATGTTGAATCCTGATTTTCCATGTGAATAACACACAAAGAATAATTGTAGTATAGGAGAGAGATAGAGAATAGAGGATTACACGGTAATGAACAATAAAATGCAAGGATTATGTAATCATTTATTCATGAGATGATCCCCTATTTATAAGCAAAGGGGGTACAAGATGTGAAACTACATTTACACCCCTACTTAGGTTGTTGTACAGGTTATTATAGGTATTTCACCTTTGTGAGCCCATAGACTTGTTGTTTTCTGGCTCTGTCGATAGTACTTGGTAGGACTTCAGCGAGCTTTGCAGGTAAGCTGGATCTGATAAATGTTGTCGGTTGGTTGTGTTACTGAAGTTTAAGTGGATGTTCAGTTGAAGAAAAAGTGATTTGATTTGTGTTTTCGGTAGGCTAGGTCTGTAGATACGGTCGGTCGGCTAATATTCTACTGGTTGAAGGTCAATATGATTTATCTGGTCCACTGAGTCTTGTTAATCGATTGATAATGTCTAGCTGTCAGACCTTGATCTTCGTTGAAGAACACACGTCAGCATAGCAAAGCTAGGTTATTGGGTAGATAGTGAATGACTGTAATCTAACAGGTAATCTGCCCTAAGACGAAAAGGTCTCGACAAATGTCTAACAGTCGCCACCAATACAGTCATAGGATCCTGGTGGTTGGATCCTTCCTTAGGTTTGGCAGCATTAAGATGTTGGGATTGGATGATCATTTATTTTGTGTCTAGATGAGCCACTCGTGTCATGTACTCTTCTTCATAGCATTTGAATTTGAGTTTGGTTCATCAGGTGTGTGTGTTTGTGGGAGAGAGAGAGAGGGAGAGAGAGAAAAAAAAATTGAACTTTAGGTGTTTTATTTGAGGGCATCGCGTGCTCAGATCAGTTGGTCGGGCATCTGCTTATCAGTTGTAACTCCCCTCTGCTTTAGGGTTCGATTCCTCCCGTGTGTAGGGAGTGGTACTCGAATTATAAGCGCATGAGGGATGGTCGGAGCTCGTATCATGGGCTCCAGCCATTCCTTGATAAACACACACACACACACACACACATATATATATATATGAATTGAGTGGCATGTATGTAAACAATCAAAAAATTAATCATCATTCAACTATCAAACTTTTCTCAAAATAAATCTAAAAATTATGTGGAGAACACATGCACTTGCCTCATACACATACATGACACATCAACAGTCTTAAACGCATTTTACGGTTTAAAATTTAAATATGTAAATGATATAGCCTTTAAGTGCTATGTATATTTAAACTTTTTTATTTAATTTGTGTGTGTGTGTGTGTTCACATTCTAGTTTTAAGAACTTATAATAATATGCCCAATAGGAGTTATAATTATATATTTATAATAAAGAATGCGTTCCTGTCAACTTATTCCTATATGCGTCAAAAATAATAAAATATATAGCTGAAAATGAGCCTAGGTTCCTTTCCAAAACCGGAAAAATATTACATGTACTATGCATGTAGAGTAATGTGCGTAACCAATAAAATCACGTTACGAAACCACACGCGACAGAAAAAAAAAACAGCGCGGTAACACGGGGAATATTCCGCTCTGTGTTATTCATGTGTTATTATATTTTATTCATTATTCATGTGTTATTGTGTCCTGGAAATATTTCTGATATTATAATAACACAATAACACATCAATAACATATGAATAATACACAATAACACATGAATAACATGAGGGGAATATTCATCCGTGTTACCGCACCGTTTTTTTCTCTGTCAAGAATGTTCCCCTGGTGTTATTGTGTGTTATTCATGTGTTATTATGTCTTGTGAATATTATTGGTGTTATAATAACACAATAAAATATCAGAAACACATGAATAACACACAATAACTCATGAATAACACAGAGAGAATATTTCTCGTGTTACAGCACCGTTTTTTTTTTCCTATGACAGAATGTCCACGTGATTTCATTGAACTCTGAGTGTCATCTAATATTTTACATCCAAAACGTTCATAAGTTAGCACCACCAACTTTTGTTGACCGGCTTACTCCAATCTACTCTTTCACGCACTCGGCGCTTTTTTATGACAGCTATTTTTCCACATTAACAAGAAAAAAAGCGTGAATGCACGCCGCATCCCCTCGTCTTCCTTCCCCCTTAAATGCTCATAACCACCACTCCCACAAGCAATAACACCACACGATATTTCTAAGTTCCCCAAACCCTTCATCCTACCACTAACTACAACCCTCTCGGCGCTCAGAAAGTACGTAGCCATGGCTGCTTCTGCTGCTCTTGTGCTAATGGCGGCGGCGTGCATAGCGGCGCGCGCAGCACAGGGACAACCTCTGGTGCCCGCCGTGATGATCTTCGGAGACTCGGTTGTGGACGCCGGAAACAACAACTATTTGTTCACTATCGTTAAGTCCAACTTTCCTCCCTATGGTAGAGACTTCGGTCCCCGCCACGCCCCTACCGGCAGGTTCTGCAACGGCAAACTCGCCACTGACTTTACTGGTAACTTTTATATGTGAAACCGAAAGTACTACATTTGCTTCACTCTTATATATGCATCAAAAATGTGTATTTTATCTTTTTTTTTTTAGTTAAAATAGTGATTTTTTTTATGTGATATGAATGACCTGGCTGGCATTGGTGTAAAAATTAAAGTTTAGATGCAGCGAGAAAAAGCCTGGATGCAGGAGGAGGGCAGAGGTCCGATTCCACCCCTCCTCTGCTGCATACGGGCCGTTGTCCATACATCCGGACATAAAATTTCTCCCAAGTAAATGCCCCCTTCTCTTTTTTCAGTATGCAAAATGTTATTTTGATTTGTATGAAATATATACATAGAAAGTTATCAAAGCAAAGTTGGCGCCTGTGAGGAGGTTCTTCCCAGCTGCTTCTCTGCTGAGGTAAGCTGGCGGGTAGGAGCTGAAACCCAAATTTTCCACTGCATGCATTTTGAATTTTTATTTTTATACATTTGAGTAATGGCATTTTTGTTTTGAATTATTTACTAGTGAATCATTCTAGCGATTTTATGAAGATGATTGGTAATGGTTAGTGAGCTTATACATTAAATAAATATGTTTATTGGTTTCCTGTTTAACTTGAAATTGTAAGATGCATTTTAATCATTCTATATGCTTAGGAAAAATTATTCCATGCGGATCGGCGTCCGCACGCAAGCTGCGTGCGGACGCCGATCCGCATGGAATAATTTTTCCTAAGCATATAGAATGATTAAAATGCATCTTACAATTTCAAGTTAAACAGGAAACCAATAAACATATTTATTTAATGTATAAGCTCACTAACCATTACCAATCATCTTCATAAAATCGCTAGAATGATTCACTAGTAAATAATTCAAAACAAAAATGCCATTACTCAAATGTATAAAAATAAAAATTCAAAATGCATGCAGTGGAAAATTTGGGTTTCAGCTCCTACCCGCCAGCTTACCTCAGCAGAGAAGCAGCTGGGAAGAACCTCCTCACAGGCGCCAACTTTGCTTCGGCCGCCTCTGGGTACTTGGACCGGACTGCAAACCTTTATGTGCGGTTAAATCCTCAAGCATTTCTCTATTTTCATTAAAATAGCTATATTTAGATGCAATCTGTAAAATAATTAACAGAAATGATGAATTTGTGGTATGCAGCAAGCGATAAGCTTAACACAGCAGCTAGAGAATTACAGGGAGTACCAGCGCAAGGTGGAGAATATCATCGGAGGAAGAGCAAAAGCTGCCGGAATATTCTCCGGTGCTATCAACATCCTCAGTGCCGGGAGCAGCGATTATGTACAGAACTACTACATTAATCCCCTCATCAATGAAGCATACTCGCCCGACCAGTTTGGCGATATACTCATCCGATCGTTTACTTCGTTCGTTCAGGCAAGCGCTGCAATTAATATCTTTATAAAGCTGAAAAACTGCTTTCAAAATCTTCTTTTATGAATTAGTTTCAATGTTAATCTAAACTAGTTTGGAAGAGGGTGGTTAGTACACACTTTTATTTTTTATTTTACTATGTTTTGATTTGAGATAAAACATGCAAAATAGCTTTTCATTTTGTTTTTAGGATACATTGACATATTTTATTTTTGTTTTTAAAAATACTCAAAATTATTTTTACATATTTTTTAGATTTTTAAAAATAACTTTCATCATCAAACATATTCTATTTCAAATCAAATAAATAAAAAAGAAACAAATCATTAGAGTCCCCATACATATTCTCATTAAAAAGAAGATAAATTGTGAAAATTATAACAAACAAACATATTTGTAAAAATTATAGTAAACAAAAATGAAAGTAGGCCTTATGATAGTTGTTTTCCACCAACTTAGTGTCAATTTAAGTCACTCTAAAGATTTTGGAACGTAAACCATCAGATTACAGCTTCAAATACAAATAAGTATCATTTATGTCTGCAACTACACACTGAAATAGCCAGGTCCCTACAAAATGTTATGGTTACTGCACCTTGATATAAAATATGATCTTTTAATAACTTTCACATAAGTTCAGAACTCACAGGAGATTTGGGAAATTAGCACCACCCTTGAAGAAGACTAGTTAATAAAAGTGGCACACCAAACTATAAAATGGGACAACAAAGTGCTTTAGTTCAGGAAAATATGGAAAATGAAAGAAACAGCTTTGTTCAGAAATAATTGAGTGGTGGTCACATAAGTTATAAATCATTCATGGCTATTGAAAAAAATGTTCCCTTTACTAATGGTATAAAAAAACATTTCAACATCCATAAGCAGAATATGTTATTTGACAGAAATAAAATGGCAGAATATGTTATTTGACAGAAATAAAATGACAGTTTTGTGCTAATGGATTGTACTGAACCCTGTCGACTTTTCATCTTGCTTGTAAATGATCGAATTTAATATTAACATATGAGTAAACATGAACCTTATCAACTCTGTCTTACGTACAGATGATCGAGTTCATATGTCTGTATTATTTGAACTTATTCAAATAGGTTCGAAACTTAATTTTAAGAATGAACCCCTCTGGTTGAAATCTTCTATGAACTTGACCATCATCAGAGATTTGATTGCTTGATTTGAACCATGTCGACTTTACAACTTGCTTGTAATTGATCAAATTTAACATTGACATGATAATATGCATACAGAGGATTGAGTTTATATATATATATATATATATATAATATAAACTTGATGAGTAGTATTTCGAGCCAAAACGAGCCGAACACGAACGAACACATCTTAATTCGTGTTCGGCTCCTTAACTTATCAAACGAAATTAACGAGTCGAACACAAGCTTCTTAATGAACCGAACACCGAACAACGAGCCATTTTGACAGCCCTAATTGTACTGCATTCACTTATTGCGACGCTGACATTTTATAAATGAGGCAAGGACTTTAAGGCATGATAAATATCAACAATAAATACAGGCATGAAATGAATTCATTGCAGGCATTCAGTAAAGAAAAGCACATTGACTAACTCATGTTGACGCCTCAATGCTCGTTTCTCAAACAAAATTAGAAAGCGGGCAATTAAAGACCTATTGGGATCATTTTTCTTTTTCTTTTCTTTTTTTTTGTTTTAAATTAAATTAAAACATGCTTGATTAAAATGGTTGCTTTTAAAAAAAAAATCAGAAAATTTTTTAGAAGTTTTGAATATTTTAAAAAACATATCAAAATTATATCAACGAAATAATTTCTCAAAAATAAAAGAAAACATGAAAATAAATACATAAAAAAAAGTAATGTCAAACGGACCTTTACATAAGTTATAGTTGCAATTAAGGATCTGTTTGAGGCAGCTTATTTGGTGCGGTGTCGTTTTGAAAACATATCTGGTCTGTTTGGGTAAATTGAGTTTTGCTAGCTTATACATTTTCAAAACGCTGAAAACAGCGTTTTCACACCACACCTGTCTAGGTGCAGTGGCAGCTTTATGGTTGCGGTCCGCACCTAGCTTATCAGCAGATTATTTTTAATCAGCTTATTAGCAGATTATCTAATAAGTTACAGCTGCCCAAAACAGACCCTAAGACACTCGTATCACTATTTTTTTTTAATTTTCACCAAAACACACAACCAAATCTCAATCCTTATTTTTCACTTCTTTCAAATTCCCAACAATTTATCGTGATTTCCGAAAATGCGTGTTTATTTCAAAAAAAAAAATAGTGGCATAGGCATTAGTTTTGTAAACAGATGAAATATGGGTGTTATCAATTTAATTCTCTCAATGACAAAGCAAATGTAACATAGAAAAAGCACTAACAATGTGAAGAAACTCCAAGCCAGAACATGTACAACCTGGGAGCCCGAAGGATTGCTGCGACATCGCTGCCTCCTATTGGTTGTTTGCCTGCTGCAATAACATTATTTGGTGGCGGCAGCAATAACTGTGTCGATCGCCTGAACAGTGACGCAACCACCTTCAACAAGAAGCTTAGTGCAGCTGCAGATGCTCTTAAGAGAAGCCACTCTGATCTCAAACTTATCATATTTGATGTCTACAATCCCTTGTTGGACCTCATCAAGAACCCTGGGAACAATGGTACAGCAAAACACCTCTTTTAGCAAATTTGTTTTCCAAGGGTTTAGGGTTTATAACTCGTGTCTAAACTTGTGGTAACGTTTTTGATATTGCATGTAAAAGGTTTCTTCGAGGCACGAAAGGCGTGCTGCGGAACTGGTACCATTGAGACATCTCTTTTGTGCAACGCGAGGTCTCCGGGGACTTGCGCTAATGCCACCGGATATGTTTTCTGGGACAGCTTCCACCCTTCAGAGGCGGCCAACAAGATTTTGGCTGATGCATTACTGCTTCAGGGCATAGAACTCATCTCCTAGATAGTCTTGGTATAGTTTCCAAGCATCCTTTTCCTTGTAATAAGTTATTATGCATCAATGAACTCTGGAAAGATGAGCATGCGGTAGAGAAAAGAAGGCTCTGAAAAATGTATGCATGGATGAGGAATGATGAAATGTGTAATTGGTTAATTACTTGGGGGCTGATTGGAATCACTTTTGATTTATTTCTTATTTTTCTATTTTGCTTTACTTTTTATTTTTATTTCCTTTTGTTTATGTTAAAATTTGTTCTGGGATTATTTGGGATCAAGTTTATCTTTTATTTTATTTTCATTTTTATTTTTATTTTTATTTTTAAAAACATCTTTAATGTATTCTTATTATATTTTTATTTTTTATTTATAAAAATCAATAAACATGTTTTTGAAAATATTTGAATTAACTTTTAGGTCTATTGAATGTTTTAAAAAACACTCATATCTTAATCAAATATGTTTTGTTTTAAATCAAAACATAAATAAAATAAAATAAAAACGAAAAATAGAAGTAATCTCGAATGACCCTTTCTTCTTAAAAACACTTTTTAAAAAGCAGATGAATTTATTTTTTAAAACAGAATAAATACATGTAAAAAATATATTAAACAAATATTTTGAAAATAAAAGCAAAGAGAAAAATGAATAACAAAAAATTAAAAAAAATTATCACCAACAAGCCCTAAACAAGTACAAAGCATTCCAAAGACCATAAAACTTCAGCAGAATCCAAGCGTGTTCCCAATCCTTCAAAAATAGTTGGAGAGATAAACACAAGAGAAATGCTGTGTTCATGCAGAAATATGGAAGTGCAAAAGCCTAAAAAGGACATCTGTTCAACCTACTGAAGCATCATCATCTCTAGAAGTGTCAACAGTTATGACAACAATTGATTTGATCTCTTAATAGAATCTCGTGTACATTCATAAAGTCCAACAATTGATTAGCAAATAGTTATACATTGTCAAAGTGAAATAAAAAATACAGAAGAAAAATAAAATAATTAATTACATTAAAGCCCAGCATTCATAGATAAGCAAAAATTTAAAGAGAAGACAAAATTTCAACAGACTATTATATCCTGTACTGTCGTATGATCCTACTTGATTAGCAAATAATTGTGCATTCTCAAAGTGGAAAACAAATACAGAAGAAAAACTAAATAATTAGTCACATTAAAGCCTAACATGATCATAGATGAGCACAAACTTTAAAGAGAATACAAAGAGGAGGGCCCTGTAAATCCATGGATTTTTACTATAGAAAAAACCTGTAGATGTATGACCAGCTTCTAGTGTGCGTGAAACAAGCTGTTTAATTATCAAACAACACTCCCAAAAGATTGGTTTCAGGCGAGGGATCGGCTTTCCTCTCTTGAAACACATCCTGGAGACCAAATTCTCTTCTATTCTTCCGCTCCTGAATTACTGATTCGACAGATTCACTGCAGAAGTTTCTCCTCACCTGCTTTACTGGTCTCTCAGCAACAGAAAATTTGTTACCATCCCGGCTCCTCTCAGCAAAACCAGCCCATGCTGGAAAAAAAGTTAACCAGAAACAGATCACCGCGGTTGAAATAATAAAAAATATATATCATTAGAAATTTAGGCTTATAAGGATAAGATGGAATGACTGCTTCTTTACAAGCAAATTTTTTTATTAAAATATAGATTTCAATTTGCATCATTTGCATTCCAAATTAAAACTTATCATCATCCAGCAGCAGAAGTTTAGAAACAGTAATGATGTCATGGCTAGATTTGTAAAACCTTAACAAATTTATTAACACAATGTTAAACTTTTTTTTCTTCCAAGCCGTGTCTATGGTAATTTTAGCTCCAACCTTATTGGATCTGGGTTTGAATCCTCTTTTACAATGTTTTATGTTTATGCATTGCATGCTTTGTACAGAAAAATAATAAATAAATAATAACTACACCAAATTTTTGAAAAGCAGAACAGTTCAATGGCACTTCAAATGACGCTTGAGAAAAGTAACTAGTTGATGCCGGCAACAGTGAGGCAAATAATAGTTAATGAGACAAACTTTCAAAAGATAATTATAAAAATAGTATTTAAATACGATATCATTTTCCTTTTTTTCTTTATTTTTGAAACTTGTTGCTCAACTACAGAAGGCACCTTTACACATGACTGACATGGTTTCTTGATATATGGGGTAGACTTTTATTTATTATTAAAGGGCTTTCTATTATTGAGCCTATAAACCAAGTTTAGAGGATTAAGGTAATTTGACGTAAATAAAATAATTTTGATCAAGATACAAAATATGGCTCACAAATGGCTACAAGGAGACCACAAGCACCATGAGGATCCGCAATCAATAGTGAGACCTCACAATTCTACCTCAACCTTAGATACGATGAGGGAAGAATCAAACACCTTCTCCAAGGGACCCTCATTTTTATCTAAACTTATTCGTAATATAACTACTAAAACTAATTGGATGAATCGTCCTACTAGATGGTAAATTAATCCATACTTTTGTAGATTGAATTAGTCAATTCTCCAATTATAAATAAACAGTAATTGTAAGCCTAAATAGCATGCATTATTCATTCATGTATCCTTCATCTTCAGACTTGATGCAATTTCCATTAATCAATTTGTTATTTCTTTTAAAGTTATTTTTGTACCTTTTTTTGGGAAATTGAGGGCCACGCCAAGCCATGATATTGAATAAATAAATGTTTAATTACTATATCAATGAAACAATAAAAAGGAGGAAAGAACAAAAAGAACAAAAAATGAAGAAGGGAAAGAATTTTAAAGCCCGGGACCCATCCAAAGACATCCGAATTTCAGGAAAGCTTCCCAAGATCAAGCTGCCAAACAATGATTTTTATTGAATAAGGCGTGATCAAAGCAAGTAAGAAGAGGCTTCCAGAAGCAAGAAAAAGTAAGCATCTATAAACAAGGCATATAGAAGCAAAGCATCAAGAATGCATTTGTTCTCATCGGACTGTAAAGCTGGCTGATAAGTAAATGGGGGCGTGGAGATGACTGGTGCAAGTAAAACAGCCCAAAAGACAGCGGATATTTGCTCTTATCAGAACTGTAACAAGCTTATAGATGTAGAAATTAAAAGGCATATCATAGGAAATTAGATAAAGCAAACAAAACTGGGAAACCGATAAATCATATGAATGGTTGCCAGTATGGTATGACGGGCATCATCATAGTTAGCAAAAAATAATCTGCTCCAAAAATGCATCAAAACCATTGCTGAAGGCAGAATTCCAAAAGAAGCCGCATTACTTGAGCCAGAACATCATCAAAACAAAATTAAACTCCAAAATCAGTCACATATTTTTAAGCAAGGGAGAAAGAATTGTAATCTGCGCCAAAAAAAACACCAAAACCTGTGCTGAAAGAAGATTCCAAAAACAGCTACATATACTTTAGCCATAAGGACATCATAATCAAAATTAAACTCCAAAAGCAGTCACATGTACTTGAGCCAGGGAGACAACAAAACTAGGGTTATTGCCGATATAAAACATTAATAGGAGAAGGGATATCATGCTTAAATTTTCATTTCCTCGACTACGTCTTAATAATACAAATAATAATTTTTATAATAGCCTCAAGAAGAGCAGGAGAGCTCCTAAAAATCCTGTTTATGTTCAAGCCAAATATGATAAGCCGTGATATGAATAGCAGGCAGATAGAATCTTTTAAGAAATTTGTCATTGAAAGTATCGGCATAGTAAATCACTTGAAAGAAATTACTTTCAGAAAGGAAAACGTAGTCATTAGGAATGCAACTTCTAAGAGGAGTAACAGAAAAGGCATTCAAAGAAGAGATGGTGATGAGATTCTAAGCCAGCAATACATAAAACACATTGAAGACTAGCAGGAATTCCGAGGGAGCAAAGAGAATCCTGAAGTCCTCAAGCACCATGAATAATACTCCAAAAATTAAAAGGAAACTTGGGGTCTGTTTAGGGCAGCTGCAGCTTAATAATAAGTTGTTGTGCAAAAGTTTTTGCGGATAAGCTGGTTGTTGTTCGTCTTTTGCAGTTTAAAAGCAGTTGCAACCTGTTTCTTAACAAATGCTTATTCTGTCCCCATATAGTAATGTTTTTTGCAACAGAATTGTGACGCCAACATATAATTTAGACTTTAAGACCAAAAAATCTAGTGCAGAAGAGTATGAAAAATAAAATATACACCTCATCTAACAATATCATGATTACTAAAATTAAGAAAAAAACTATTAAAATAATATTTAATAATATGATAATATTATTTTTAAAATGCAGACGGCGAATGTCACGAGCTAAATTGTCATCTAGAGATACTATTCATGTCCAATCACTCTCAGCGGTACAATCTTTAGCCTATCTACCCACCAAAAAAAAGTCAATTCTCCGTGATTCTCCGCGGGCACCTGTACAACTATCTCCCGTAGTTATATGGCTGACGTAAAGTTAGCAGGGAACTCTGAAGTCCACAGTAACACTGCAGTTCTCGAGAGGTACCAGAAATCCTCGAGTTCATCTTTCCTGAAAGCTTTAAAAGACATCTCGTTAAACATAGCACAAGTAGAAATTGACAAATAAAGTAATTAATTATAGTTTTATGCATGTGTGAGGTCTCAAAGAAGTCAATACATCAACCAACGAATCTGTCACTACAATAAGATAATAGACCTTATAAAAAAAGGGTCATTGATTGTCTTTAACCCACGTAATACCAAGCTCGTGTGTGTCACATATGCATATCACAAAAAAAGTCAAAACCATAGCACCGAAAAGAAGAGAGAAACTTGGTTGCCTTCATTACGATTTAACATGTGATGCCAACCCACAGCGACAAACAGGCCATGCAGAAGTACCCATAAGGTCAAACGTCTCATCACAGACCTCTAAAACCTACTAAAAGAAAAACAAAAAAAAATACAAAAAGAAAAAAATACTAACAAACAACGTAAAAAATCCAAACAATCAATATTAAATATGGAATGAACTGTATAAAATACAAATACAATAAATTGTGAATCTCTTCAACACTTATTACAATTAATAATATAATGAGTACTCAAATCACCCTCATACTATTGCATCCGTAATTTATTCCCTCAACTCTGTCATCTCGCTTACACCTTCCCCGTCTTTAGTACAAGTCTCGGAAACATCATTTTTTGTCTGTGACAAAGATTGTCCAAGAAGGGACTCAAATGCCTCAACAGGGACAAAGCCCTTAAGACATCAACACATCCACAACACCACCACCACCACGACCACCACCTCCACAAACTAAGACATCAAGACATCAACACATCAACGCATCCACAACACCACCACCACCACCTCCTCCACACACCAGACATCAATACAACACTGCAATCACCATATATGAGGTTGTTTGGTTGATGCAGTGAAATTGTTAGGGAAAAACCAGCTTCAATACATAAGAACACCACTATCATCGTCATACCAAACCAGAATTTTCAATCACTAACACCACCACCACAACAACCACCAACATCACAGCACAATCACATTCGGCCAACATCACTATACAACATCACTAAAATTTCGGGTCGCATCAAAATTTCAGGCAACAACACAGTAATCATCACCAGCACCCGAAGAATTTCGGGCAGCATCATAGTGACCACCACTACAACCCAAAAAATTTCAGGCAATATCATAGTAACCACCACCACCCAAAATATTTCGGGCAACTTCACAGTAACCACCACCACCACCACCCAAAACATTTTGCAAATTGAATAGAGCACAAAGAGCCCAATATCATAGAAAATCATAAAATCAAACCGAATAAAACACATAGAAGGGAAACAATCAAACTGAAGAGAGCACGGAGAAGCCAATATCACATAACAATTCATCACAACACCAACACTAAAAAAAATCGCAAAATTCAAATCACAAAACTTGCGAAATCCAACACCAGTGCACAACCACCAGAAAATCATCAACCGAATAGAGCTCAGAGAAGCTAAAATAATTGAAAAATCAAGATGTCAAAATAGATAATGGTAGGAAACATTGTGGTCCAACAGAGAGCAAAAAAACCAAACGAAGTCGAAGAACGGATGGGATAGGGAGAGGAGAAGAAAGGCAAACCCTTGCCACCAAAGCCATAGATCAAAGAGGAGGAGAGCCAATGTTACCTTTAGGGCAGCATCGCGAGAGGGGAGAGCGAAACACAAGAGCAAAGAGCTAGCGAGAGGGGAGAGCGAGACATGAGAGCCCGTGGTAGAGTAGTAAAAGCCGAAAATAAATGAAAGATGAAACGCAGACCGCGGGGTAGAACCCGCGGTCCGCTTTTATTATGTATCGTGGTCGGCTTTTCCAAAACACAAACTAAACGCAATATCCAAACACTGTTGTGGACGTTTTCGAAATGTGTTGCGCTGAAAAAGCTGCCCCAAACGGACTCTTAATGGAACGCCCTTTAAACCGAATCAATTTACTCCACCCTATCTTAGGGAAGTCCTCGTGAATAAAACAGTAAACTATATGTGAAAATGTATCTCTATCTTTCCAGAAGCACTTAAGATGATTCAAAAAAATTGGAACAATGTGAATCAGCTGGGAACAATGTACAGGTGCAGACTGAGCTGAAATAGACTATTTCCATTGAAAATTATTTCTTTAAATTTAGTGTTAAGCTAGTAACTGAATCAATTAAACACTTGATTACCAAAAAATTCATGGAAAGAATGCCCATTAATCCATGGATCAAAATAAAACATAAGATGGTTGTTTTTAGTAACAAAGAAAAAACAACTTACAGCAAACCTTTTTTAAATCATTCAAAAAAGAAGAAATGCGAGCTGGAATTGAGCCAGAAAGAACAAAACTGACCAGAAAACCAGTTTGAAAGAGGAGAACAAGAATTTAAATACCTCTAAACAATTTTGGCTTTACACAAGGCTGATAGTATCCATATTAGGTATATCTAGGCCACCTTGACACTCAAGCAAAGTAATCTCTCCAAGCAATCGGATAAAGACTTTTTGCATCACCATTAAATTGCAGAAAATTGTTTAACGAAAAGGTGATTTTCCTTCTTAATCCTTTAGGCAAAGTGACAGACCTAAACCAATAAATCAGGTAGCTCCAAATAGTATTTCTTCAAGAGTTGCAACCTATCGGCAGAGGAGAAATCTCTGCTTCCAACCTGAGTCAATTATGCAATTTATCAAGCAATCTATGGCAGTCTGCAGCTAAGTGCTTAGAAGGCTTAACGATGACACCCAAGTAATCCCAAGGAAGAGAACCACTTAAGGAGCATGACTGCTATCGTAAGAAAGTATCAACACATTCAGAAAAGTAGATGTCTGATTTAGTCATATTCACACACAAATGAGATCCCATAAAGAAGTACTGTAAACCAGAAGAGAAAGAGCTAATGGAGATAGCATCAGCTTCTCCAAAAACTAGAAGATCATCTGTATATATGAGATGCTTAAACATCCTATTCCCTTCAAAACTTTCTGGTGATAAGGAAAAAGCATCCATAACAATGGAAAATAAGGAGATAATGGGCAAACTGGCTAACCCCACATTTAGAATGAAATAATCCCCTTATCTCACTATTTATAAGAACTGAGAAATTAACCTCAAAGGTTCAAGCTTTAATCCAGCCAATGAACTCATGAGGAAAGCCTAATCTTTCCAATCTGTGATAAAAGAAAGCCCAGTAACTCTATCAAAAGCCTTCTTCAAGTCAATTTTAGAGCAGAATTTTCTCATGGAGCTTTTAGAATTAAAACCAAACAAAACTTATCAATAAATATCACATTATCAGCATTGTCATGCCCCTAAATAAAGGCAGCTTAGACTGAGTGAATCAATTAGGAAGCAGGGGTTTTAAGTCTATCAATCAAAAGTGTGGCAGTTACTTTATAAATAATGTCACATAAAGAAATCGGTCTGAAATCATTGACGGACTAAGCATGTGATGATGCACCAAGTGATTTTGAAAAACTTATAAGTAAATCCATCTGGCCGATGTGATTTATCAAAACCAATAGAGAAGAAAACCTTCGTAATGTTCTCCTCAGAGAAAGTTTGCAGAAGAGATGAGCAATCAGACACTGATAGAGATCTATTAATAAGGAGAGGACAATTTAAATGATTATGTGTTGGCTCATTTAGTAAGTTGTAAGAATAATTGATGGCTTCATTAGCAATTTCATCATGATTGGAGATATAGCAATTGTTAACGAAAAGCTCATTGATATAATTATCATTACTTCTAATTTTATTCTTTTGATATACAAACTTGATATCATCCTCCCCTTTACATAGCCAAGCAGATTTGGCACTTGCTTTACCCAACTATATTCACAAGAGGTGACATTAAGAAGTTGCGATTCAATGGAAGAGGCCTTGGCAAGTAAATCTTGATTTAAAGGTTGACTTTTCAATTGAATCAAGATTTCTTGCTGAATTTTAAGGTCAGAAATAAAAGCAGAAAGAAGAGGTCAAGAATACCATTTCCGCCTCTTGAGAGCATTCTGAACATTAGAAAGCTTAATTGCATAAGGCAAATAAAGCAAATAAAGGACCCCATTGGCATGGCAGTTCCAAACAGACTCCAGAATGTTAAGTAAATCAGGACAAAAATACTAATAGTTTTTAAACATGAATCTGCAATTCAAGTTAGAAGATTCACCAAGAAAGAAGGTTGATCTGAAGTAGAAGGCTCCAAAACTTGATGAAAGATTGTGGGAATTCATCCCAACCAATGAGGATTATAAAATGCTCTGTCAAGAAGTCATCTTCTGTGACTTAAGCTCTGATGATTATACCAGCTGTAGGAAATTCTAGTGCTTTGCAACTCCAAAAGACCAGCATGCAGCACACACTTATTGAAATCAATAAGCTTAGAGGGAATGAGAGAACTTCCACCAATCTTCTCTTTAAGCTTAAGAATGCAGTTGAAATCTCTCAAAAGAAGCCCCGGGGAGTTAATATGATCAGCAAGATAGGAAATTGACTCCAACAACTCTTTTCTAATGCCGGCATTGTTATTAGCATGAATAAAACTGATAAAAAAAGAAATGGAGGATGAATAGGTTGCAATACCATGAACATACTGGATTTAATATCTAAGGCAGCAAAGTTAATAGGTGGCAATACCATGAATATACTGGATTTAATATCTAAGGTGGTGAAGTTAATAATATTTGAGTTCAATTTCACATAAATCCTTCCAATATCAATAATATTGAAGTTATTGATGTTGTTTTCATAAAGGAAGAACATAAAACGATTGCAAATAAAAGGGTAAGAGCTAGAAACAACAAAAAAAATTTTGTTTCTAGGAGTAAAAGCATGTTAATTTTCCTGTCTTTGATCAATCTCCTGCGGTTAGAAATAAGAGCTTCACTATTTAGCCCACTAACTTTCCAAGATGCCAATAATGGGATAAAACATAGGCATTAATGAAGAGAAGAGGTTCCTTTGGCTCAGCCTTTGTCGTCTTTAGAAGAGGAAGGAAGCAGAAGAAGTGAGAGGGGTGGCCATAGAGGAAACATGATCAGAAAGAGAAGAACGAAGAATAGCAGATTGAAACACATTTTTATTAGCTCGAGTTTGTTCATGAATCAGAGCCAATCCAGTACTATGATTATCTTCCAAATTGTGATTGAACTGTGCCTGGCCAAGAACTAGAGCACTATCAATAGACGATCATCACCGGTGAGAGCAACCTGAATTTTGGGAGAGACTTCATCAGAGGATTCAGTCTGGCTAGGGAACTGATAGTTTGGAGCATTAAGGTCAGGAACAGGTGTGGTGGACATAAAAGGAAAAACGGGTGGGGATTTGGGGGTTTACTGCTATACCTTGGGGGTCTCCTAGTCCTGCTCTTTCTTCTACCACGTGAAGTAAGAATAACAGGTTATGGTTTACAAGAGGGAGATTTAGGACAATTGAGATGGTCATGGGCAAAGATGGAGCGGGTTTTACAGGGTTAAGGCTTCTACGGTAAGTGACAGAAATAATGAAATCATGGCCTTTGATAGAGATGGTGATGAAATCAGGAGAGGTAGGGTTTATCTTAACTTGAATATTAACTCTAGCAAAAGTGAGGCGAGAACCATTTGTAGTGAGAGGGTGAACAGCAAGAGGTACCCCTATATTGCAAGCAATCTTAGAGATCTCGCTTTCAGACCAACAATATTGTGGAAGATATGTAACTTACCTAAGATAGAACCCTTCTAAATTTTTCTTTAACATGCTAGAAATCATGCGATAATTTTTTAACTATAGAGGGACGTCCATTAATGAACCAGGGACCTCTCATTAAAACCATGTCAAACTCTTCAACACATGTGAACTTAAAAAGAAAGAAGCATTCGATCAAAGAAATGAGATCGAGTATACCTTGTAGCTTCCACTGTGTATGTACTGCTTGCATTAGACTACCATAGAATGATCATTTTCCCTCCTTTCCTCGCTTTTTCTCCCCCCTCTCTACTCTGTCCCGGGCCTTCCCTCAATTGGAAGGGTCTCATCTCGTCACATATCTTCCACAAGCGAGGGAAAATGTGAGAATCAAATGAAGTTAGGCAATAAGACAATCAAATGACCGTATAACATTATCCGATCAAGGAAAACAATTCGGGACTTCTGATGGGGTGTTCTGGATTCATGCAATATTTATAGAAAATGTCACTCACAAAATCTATAAATAGACCCCAACTTTTTCACGAACAGCGAGTTGGAACAGGAAGAGAACTCCAAGATCATGAGGGTTCCTGGGCTCCTTCACCATCACAATTGCCAGACCACCGCCGTCTGGCCGTTGCGGCCTTTAGACCACTGCTACACGGTCATCGCCATCGCCGTTGTTAGACCACCACAATAACACTGCCAACTAGTTGCCTCTACTATCGGACCATCATTGCCCGGTCACCACCATCGCCATCGTTGGGACTGTCGTTGTCTGGCAGTCACCAAAGTTGGACCACCGTTGTCAGGCCACCTCAGTTTTCGTCGTTGGACCTCCGTCTTCTGGCCGCCAATGTCGTCGGACCACAATTGTCGGGTTACCACCGTCGCCTCCATCTTGTCGCCGCCATCGCCAGACCATCGTGCTCGGTCACCACTGTTACTGCCGCTGGAAACGCTGTCATCTAGTCGTTATGGCCTCCAGACCACAATTGTCTGGCCACCGCAGTTGCCAAGCCACCACCATCATCGCCGCCTAACCACCGCCATCAAATAGTCGTTCGATCACCACCGTCGTCGCAGCCGAACCACAGCTATCAGGCCTTTGCTTTCACTGAACCACCTTTGCTTAGCCACCACCATCATCACCGTCAGACCACGGTTGCCCGGCCACCACAGTAGCTGTCACCAGACCACCGCCATCTGGTTGTCGCCAGCGTCAGACAGCAATTGTCTAGCCACTAGCATTATCGAACCACCGCTGCCCAACCACCACCGTTATTGTTGTCAAACCACAGCCCTCATATCACTACTACCATCGAACCTTCAATGCTCGAACCCCATCGTTGTCGCCGTTGAACCACTCGCGTTGGGTCGCTGCTACCCACAATGCTGGCATCAAATGTTATAGCACACGACATATATCGTCGATCTTCCTTCACAATAGTCGGATCATCACTACTTCCCTGACGTAATCAGCCACTCCCCGTAGAGAAGTCACGTCGATGAAGCCACTTATGTTATATTTTTTTGGCTATTCAAGGGTCGATAAAGTCTTGTAACTGATATCGGCATAGTTGAATCATTTAACTGGGCTAAGCCCCGTGATTTTTACCCTTTTAGATTTTCTGCATAAAAAACTTGTTCCCTCTGTCGGCTCTTCTTTTATTTGTGTTTGTGTCGAATTTCCGTACAACACTAGAACGTTACATATCACTCTACCTCCGTACCAGCAAACAATAGGTACTATTATGCTCTTTTATTAAAATTAATGGTCTCTATAATAAATTACAATATGTTGTAATGGCTTTAAGGAAACGAACATTTTCAGCTTGTCCTGCTCTAACTGATATGTAAAATTTAACAATATATATTATAAATATTTTAAAATATTAACCAACATCAGTCAGGATTGTATTCATTAAATTGCGATGACTATTATAAGAAGTAATAATTGTAATAAACAAGTAAAGACTTTTATAACAATTAATAACTTTCATTAATCCATTAATTGATTGTATCTTTTGTTCAAGCAGTAAACATAAATTACTTTTTTTTTTATTGATTACTATATTTTTTATTGATTGTTGTAGTTAAATAATGACTACTATAAATAAACATTTAGTATAAATTCTCTTTTTTTATTTATGCATTTTTTGTTCAAGCAGTGATAGAAAAATAAATTCTTATTCAGTAGCAAATCCTAAAGAAAATTTTTATAATACTTGTTAAATCATTTTTTAGAGAATTCAGTTAAGAAAGTCAAATTATGAATCACTGTAAGAGAAAACTGAAAATTTTCATTGAGTTAACAATATTTTGCTATAAAATTCGAATTTTAAAACACATTAAAGTCCTCTAAATAAAAAAGATGTAAATAATACGAAAATCATGATGACTACAGATTATATACAATCAAGATTTTAATGAAAATTTAGGACTCACTTGGGGCAGCTTTTTTGGTGTAGTGCGGTTTGAAAACGAAAATGCACCTATTTGGAAAGTGTGACTGGATGGTTTATCCTAATAAGCTATGTTAAACGCGGACCGCAAATTGGACCCC
The DNA here is from genome assembly GCF_001263595.1 of Phalaenopsis equestris. Lineage (NCBI taxonomy): Eukaryota > Viridiplantae > Streptophyta > Magnoliopsida > Asparagales > Orchidaceae > Phalaenopsis > Phalaenopsis equestris. The sequence goes on along the minus strand of NW_018164985.1, from coordinate 132,443 downwards.
ACGGCCCGCGATTTCTTCATGATTTTAACCCTTCTGCCCTTCGCGTATTTCATCTGTGGTTTCCTCGTGTTTCTTCTTCCCAGGTTCCTCTCTTAATCGCTTCTCATTGGATTGTGTTTCTTCTGCCCTAGGTACCTCTCTCGCGTCTCTCTAGTGCTTTTTTCAGTTACTCTGCTTTGTATGTATTTTCTGTGTTCATTTTTGATGGAATGGTTATCTCATGTGACTTGTTGCTTTATCATTTGCGGTTTATGGTTAGAATATTATGGATTTTGAGATATGTGACTTTCTCATTTACCTTCTGATTTTGCAATTTGGGGTGGTGTTTTTCACCGTTGTGTTTGTGATAAAAATGGATGAAAAAGTGTGGAATGGCTTTGTCTTGTCACGTAAGATGGAATGACTCTCTTACCCTTGTGTTTTAACTATCGTGTCTGTTTATCACCTCCACTGACTTTATAAGTGAAAATTTGAAAATTGTATGAAAGAGAATGCTTGATTTGTTGATAGCAATGATTCGGATGTCATGTATGTATGGTTGTTTGTTTACATTTACCTGCACTGATTTTTTGAGTGGAAATATGAAAAATGAATGAAAAAGGGTGCTTCATTTGTTGATAACAATGTTTTGGGTGTCATGTATGTATCTGTCTCAATTTCAAAATAGTGATAGCTTTGATATTTAAGTGAGAATTTGAAAAAAATGATGAAGAGGGCGTTTGATTTATAAATAGCAATGTTTCGGGTGTTGTGTATGTAATTGACTCAAATGAAAAATATGTGATCGGGTTTTATCACTACCTTTGATGTTTGAGTGATAATTTGAAAATTTGATGAAAGAGAGTGCTTGATTTGGATGCATTGTTATGGGTGCCCTGTATGTAATTGTCTCAAATGAAAAATATAAGATGGGCTTTTATCATTACCTTTGATGTTTGAGTAAAAATTTGAAAAATGAATGAACGAAGGTGCTTGATTTATAGATGACAATGCTTCAGGTAGATTACATACAGTGCACCCAAAACCGATGCATTTACACTTGCCACGATCAAACTATTGTGAATTTGATAAAAAGGAACAATATGGGATGGTGTTGGTTTTGGTGTTGTTGTGTGGTGTAAGAATGTGGGGTGGTGGTGTTGGTGTTAATGTGGTGATGGTGGTGTTAGTGATATGGTGATAGTCGTGTTGATAGTGGTAGTTGTGGAGTGCGGTCGTGATGTTAGTGTGGTGCTGACTTAGGGCTGATGAAGGTCATTCACATGTGTCTGTTGAAGCATATGAATATTGTCTAGGACAATCTTTATCACAAATTGAAAGTAAATTGCCTGAGACTTGCATCCAGGATGAGAAAGGTGCAGGGGAGATAATAGAGTTGAGAAAACAAATTACAGATGTCATCGTTGGCGGCTAAATGGAGCGATTTTTTTTTATTTGTTACTTTATTTACAATGTGTTGTGAAAACATTTATTATTTATTTTATCAATGTTCTATGCAATGATTTATATTTTGAATCTCAATTTTATTCTCGGTTCTTCTACAATTATTCTTTTTTTCACTTGGATGGCTAATGAGGCAACCATGAATATAATATGTAATCGAAATTTTATTGTATGTTTAATTTTTTTGTTTTCAAGGTTTGCGATGAGATATTTGACCTTAAGAGTTCTTCTGAAGGACCTATATGTTGCTAGGTTCTTGACACAAATGAAATCTCAATGAGGGCAACCAAGTTCCTCTTCTTTTTCAGTGTTATCACTTTTGCGATTCTTCTTAATGTTTTTTTTTGTGATATACAAATGTGATATATACGAGTTTGATATTACGTGATTTAAACGCAACAAATGACCCATTTTTTATAAGTTTTGTTATTTTCTTGTAGTGACAGATTCGTTGGTTTATATTATGTTCTCTAAGACCTCACAGTTTCATAAAACTTGAATTGATTACTTCTACTATTTTTTTTCACAAACTTGCATCTAAAGATTTGTGTTTTGTTGTTTTAAACATTCAGAAAAAATGAACTTGAAGATTTCTAGTATCTCCAGAGCATTATACTGTTATTGTGGATTATAATATTTCAAGTTTACTTCATGCAGCCACATAACTATGGAAACGGGTTTACGGAAGTTCGAAGAGGAACAGAAAGTTGTAACTTCTTTAAATGGGCGAATAAGTTGGAGGATTTCACCGCCGATAGTGATCAGGCATTGAGAGTTTCCTTGGAGAACAGATTATTTCGTGACATTAACCAAATGCATTTTAAAAATAATATTATCATATTATTAATTGTTATTTTAATAATTTTTTTTTTATTTTGATTGTTGTGTTACTCACTGTTTAGTGATGTGTTTGTTTTTATTTAGTAATATTCGAACTGCATATTTTTTCAAGTAAGAAATGCGCTAATAGGATTGGTTTTGTTATAAACAACACTATACTACAAAGACAAAAATGTCATTTGTTCAAAAATAACTGCAGCACAGCTACTACTAAATTGTAATAAGCAAACAGACAGTCAATTTCTCTGCAGCAACTTCCTACATCTACTACAGCACAACAATTTTTTAATAAGCTGCAGCTGCCGCAAACAGACCCTAATCTAAGTATAATATATCCTCAAAATTTCTCTAAATCATGTCATTAAAATATAGTATTTACAAATATTCCTAATCAAATGATGCATTGTCTATTCATATATCTATCTAAAATAGCAGTAATCATGTTTTGATTAATTTTTGGAATACGAGTAAGATTTTCTTTCAAGACTCTCATACCTAAGAAAAGTAAACTCATATGTTATAAGTTGCACCAGAAAAAGTTTTACAAGTTATGATGTTCTACAAAGTTGATGATTTATTTAATTAATTTTTTGACAATATCATCCTATTAAACAGCAATTAGATTATGCATGAACTTTAAATTTTAAGGAAAAAAAAGTTACACAACTACACATTTATGGCATCATGCTTGTAAACATGAATTTATTGAATTTATTATATCTAGTTTAACATGATTTATTAAAGCCAATTGTGGCTAAACAACCAATCAATGAAGAATAGTACAGAACATAATGAGCTAATATAAATGCAATTATAAAAAATTGAGGCAATTAGATACAGACCGCCCAAAACTTCCTATTTACAAATCAATCGCTTTCTTTTATCCATTTTTCAAATTTTCACTCAAATATCAAAATTCATGGTAAAATCTCAGCCCATATTGTCTATTTTTATCAAATTCTCAATAGTTTAATCGTGGCGCTCATAAATATATTGGTTCGGTGGTTCAAAAAAATAAACTAGATGGTAATTTTTAAATATCAATGTTTTGGGTGGTCTGTATAATATCCCTAAAAAATTTTAATAAAATTACATTACAATAGGTTAACTATATAGATATAAAAGCATATACTTGTCTCCTTAATACCAAACAAACCTTGACTCTTTAAGTAATATATGAGCTATGATACTAGATTTATGATAAAATCACAACACAAAAACCTAATAAATATGAATAAATAGCTTAGCACAAGAACTCGGAGTCTAAGAGCTACATTTTTTCCATCCAGTCATAAATTTATAGCTACAAATGCTTTATAAATAAAATGTAGAAAAAAGAACTGCATTACAATAAAAAAAATAAAAGAATGAGAAACCAGGAAAAAGAAACGGGCTTGAATTTAAGTCGAATCCATAAAATAAGATGTTTCAGCTTCTCAGTGTTTCTTTAAAAATTTACTTATGAACACCAAATACATTAATGGTTAGAGCACTTAGGGAGGGCTGATAATGTGCTATAGTTGTGAAATAAAACTGCCAAGAGTTTAGAGGAATAGTACGTTTAGTGCATTAGGTGAGGGCACGTCTCCGATGGGAGCGCTTTTTCTGTCAGGAGACCTGACGGTCCGCATGGTACGCTGACGAATAAAATTTTGCCGTGTGAAAAATGTGGGACCCGCTTGTCCACGTAATTTAAAAAAAAAGAAAAAATTCGCTGAGGCCGACCCCGCCCGATGTACGAGCTCGCGTCTATTCGAGTACCGCGCATTTTAGAATGTCAAGGAAGACGATTCGAAAATACTCTCCGGTGGTTTTTCTTCTACGTTTTCGTCGCTCGCTCTGCTAGGGTTTCACATTTCCCTCGTTCGCTAGCTTGGAAGCCGTGAGACGATGGCGTTTGATGATCTGGAGTATGCGCAAGCCGAAGAGAGCTCAAGAACAGTATCATAAGAGGTTGAGAAGACAGAGGTTGAGCAGCCAAAGTCAAAGAAGTCAAAGAAGCAGAGGAAGAAGAAGGAGGCGAAGAGGATGAAGGAGGGCATTGAAGAGGAAAACTTGTCCTGGTAATTGTCATCGTTTTATTCTCAAGTTATTTTTAGGTTATTAGTTTGATTATTATTGGGTTATTCTTGAGTTACTCCGAAACGTAGTACTTATTCGCAGTTATTCTATGTTATTCATGTGTTTTTTTTTAAATTATTCGTAGATTATTTATAAGTTAGGCATATCTTATTCGCTGGTTAAACCTGGGTTATTTTTAGGTTATTTTTAGGTTATTTTTCAGATTATTTGTAGGTTATTTTTCAGGTTATT
>NW_018164985.1:121454-127647 GCF_001263595.1 Phalaenopsis equestris | reverse complement strand
TAGGTTATTCCTAGGGTATTTTTAGGGTATTGTGCGTATGTTATTCGTAGGTTATTTGTACGTTATTTTTAGTGTATTGTTTTGTTAATTTTGAAGTAATGCGTAGTTTTTTTTTAAATTATGAGTAGGTTATTACTAGGTTATTCCTAGTTGATTTTGAGGATATGTTTTGGTTATTTTTAGGTTATTCCTAGGTTATTCTTAGGTTATTTTTAAGTTATTTACAGGTTTATGCGCAGGTTATTCATAGGTTATTCCTAGGGTATTTTTAGAGTATTGTGCGTGTGTTATTCGTAGGTTATTTATACGTTATTTTTAGTGTATTATTTTGTTAATTCTGAAGTACTGCGTATGTTTTTTTTTAAGTTATGAGTAGGTTATTGCTAGGTTATTCCTGGCTGATTTCGAGGATATGTTTAAGTTATTTTTATGTTATTCCTACGTTATTCCTGGGTTATTTTTAAGTTATTTGCAGGTTTATGCGCATGTTATTCCTAGGTTATTCCTAGGGTATTTTTAGGGTATTGTGCGTATGTTATTCGTAGGTTATTTGTACGTTATTTTTAGTGTATTATTTTGTTAATTATGAAGTAATGCGTGGGTTTTTTTAAAGTTATGAGTAGGTTATTGCTAGGTTATTCCTGACTGATTTTGAGGATATGTTTAAGTTATTTTTAGGTTAGTCCTGAGTTATTTTTAAGTTATTTGCAGGTTTATGCGCAGAGGTTTATGCGCAGAATTCATAGGTTATTCCTAGGGTATTTTTAGGGTATTGTGTGTATGTTATTCGTAGGTTATTTGTTGATTGATAAATAAACAGTATTAATAACATGCATCTTATTCCAGTATATTGATGACTAAAATTCTTTGGTTATTCCAGTGTTAATAACATGCATCTTATTCCTATAGGTTGATGAATAAACAGTCAATAAATTTTAGATGTCGACCATCAGCAATTAGAGAGGTGTTGGATAAGGTTCGACCAATTGTTGATCGGGAGATGTGGTCAACTCTGTAAAGAATGAAGCCTAATCAGTTTTTTGATCTGCCCCCCTATCCTCAATATCACATCCTAATTATGCACATATTGAATTGTTAGAATATGAATAGAATGGCTTTCAGATTGGGGGGGAAAGAGCTAAGTTTTGATGCAGACCAAGTTGTTTTGTTGATTGGCATGCCCAACAGAGGTCCTACAGCAACTTGGGCTAAAAAATCTGTCAATGACGTAGATGCAAGGCGGGCAAAGAGTGAACTATTGGAGAGTTCATCTGCTAGTCTTGATAAACTTATTAAATTTTTGTTGTCTAATTTATTATTTCCTTCCAGCAATTTTAGTGTACCCACTGGGCTCTATTCATTTGCTGATAATGTAGATAGTTTTTCTTCATTTAATTGGGTCGCAACAGTATGTGACCACCTAATTGAGCAGGTCAAAGCTTGCGCGATGAAAATAAGGATGGTTCAGTCATTAGGATACATGAACGACTTTGTTTTTCTTCTAACGGTTAGTATATTGCTCAACCTCAATCAGAAAAACTTTTTTCATTTTATTTGGGTTATATTAATTTCTGATTTATTAATTGTGTTTATGCAGTTGTGGTTTTATGAGCGCACACTTGTAATAGCCCTGGCTCATCCTGATGTCAGACCTCGTATGTTGAGGTGGCCAATAAATACAGAGTGGAACCCTCCAAAGACCCATTTAATCTTTAGGCAGCTTAGTCTTGTACAGGTGAATGATATTAATGTTTGTTTTAAGTTCAGGATTACGTTTAGTATTTTGTCACCTTATTTAATTCTTATGATGAATGTTTTTTGCAGATTCTTGATTCTTTTGTTGATGTAATAAACGAGGAGCATAGTTTACTTGCCACTCTAGCTGGCCCACTCTCGTCTCCTGCAAAGTCAATCAGAGAACCACAAATTCACACTCACCAAACAACACCAGAGTCTCATGGTGATATTCCTTTTGTACATACTCGCAGCATCACGCCACCCACACAGTCACATTTGAGTTTAGAAGAGATATGGCAAACTCTGAGGGAGCAACAACAAATTTTAGTTCAATTGAAGGATTCAGTAAATAACCTAAGAATTTTTTTGGAGTATACACTGATGGAGGTGAAGACCGACATCAACGAAATAAAGAGAAAAATAAATAAAGTTCTCATGAAATCTCCTATAGGTTCTGAATTTACTGGGAAGAAATATAGCCCAGAAAAGGAAGAAGAATCACCAGCTCATATTGAGCAAGCGTCGGAACATGAGTGGGGACCCGATATTCTTGAAGCAGAACAGTCGATATGTAGAATGACTGTCTTTGATGAAGCTACACCTGATAGTGAATCTGATAAAGGTGTCGGGGAACCTGGAGAAGGCATCCCAAAAGACCTAATTGGTAGCTTAGTCCGAAGGATCATGTCCAGAGGACCGAGGAAAAAGAAGGTGGTTAGTTCTCCATTTATTGTTGTAAAGAGAAAGAAGCTGGTAGAAGTTTCGTCCTCAAATATAGATGATTTAGTACAGCATATTTACGAATCTTTCACGCCGATTACCATACCATCTCCACGGCTTGATGAAGCTAAAGAAAAGGAGGCAGGAGAAGCTTGGGAGGTACAGTCGGGCGCAATTGTTCCATATCAAAGTGCCCTCCCTTCTTCAGCCATAAAGTTCCCTGGCAGAGAACTACTACCATCACACATGCAACAGGTGATCGATAGCTGTTTAAGAATGTACAAAGAAAGGTATGTACAAAACAGAACATTTTTCTGTCAATTGTTTATTAAATCTAATAAATATTGTTCGATCAATTTGCAGGGATGACTTAATAATTGCTTAGGGTCACATTCATATTAGTCGAATTGACCTAGAAGCACTTTGTGATAATAAAGAAATCGGCGTGGATCATGTAGATTTGTTTGTCATTGGATTAGAAAATCGTCGGCGTCAGTCCCCTGATTCTTTTAGACAATATTTGTACGTCTCTCCGGCGCATTTGGTAAGTAATAAAATTTTCATTAAGTTTATATATGTAACAGGTTCATGCTCTTTTTAAACTCATTTATTATGTATATGCAGGGGTTTAGAGACCATCCTCTACGAGATATTGTTGCCCACGTCACAGTGGAAGCTGTAGCTCAGGCAGAGATAATTTTAATTACAATTGTTAATAATAGGCATTGGACTCTACTTGTTGGGAACCAGAAGGACCGCAAGTGGAGATTCTACGACTCATTGCCTAATAAAATGCATTTGGGAGTCACACATGACGTGGTAAAATTCTAAGTCTTATCTAACTAACAACCGTTACATTCATATTTATTATTTCACTATTTTTAACAACCATTTGTATTACCAGATAAGACATCTTCATAAGGACGCCGGGAATGCTTTCCGCAATGACCCGAGTAAATGGGATGTTAGCACGGCTAGAGGAATTCCCACACAAACTAATAGCGTCGACTGCGGTATATTTGTTTGTAAATATATGGAGACACTTGTACAGAAAGGCAAGATTAACTGGAAAGATTTTCAAGACTGACAGGCTGAGATGCTTCGGTTTAGGGCAGAGATAGTATATAAAATCTGCAGATATAGATTATTTGAAGAATAAATGTATTATCTGTTTGATATATTATTATTTTGTGTAGGTTTATCTTACAGGAATAAGCGGTTTGATATATTGTTGTTTTTGTATATATCTGTTTAAATGTATTATCTGTTTGATGTATTGTTATTTTGTTAGGTTATTCCTAGAATATTGTTGATGTATTGTTATCTTGTTAGGTTATTATCGGTGTATTCTCAGGTTATTCTCGGGGTTTTCTCAGATTATTCTCGGGGTATTCTCAGGTTATTCTCAAGATATTCTTAGGTTATTCTCTGGGTATTCTCAGATTATTCTCGGGGTATTAACAGGTTCTTCCCGGGGTATTCTCAGGTTATTCTCAAGGTATTTTTAGGTTATTCTCAGGTTATTCTCAGGGTATTCTTAGGTTATTCTCAGGTTATTCTCAGGGTATTCTCAGGTTATTCTCAGGGTATTCTTAGGTTATTCTCAGTTTATTCTCGGGATATTCTCAGGTTATTCTCCGGGTATTCTCAGGTTATTTTCCGGGTATTCTCAGGTTATTCTTCGGGTATTCTCAGGTTATTCTCAGGGTATTCTTAGTTTATTCTCAGGTTATTCTCGGGGTATTCTTAGGTTATTCACCGAGTATTCTCAGGTTATTCTTGGGGTATTAACAGGTTATTTTCGGAGTATTCTCAGGGTATTCTTAGGTTATTCTCTGGATATTTTCAGGTTATTCTCGGGGTATTAACAGGTTATTCTTAGGTTATTCACCGGGTATTCTCAGGTTATTCTCGGGGTATTAACAGGTTATTGTTGGGGTATTCTCAGGTTATTCTCAGGGTATTCTTAGGTTATTCTCCGGGTATTCTCAGGTTATTCTCGGGGTATTAACAGGTTATTCTCGGGATATTAACAAGTTATTCATAGGTTATTATCGGGGTATTCTCGGGTTATTCTCGGAGTATTGTCATGTTATTATCAGGGTATTATTAGGTTATTCTCCGGGTATTGTCAGGTTATTCTTGGGATTTTCCCTGGTTATTATTGGGTATTTTGAGGTTATTCTTGGGGTATTCTCATGTTATTATCGGGGTTATTCTGTTATCAACAGACAGATAAATTACAAACCATATATCTACAACTTCCAATTGGAATAATGTTATATGAACTTGTACATTAATACAGATGAGTTAATGTGGGCATAACACGTTATAACATGTGAATTATATTGGGCACAGAGCATGTCGGTGTGACAATTTCCTGACTCAGAGAGTTTGACGCCGCGAACGTATTTGGGTCGTAATTCCTGTGCGATTCTTGTGTCATATATGTTTCTTGATTTTTTCCTGCAAACAGTTGTAAAATAATAAGACAATTAATTTTACATATAATCGTTAGTATATGGAACTTAGAATGGTAAATATATGTAATGTAGAGATATATACCTTTAGCTCGCTTGTTTTTTTCCCAGTGTCATTTCAACCTCGCATTAAAAATACCTTTCGATCTCATTTTTGCAGGATCATTCACATTGCAGTCACTGTTATGAGATTAGTCACTGTTATGAGCAGTCACTGTTATGAGATTTCCTCTTTTTGTTTGGCATATTTGGTTTAGGATCCTTCGCATCTAATATATCTTCAATACCTTCGAACCCTGTTTTCAAAAATTCAATTATATATGTCTCGGCACGTTCATTTCCATTAGTTTTATTAATTAATTGGTAGGCAAACTTTTGAGCATGTGACCGAAATAGGATTCCTCTAGATGTTGTGCCAGAAATTTGAGCCCGAGAGTTTTTCATATGTTTGTATCCAAAACTATTATAGATATCTTTCTTTGTCTTAGCAAACCATCTGAATAATAAATATTTCTCGGGAATCTTTGTTATATTATTAGCATTAAGGACGCGTAGACAGTGAGAGCAAATCAGACCTGTCATTTCGAATTTCTTGCAACTGCAGGTGATGTCGAAATTAAGCCTATCAAATGTAACAAGTCAGGCTCTACTTGTGTCCTGATTATCCAAACCTCTAACATAGAATTCGCATGGACTCTCAACTGAGAAATCGACTGTCAATCCACATAACCCGTGAAATAACTCGGGTATAATATGTTGCAGCTTGCCTCAACACTGGGCTTGTTTTAACTGTTGGTGTAATAATATTTTGAAAGCTTTTGAAGTCTTCATCCTTTTTGTTCTTTCTCCATTACTTCATAATATTTTCTAACCCCAGAAAGCAATCTGTTAGGGAACTAGTGGGCTTAGATGCACCATGACAAACATTATTTGTGGACTCACTTCTTTGAGTAGACAAGATTTTCATTCCAAAAATTTCTTGATTGAATGCAGTTGACCAGTTAAGTCTTGTACAATGCATCTAGCCCACATGTTGTTGTGCTGGTTTCCTTGCTCGATCATTAGAGTCCAAGTAACTTCGAACTCATCTTCCGAATCACACTTGCTCATGTATTTATAAAATAGATTGTTACGCTCTTGTACGTCACACCGCAATGAACTTTCGACGAGAATTTCTTATAGATATGTCATTGGCATAATCTATGTCTAGTGAATGGAAGACAATCTGCAATAGCTCTTGTCATCGCTTGATCCTG
>NW_018164985.1:112399-120503 GCF_001263595.1 Phalaenopsis equestris | reverse complement strand
TTTATGCGCAGGTTATTCTTAGGTTATTGTTGGATTATTCTCGGGTTATTGAGTTTTTCTTCAATCAACCCAAAAATAAATAACCCTAAACACATAATAATGATGAAATAACCTAACAACAATCGAAGATTCACACAAAATCTCACTTTTTTTATAGATCTAGTGGATTTATGCGCAGGTTATTCTTAGGTTATTGTTGGATTATTCTCGGGTTATTGAGTTTTTCTTCAATCAACCCGAAAATAAATAACTCTAAACACATAATAATGATGAAATAACCTAAAGATAATCGAAGATTCACACAAAATCTCACTTTTTTTATAGATCTGGTGTGTTTATGCGCAGGTTATTGTTGGGTTATTCTCGGGTTATTAAGTTTTTCTTCAATCAACCTGAAAATAAATAACCCTAAACACAGAATAATGATGAAATAACCTAACGACAATCGAATATTCACACAAAATCTTACTTATTTTATAGATCTGGTGGGTTTATGCGCAGGTTATTCTTAAATTATTGTTTGGTTATTCTCGGGTTATTGATTATTTCTTCAATCAACCCGAAAATAAATAACCCTAAACACAGAATAATGATGAAATAACCTAACGACAATCGAAGATTCACACAAAATCTCATTTTTTTAGAGATCTGGTGGGTTTATGTGCAGGTTATTCCTAGGTTATTGTTGGGTTACTCTCAGAAAACGGAAAACGGTTGAAGTAAGCAAGAAATCTTACCTCCGTTTCAAAGACGTTGACATTCATTTCGTAAAGCTCCGTTTCAAAGACGTTGACATTCATTTCGTCATCCATGTGCTCAAACTCTTTATTAATAGAGAAATCTAACTTCATCATAAATGCAGCGACCAAACCTAGCTGAGACAAAAAAACCTTTTTTGAAAACTTTTTTTCTACTGAATAATGCAGAATAGAAGTTTCTGAGGGAATAATACGCCAAAAATAGGCGGGAATACGCCAAAAAGGTGGGATAATACGTAACATTTAACACGTCGGGTTGGGTCGGGCTTAACGCGAAATTTTTCCTTTATCATGACGTGTAAATATGGGTCCCGCAAGACCAGATGGCGTCTTTTGCTTGGATAGCGGACGTAGTGCACCGTACGGGGACCTGAGGGAAAAATTATCCCTCCGATGGTGCGGCTTCAGATCGAAAAATAATAGAGAAGATGCTGAGGTTTTGAACAGAAAGTAAAATGATTCACTGTAGACCGAAGAAAATGGAGAAGATGAGAGAGAAACAAGAGGCTAGATTTGAGATATTATATTTATTTTGGTTATTATATGAAAATAGAATATTTGAGTTTGAGATATAAATATACTACTGTTACATTCGCCATGTATGTAAAATTTCTGAAAATAGAACTTCTATTTCTCTCTCTTACCTCCAAAATGGTGTAGAACTATAGATGCTGCAACAGTAACATTCAATGATGCCGTTCCACAGCCATATTGTGGAATATAAACAAAGAAGTCGCAGATCTCGCATTCCTTAGCAGAAAGGCCGGTACCCTTCGCCAGATCAAACCAAATTCCATTAGCATGAAAACATTAACACAATCAACTTTCAGAAAAAGACAAACCTCGTTTCCGAGAAGGAAGGCGGTACTTCTTTGGAAAGGCTGCTGGGTGATGGGGAATGCCCCATCGACAATCTCCACACCACAGATGTCGCAGTTTCTCTCCCCCTGAAAATAGAATAGCAGGGGTCAGATTAGGTTTAGATTGGAGATGAGTAGGAATTGAAAGACAGAAGACTTTCTAGTAGAAGAGGTATGCTGATGCCTTGAGGTAGAGGCGGGCTTGAGATAGTGAATGAAAATGTCGGAATCGGAGATGGGCGGTGGAGCCGTGACTGCCAAAAGCATTGAAATCGCGGCGCCCGACAAGAACCATCTCTGAGACGCCGAATGCGGTGGCGCTACGGACCATCGTCCCTATATTGTGCCTCTTCGCTACGTTGTGAATGACCAACACGCTCTCTGCTGCTAGAGGAGCAGGCGCGAGCGTCGGTGAGGATTCCGCGTCCGCCATTGGGTTGGAAGAAGGGAATATTTTCTCGTGAAGCAGGGGGAGCTTGCACTGTTTTGAATCTTTGATTGCGATATATGGTCGGCCTGAGCACGCACAAGTGACCAAAAAGGATAATTTTAATTTAGTTATATTAACACACACACATGTTGGTTAAAGTAATAATTAACAAATTAGGATTGTTTTAATTTTTTTAAGGATACATTAATTAAATTTGAATATAACCTAACCTTATTACTTATGATTACAAACTAATTTTTGTGTTGACTAACAATTAGTTATCAAAGAATTGATTTTTTTTAAGGAAATGTGAGCCTAAAAGCTAAAAGGTAATATGTGTAATTTGAACCCGCAACTCATGGTAGGAGACTACGTCTTCAATCACGATATCACGGATAAATGCGTAGGAAACTTATTTAATTATCTATTGAATATTCATAATTTTTTTTATTTAAATATAATTAGTTTGATTATATATTTGATGTAAGTCAAAAGATTCACAGCGATAAAGTAATTATTTGGCATCTTAGTGTTGCACGAAAATTAAGCACATGCTTAGGCAATGAAAGTGACAAGTAGAGACACCATAAGTTTTTATATAAAAACCCCTGAAAAAGGAGGAATCACGAGATCTGACCCATATGAAATAATTCACAATTGTAATGGTGACTACACATATACACTCTTCTTTTGAGTTAGGGAAGATGAAATTATAAAGTTTATGTACAATATTATTTTAACAATAACAGGCATAACGAATCGTGAATGCTTTAGTTATTTATTATAGAGACAATAGTCTGTCATGAATGTTATAGACGGTAATTGTATAGTCAGTTTATCATAGAGACCATAGTTAAAAGTCAAGGAAGTAGTTGGATATGTGGGTCGTGTAATAATGTTTGTAGGCCGCAAAGACAAAAGTTGAGAGCTACATAGGTCGTAGCTGGATATATAGGTCGTGGCAAAGAGTTATAAAAATATTCTTTTGTTGTAGAGTTGGAGTTGGGAGTTGCATGAAATTTGATAACGTTTGTATGTGCGAGTTGTGATAATATTCATAGACCTTAGAGGCCGAATATGGGAGTTGCATGAACTGTGGATCGTGTAGGTCGTAGATGGTCATGAGGTCGTAGTGTTGGGTGACAAGGAGAGTGTTTCCGTTCATTTTTCTTTTTTTTTATTTTGAAAGGAGTCGTCAGCTCGTCGATCGTCGTATACTTCCCTTATTCAAATAAATCTCTCTCTTGAACCATATAAATGATTTGAAGATGAGAGGAACCGAATAAAAAGGGACATACGACAAAGAGACAAACAAGAGAAAAACTAAAATGTGGAGAGTCTACGTGCGATAAACCTCGCAAAAATAGGTCAAGAATGTTCGCCCAAAACAAGATCGAGCGGAGGCACCTTACACCAATATCCGCGAAATAAGTATCTACGTAGGCTACTCATAACCAGAGTGTTAGGTGTATGTACATGTTCTGAGGTCAAGAGCACTCCCAGAGGAACGTGTTCCTACTGGTTAATTACATCTTAGAGGATACCCAAGAATACTCTCGATAAAATGAGTTTCGCTTCATATTATCATAGATGTGAGGTATAGACAATTAAAGGAAGGTTATTTTGTGTGGGAGCAGTCTCAATGCTTCAAAGCTCACGCTAAGCAATCGGGCAGAGAGTGAGTCTCTCACATCCCGAAATGGGTAACGACTCATCGCACACGGGGCCCACGGAATAATCTAAATCATCTTGAAGGGTATATCCCAACACGTCAAATCACGTCCGGGCCATAAGGGCAGAGGACAAATCATCGTATGTCGAATGGGCAACAGCTCATCAGTATCGAACCGTCAAGATGATATCAACGACAAGGAGCGATAAGACTCAAATGGGCTCAACAAAAAGAAAGGTAGAGTGATCCTAAAAGGCAGAGATAAGTGAGTCGGGGTACCACGGACCTGTCATCCACAGCTACTTGGACCCTAAGTCTATATGGTCGCAATACAACTAGAGATCCCCGGTCAGCAATCAGTGAATCACATCGTCCGCGGGGATCTCCTTAGCCCTAAGGTCAAAAGAACGAAACTCTATCATAGGACTATTGGCTAGAGCTCCAAAAGGTGAGACTTATACCCGCTAAAATGACAAGGATGTCGCAGTAGGGAACAAGAAAGGGAGGTTTAGCTACAAAGTTGAAAGCACTCAAACAAGAGGACTTGTACCCCGTCTGGGTTGGGGAACCTTCTAACACCCTAAGCGTACTAGACAACCACCTATATGAATGTATGTTGGGCCAGTCAGGTTGGAGAAGCACGGGTACTCCTCCTCGGGACATGCAAATATGAATGCAATTATCTAGAGTGATCATAAGTATTGTGGAGGCTCTATTAATATATGCAAAAAAAGTAAAAGTTGTAATTTTTAAATCCTAAAATTTAATTATCTTGAATATTTTATTTAGGATTTTGTAGAAAATTTAGGATTTTAAGTCCTAAAGAGCTTATGTTGCATCGGGATATCCCAGATAAACCACATAAAGAAATAAGAAAAACACATGCAAGTGCAGACATGCAACATGGTGCAAAAGGCAGAAACAAGCTAAATCAAAATAATAAACAGGTTGGTGCCGCTAGGTTGGCAACATATCCCAAAAAAGAAAAAGGGTGGTTGGACTCTGCATATACATGCACGGTCATAATTATATACATCAATATAAAATGCAGAATTAAGATACAGGGCACGAGCATCTGCTCCCGGTCCTCTCCACGTGGTTCTAATGTCAAATGCCTCGGAACCCGTGCTCATATCTTATTTCTGCTACAGTACTCTCATAGACTCTAAAAAGTATATGGGAAAAAGAAAATACTCAATCCTGCATGAAAAACAAGTATCAGCGGGAAAACTCACATGCAAATAAAGTATCATGAGTTATGCCTTAAAGGTGGGGGAACTAATAGCACCTGCAAGTAAATTGTTATAAATCATTAATTGCTCCCACATAGCGGTACATGTGTGTGTGCAAATAAATAGGCATGACTCCCTGCATAAAAGCGCCCTAACACACTACCGCACATATGCAGCATGCAATCACACCATAAGCATAATGCAAAAGAAAAATATCTGGCTTGGGTAACCAATCAAACAGAGAACAATAACCAGGCATCAAAAAGACTACCTAACACCCTAAGTCCTAGTCTAGCACACCATCTAACGAAAGGCCGTATCTCAGTGAGGGGTAAGTCTAGGTATAGTATGACTTTGACGGGGTCGTCATACCGACCCCATCCTAAAGGTCTGAAGGATTTAAAGGGTGTCACGAAGAATGGTGACACGAGTTAGATCTATTAGATCTTTAGCACAGTCATACTCGTGTCAATCCCGATGACTTAACTTGCATTGCTCACTAGGATCAACCCAGCAAGCAATGCTCGTTAATACATCGTGACCAACACGGGGTCACTCTCATAATGAACCTGGCTCACTATCTATGCAAACATGCAAATGCAAATGTTAATGCAAGAAAATAAAAACATATAAGTAGTGATAAAGAGTATGTCATGAATGCAGTGACTCGTAGGAATGGGCATGTCGTAGTGGCATGGACCTGACAAGAGGATATTCCAGTAAGGCAATGACTCGAAAGGGGGCATGTTGTGATAGTAGTGGCCCGAAAAGAGGGTACCGGTAAGACAGTGACTCGAAGGTAGGCATACCGTAGCGGCAGGGGCCCAAAAAGAGGATATACCGGCAAAGTAGTGACTCGGAGGTAGGCATGTCGTAGCGGCAGGGGTCCTGCCCGAAAAGAGAGTATATCGGTAAGGCAGTGACCTGGAGGTAGGCATGTCGTAGCGGCAGAGACCCGAAAAGAGGGTATGTCGGTAAGACAGTGACCCGAAAGAATGCAACTCAAGTAGATGATATTGATCATGCAGACAAACATGTACAAACACATATAAAACATGCAAAGGAGCAAGTGATATGTCAATCGGGATGGAGCACCCAGTCAAACCAAAGTGTTGTGCCAACCGGACTGGGGTAGCGGGCTGAAACACAAGTGATGTGACCGATTCAGGATAACCGACCAAGGCACAAGTGGTGTCGGTGCAGGTGCAAGTGCAAGTGCAAGATACAAGGTGCAAGTGCAAGTGCAACGTTTAAGTGTAAGGTGCAAGATGCAAGAGAAAATGCAAGGTGCAAGGTGCAAGGTGCAAGTGAAACTGCAAGGTGCAGAGTGCAAGTGAAAAATGCAAGGAGCAAAGTGCAAGTGCGATATATGACATACAATATGTAACATGCAAAACATGCACATGCAAATAATGAGGTGCAAATAACCACATATGATAGAGAGTCACACTCATACTAACAACCTTACCTAGGAAACCTAAGGTTTAGACACTTGGATATGAGGCACCGTCACCTCTTGTTTTGGTGAGGAAATGTGGGGAGTTTCTCTACAGATCTCCGAGAGGGAAACTTTCCACGGTGTCACAAAATGGGCTAGCTAAAAAGTTTTTCCCATTTTGTGAACTCCTCCAGACTTTACAAAGCAAGATAACTACAAAGCTTCTCTCGTTATGCCAAATTCGACCTCCCAGCTTCTCCAAGTAAAGCTGGGCATCCAAAGCAAGGGGAGTGATGGACTCCAAACTATCAGAACTTGTGCTGAGGCTCACAACAAAAGGGAGACACTCGACTCTATGGGGGCTGTTTAGTTACACACGGAAAATCTTAACCTAAAGGTTAGTTCTAGGAAAACCAATGATTCATCACTCAGGCACGTCGTCACACCGACTCATGTCGGTACACACACCCGGTGTGGGCGATCAAATCCACATGCCTAAACACCACTAAAATCTAGGACTAGCTAGGGGTTTAGGGAATCTCACCACCGTGACGGTTGCAGATGTGTTCTTTTTATGCTGAAGGAGAGCCCACGTTTCTGGCGAACTCCGGCGGTGCTCCAGTCTGCGCGCCAATTATCTCACAGATCATGCACAAAATAATAGAAGAAGCAATGAGGGACACAAAATACCCAAAATAAATGATAAAATCATATGAAAGTGCAAACGACACATATATCTTTGTAGCAGGGGTCGCACGACAACGATGAAAAGGGGAACCCACGAGGATGTCGGCGGGAAGGAGCACCGGCTGAGGCCTTCCCCTCGAGGGGGAAGACCCTCACACTTCCTTGAACAACGACTTTGCTCGCTGCCCGACGATGTCAAAGCGCTCTGGCGAAGTATCCAGTCACCGGGAAGGTAGGACGGCAAGATGGAAGACTTAGCTCGCCGGTGGTGCACACCGGGAGCAAAGGAAACGCGGAGGAGAGCCAGAAATATGTTGTCCTTCTCGTTGATTTTCTCTGGCACAAATGTGATGCAGGCGAGCGACAAGGACAACGAGGAGGAAAAGATCCAGCAGAAGAGGAAGAAAAAAAATGGATGAGGGGAAGAAAATCCCTCTTCACTGTTTTCACTCCAAGAAGCCCCTCCAAGGCTTCCTCCAAACTTTCCAAAGGCTTCCTTGTGAGCCTATCTCAAGTCCTCGCTGGAAGAGAAGAAAAAAGGAAAAGAGGGAGAAGTGGCCGACCAAAAGGGAGAATAAACCGGCGAGCGAGGCTCTCCGAAGGAGGAGGACACCACCGATCTGGCTGGCTGGAGGCACGGACGGTCGGCGAACAAGAGGAACGACCAAGGGAGAGGGAATTCCAACTACCCCTTCCCGAAATCTGGCGAAAGGAGGCTGCTCGGACGGTGAGGAAGGGTGGAGAGGTCGTGCCGGCGGATGGAACAAGTCCGGCGAGGGTGGCCGACAACTTCAACGGCGAGGACTGCCGATCGGAGGGTTTCGGCCGCGACGACTGGTTCTTCCCTTGGGGTTTGCGAATAGAGTCACGAAAATAGGCCATCTGGGGGATTTCGGTCACGATCGGTTCTGGAGAGAGAGAGAGGAGTGATTCTTGATTTTCTTACCATGAGGGATAATAGGAGAGAGAGGGGGCTTTCCATTTTTTCTTTTATTTTTTTGTTTTTTTTTATTTTTAAAGGATCATA
>NW_018164985.1:107993-112379 GCF_001263595.1 Phalaenopsis equestris | reverse complement strand
TATATATATATATATTTATTTTTTCTTTTATTATTATTTTTTTTTATTTTGGTCTGAGGCATTGATAAGGGAGAGAGAGGGCTTTCCACGTGGGTCACGTGTGAGCAGCAGATAAGGAAGGAAAATATATTTTTTTATTTTTGTATTTTTTATATAATAATAATATTATTATTATATTATTATTGTTATTCTCCGCGCATTTTTCGCCCGAACATGTCCTCGCAATAAAACAAACGTCTTTCCTAAGTGAAATCGACGTTCCGGACGCAGTGGTGTGATCTGTTTCATTGTTCGGAGTCATTCGGGGTCATCTGGACCACTTTTTCGTTGATCGAGCTAAAAAATGATAATTTGTCCTTTTTAAGTTCATACGCGAAGTTGTGGTGCAATGGACGTCCTTCCTGAGTGGAATCAACGTTCCGGACTCACTCGCGTGGTTCGTTTCATCGTCCGGGGTCATATAGACAACTTTGTTGACGATCAAGCTAATTTGAGCCAATTTTGCGCAGGACGCGACATATAAAATTCGTTGACACTCGTGACATCCAAAAATTGATGCCAACAGAGAGAGCTTCAAAAATACGGAGAAAGTTGTTGTATTCTGATTATGGTGGTTACAACTAGTTATTGTGAGGTGTCATGTTACACCATATTCGAGAGGAGTCGTTGCACCTCATGTGGGGTACTTCATTGCACAATTTGCAAGGTGCATCGTCGCATTGTATTAGGAGTCAATTGTTATATCATATTTGGGATGCATCGTTGCTCCACCTTCGGGGTGTGTTGTTACACTATCTTCAAGGTGTGACGTTACACTGACTTCGGGGTGCGTTGCTCTGTAAGATGTTTCATTAACCCTCAAAGATTAGTCATTATTTTGCACAGTACTCCATTACTCCGCAAGGTACGTAGTGATTTTATAAGGGGCTTCATTGAAACGAGTAGAGGTGGCTGGCGGTGATCAATGGTGGTCAGCGAGTGGTGATTCACGGTGGTCGACGACTGCAGGAGTAAGAAGTGTCGTTGGATCTTCGATGTAAAACAATGGACCTCAACTCCTTCTCCAAGCTAATGCCTTCATTTGGTTCATGGTCTAGTCCTCTTTCAAGAAAGACAAGGCTCTATTTATAAAATTTATTAGAGGTTTACTTGCAAACAATGAAGGAATCAGGTTCACTCTATTAAACGGTTCAGAGAGGTTTCCTCAATTGTATGACATTTTATAAATATTCAAGTGTCTTAACAATGTCATAATTGAGTGTTCTAGGGCACTTTAGATTTGTTTCATTAAGATGCTCAATTTGACTTTTTGGAATCCAATTAACATGCCAAGTGGGCACTTGAAACTTCAAAAAATGACTTAAAGTCTAGATCTTGACTTGATTTGACTTGAACTAGACCAACTTTGGTGTCATTATGTTCATCTCGTCAAGTCCATCAGTTTGAATATAACTTTGTTAAAATCCTAGTCCCATATATTATATTGCTTAGTACTTTGTGTATTTATATTTACGTTAATTGTTTTTCCTTTGCACTTTGTAACGATGTATCAATATTTATAACTTTTCCTTCATACTTTGTGACGATGCATCAGTGTTTGTAGCTTTTCCTTTGTACTTCGTGACATCACATTAGTGTTTGGAGATTTTTCTTTGCTCGATGTAGTTTCTACACATTATGTCAGTGTATTTATTTGCATATCTTTAGTCTATGTAATGTAGCTCTTACACTTTCTGATAGTGCATATCTTTTACATTACACTTTCTTAATGTTTCTTTATTAGTTATGTCATAATAAAATCTCGGATTACAAAACGAAGTTAAGAGTTGCGAAAAATTGTGAAGTTACTCAAAAAACATTAACCCATCCCGGGTTGTGCTACTTGAGATGAAAAAACTCCCTAATTAGGGGTGTACAACCTATACTAGATTGTTAGCCGGAGCACTTGCTCGACAACTATAACCAAAAATGGAATAAGCAGTGGAAAATCCATTAAGGATGTTTAACCCATCCCGGGTTATTTTATAAAGGTGTTCGACAACGTAAACATGTGAACAAAGTCAAATGAAATTAATCAAACAACAAGGAAAACCTGTTAAAGATGCTCAATGATGTTAACATGTTATGGATAAAGTCGAATGAAATTAATAAATATGTAAAACTCATCTGTGATTGTTTAGTAAGAGATGTTCGACGGCGTTAACCTGTTGTAAACAAAGCCAAATGAATTCTACTAATGATTTTTAATATGTCATGTGATGTTATTCAATGCTTCTATTTGACGACTATAACTTGTTTTTGAAGAGGTTGAATTGAGTCCACTGTTGGCATCCTTTTTGCCTTTCTTATTGGTGTAGTCAAGCCCTCTTAAAACTTTCTTGAGCTCATGTGAGCACATCCAGTCACGCGAGTCTAAAAATTTGATATAAAGTAGAAACTGGTTAGGTGTCATGACCCCAATAATAACATTGTAGCCCTACATGTGATAAGACTTGTATTTAAAACTAACTTTCATTATTTGTGATTCCATGACGCCTAAATTGGGCATTGTAATGCCCATTTAGCACATTAAATATGGACATTGACGTCCCAATGTTTCAAATTACATGGCATTGATGCTCAAAAAATGTCGCAAAACAAGTCAGTCAATCACATAAGTATACATATCAATCAATCAATATATGAATAAAGAGTTTGCAGATTGATCTCATGAGAAATGTTGTCAAAATATTTATAATAGTGAAAGTTCTAATTTACTGAACTGTTTAATCTAGTTTGAAGTGTTTAAAGTGATAAGGATGAAAATCTAGCAGTCTTAAAAGAGTAGCAAAATAAAAGAAAAGTTGTAAAAATGCCAGTAGCATAAGGCAAAGAATAACTTTGAGTCCTTCAAATGTGATGAGGCATGTCCTCCTGTAATACCGTTATATTGTTCTCTTAAATTTTTTTTCTTAGGAGTTCCTCTATGTGATAATTAATAACCAGGGATAAAATCCATATAAGCCTATATCTAGGTCATAAGAAGAGTTGAAATTTACTTTATAAGTAAGAGAGACTTAATCATGCAATATTTTTCAGGACTCCTCGAATCCCTTATCTAGGTTGCAATTTCTCAATAATAATATTTTTATTTATCTAGGCTATCGTGTGTTAACCTACTTATTTCACTAAGTGACAATTAAAAATCCTATATCACAAGAAGTTTTAACATCATAATTGATCATATTAGAAGTAAGTGAGGATAGAAAGTTAACAAATCAACATATGAAAATCAAAGGCAGGCAAAACATATATGTGAGAAAACTCAAACAACAAGGAAAACCTATCCTTACATCACAACAACATGAAAAGGAATCAATTACAAGACATGAAGTAAAAAAAGCACAAAAACATTCATTAAACGCATTGAAGAATCAAATGAAATAAAGTACAAAAACTTACAATCAAGCCAGGTGTTCTCCGTAATACATGAAATCCTCATTGTAAAATAAAAGCACTTCATGATTTCCCTCGTACATATCCCTCAAACTCTCTCACCTACAATAACCTCTCCAAACTCAAAATAAAAGTAGCCTTAAAATTTTCTTCCTAAAGAAATAAGAATGGAAATCGTAGGGTTTGATAAAAAAAAAAACCCTAAAGCTATCTAAAGAAAACCTCCAACTACTTAGCCACATCCTCTAGGTTGTTGCAAAGCTCTCCTTAGACATATAAATCCCTCAACATCATAAAAATACTTGTCAAATCTTGTCATCGACTGTCGATGGTGCCCCTATGCCTATGTTTGGTGTACTATGTTGTAGGCTGGCGCAGCTATGCTAAGGAATGCAATAGTCACACAAGCCACCAAAATGTGTAATTTCTCCACCCTTTTTTCGCTGCACAATGTGTGATCAATACTTTTAACCAGTAAAATACCACCACATTACCTTTCACAAGTATAAGATCATGAAAAATATGACATAAAACATGGTATTTAAGTAGAAGTGTATCACAAATTTAAGTCTTATCAATTCTCCCAAACTTACTGTTGACCTCATTTTTGGTTGAGGTCTAGAAAACTTCTTTAGTAGCCTAGGTCTAGCCATAGGACTTTCCTATTGACTAGTCTTAGAAAATTAGAAGAGGTACCCCACCATTAGAAATTCAAAACTCTTCTTTTTTTACTCAACTTGAAATTCCACATATTGATCTTAACCTCTAGCATTTAGTAGGTAAGATCATTATAAGAGAATTCAAGAAGAGTCCCTATAGGATTACTTGACTTTAGGGTCGACCCTGGAACTAGGATACACCATATCTTCACAATATATTAATCCATGGTTCATTTAGAATGGATATCTATCCAATTCTATGTAAAATGCCTAACTTGGTCTTTTGCCCCTA
>NW_018164985.1:98940-101926 GCF_001263595.1 Phalaenopsis equestris | reverse complement strand
TAAATTGAAGCCAAATAATAGGATAGCTTGGGAAGTCACTGAAGTTCTCCTTCGGATCTGTGGCATCCTCTAGTGTTTCCTCCTTTGGATTCCAAAATAAAATGTTCAAAATTTGAACCAATCCTCTTTTATACTTCTTAGTCCGATATCTTTGAGATGTCCTTACCATTTGAACTCCTTGAAGATAATTTTTCCTTGATTTCTATCGAGAGTATTCTTAGGTAACTTCAATTATCTAAGATGTAATTAACTATAGGGGCTTGCCCTTATAGGAAGCTTTTCCCGAACCCAGCATAATATAAACCCTATTTAATTCCTTATATTAAATAGGGGAACTTGTCGGCCAATATATTGGTTTCGCAGACTAAATGGATGTCATAACTTTCTTTAGTTTATTTGATCGAGTCTCACTCACAATTCTTGTGTTCATCCTTCAGGATAGATACATGATTTGAGATAAAGTGCTCTTTCATCTAAACTATGAAAATTATGGGGTCAGTTTGACTTCATCTTTTTCAAAATTAAAATTTTTTTTTAATGTCCTTCCGAAGCGGGTAACGGGATTTCAATTCCGATGACCGACAGCTTCTTACGGGCAAACCCCACACCAAAAATAGTGCCGACACTTACTCATTATTTGTCCTCAATTAATCTAATATATAAGCGGAACTCTAATAATATTTGTGGTTCAAATTTGTGAATTCCTGATTCTCTAACAAGATTATATAAGTGTAATAACAGACATGCAAATATAATTTTGGATTTGCATTAATTTCCCATAGCACATCCCTTTCTTTAATTCCCCTCTTCATGAGCCTAAGCAAATATCAAAACACTTAATCTTATGTCATTAAAATAATTTTCCAAAGATATTTTTAATTCAATTAATAGTCAATTAACTAACCCAAAATTACTTAATTTTTTTCTTAGATATAATACATAAGAATTTCATTAAGAGAGTTTTGAAGTCCTATTAACTAGGAAATGACTTTGATGTCAAATTTTTTTATTTTTATGCTCATCTCAAGCTTCTTCTCGGAGGGATGATCATTTGTCTTTATTTTTTTCTTTTGGATCAAACATTTTGCAATTTTTTATTTTCTTTTTTTATCTTCTTCTCAGCCTATTCAACCATATTTTTTTCATCTTTTTCAGTTCCATTAAGAATTATTATATCTGGTTTAACACATTTCTTTTATGGACTTGAATGTCTAATCATCTTTAATTGATAATTCATGAATGTTTCTTAATGTGAACTCTAAAATATTATAACCACTTCGAAGGTCAAGACTCAATTAAATTGGTTGAGCTGATCAAAGATTAAAAGGCTCAGAGTATCTCTATTTAATTGTTTATGTTACAATTACCCTATTTTAATTATGTTGATACATTTTAGGGTTCGAGTCTACATTGTTAAAGTGAAAGAATCAATTATTAGAACATTGATTCTAATTTTCCTCTTTAATGAGTAATTACAATTCTAATAAAGTTATTAAATAATCTCAAAAAATTATAATATTTCTTATCATAGCTATTATTTCAAAGTATAGTCAACATCTAAAATATGTGTACTACTCTCAGGCAAGTAACCATTTCTAGCTCCCTCCCCTAAAAACTACTCTACCTCATGCATATCATATCAGAATGAAAATAAGCGAGCATGTAACAACAGAAGATAGCATCTCGTAACTGGTAAACATAAATATGAAGCATAACATCACAAAAACATATCAAATGAAAATCTAGAGAGTGCATTGCAGGATATGAAAAAACATCACATGAGTGATACATAACAACATGAAATATATAGCTCACCACATCAATGTCCAACATAAAAAGCTCAATACGCCATATCTAGTCAAAAACACAACTCTACCACACATGACAATGGGATCAAAGATAACAAGTTGAATAGGCATAAATGAAAATTAGAAAGAAGTCAAAAATAATTGGTTGAAATGTGTTAAATTGAAGGTCTGATGGTTGAATCTCACCTTAAAGTGCAAGGGCCTTTCAAATTTTGGCTTCTTTAGATGTTTCTCCTCCTCATATGGAAAGTCTTGCAAGGAGTGCATGAGATGTGGGTATGCTTAGGTCAAAACAGAAGCTAAAAAAGGCATCAAAGGTATAATACAGGTTTATTAAGGTGATGGTATAACTATGCCAACTGACGGTGTAATTACGTCACCTGCTCTATGCATGCAACAAAAGGGGAACAAATATAGTGCGTTTACACAAAACTAGTGTATTGATCCCAAAAATATAGCTGTGTAAAACTTATAAAGTTGACTCCGCTTTATAGCGATGCAAAAAAATTGATGTGTTATTTTATGAATAAGAAATTTAATTAATTTATGTTGGGATTCTACGCATGTATACATAACGTTATCAAGTAATACAGGACTTTCTCTTTAATCATTAAATATCGATCCTACGAGGCCAAATATCAATCCCACGAGGAAGGTTTAAATTTTAAATGATAAATTAACTAGGAAATTCAAAAAAATAAAACGAAATTACTGTCACTAATGTTGACCTCACTTTTGGTTGAGGTCTAGAAAACTTCTTTAGTAGTCAAGGTCTAGCCATAGGACTTTCCTATTGACTAGTCTTAGAAAATTAGAAAAGGTACCCCCACTATTAGAAATTCAAAACTCTTCTTTTTACTCAACTTGAAATTCCACATATTGATCTTAACCCCTAGCATTTAGTAGGTAAGATCATTATAAGAGAATTCAAGAAGAATCCCTATAGGATTACTTGGCTTTAGGATTGACCCTGGGTGTTGACTTGAAACTAGGGTACACCATATCTTCACAATACATTAATCCATGGTTCATTTAGAACGGATATCTATCCAATTCTATGTGAAATGTCTAACTTGGTCTTTTGCCCCGAGGCACCTCCAAATTACTTAACTGCCCTTGGGACCCAAATTTGGCTAATATTCCCAAATTTTGCCAAAATACCCAAAATTGATCAAAAC
>NW_018164985.1:72622-92704 GCF_001263595.1 Phalaenopsis equestris | reverse complement strand
TCCTTCTGAAGCGGGCAACGGGATTTCAATTCCGATGACCGACAACTTCTTACGGGCAAACCCCACACCAAAAATAGTGCCGACAACTAATTTCGAGTTGTTTGAGATACTATCAGATTAAATAATTAACTATTAACAAAATTAAAATGTAAAGTTTAAACAATAACTACTAAACTATGTTTTATGTGATGAAGTTTTCTAATATGAAAAAGTATATTTCCCACTACAATGAGTTTTTGGTAAAATGAGATGAGATAAATAGTTTAAATATGTATTGGGTCAAATAGGAGCAATTTTAATTATCTACCCTGATTCAGTGTTATAGAAAATCATTGGCCAATCTCAGGTTTAGTCTCTAAATCTGTGGTTAGGCTAGGAGGATATTGGCTCTCACTCTAGAACTCCCACTTCCCTTCACCTGAAGGCTAACTCTCACTTTAGTTTTTAAACATTAAGACCGAATTGGGGCCTATAGTCTGTCACCCTAAAGATTCTCCAATTCTACACCTAACAAAGTATATTTCCCTATTTATTTACAATTAATTCCATAAACAAAATTTTCCTTCATGGAATCAAATGTGATCCTCACTCTGTTGTAGAACTCATACTTTATTTCCCGAATCATATGTTTCACAACATATTTTAACAATTCAATTGACCAGATTGAAAAGTAAATTAAGTTCGGAATTAAAAAATCATCATAATTTATTTTATATTTTAATATTGGCACATCCAACTTATCTCTTCATTTCATAATATCTCAGAGTAGCGAGAAAGATAAATTAAACTACTCAGACTTTATGAGAAAGACACAACAAAACACAAATTTCATATATAAAAGAAATTTCATACAATAATAATAAAAAAACAACACTTATTTGAAACTCTTTCTCAAAGCAAATCTCTTATAGCCTCTATTAGAAGATGTAGGAAGAAGCAATCTCTCACCTTTCTCCCTCTCTAACACTCTTAGAGAAGAATTCACACTTAAACTCACCAGGGGGGGGGGGGGGGGGGGGGAGAGGATCTTTTCTGATCAAGTTTCACTCTAAATAAAGCATAATGTCGGTTTTTCAATAGGTGCATCCAAAAACTTTTCACAAAGCATTCAAATTCGTCGAATTTTCTAGAAACATGTCTCGCACCAACTTTGGCACCGTCGACGCTCATTCTGGCGTCGTCGGCACCGTGGCCCATGAACTCTCTGTTTAAATGGCGCCATCGGTGTTGAGGATAGTCCGGCTTCTATTTTGTAGGTCTGCGCCGTCGGCGTCCATCCTAGCATCGTCGGCGCTGAGTATTTCTTCAAAAACGTCATTTTGACTCCAAATTTCATCATTTTTGCTTCATTTTTATTTCAAGTCCTAAAAATCAACAACCTTCAATAAAACATCTATCACTACACCTAACGAAGCCTAAAATATAAGTCAAAATATGCATATGTTTTTGGTGTATCATGTATCTACACTGAAATTAGCGTATATATGTGCGACCAAAATTCTCAAAATGGCTTAATTAGCCTCTCTAACCTTATTGTAGCTACACCTAACGAAGCCTAAAATATACAAACATCTATCTTAACACACACAAAAGTAACTTTTAAGCAAATGCAGTGTAAAAACACACAAAATGTAATCAAATTAAAGGATAGCATTTGGGTTGCCACCCAAGGTAGTATTTGGGTTAACATCCTCAGTCAGACTATACTAAACTAATTTAAGCCTAAAAGGGTTCTCCATGATTAAATTTCTTTCTCAGTAATCCTTGATCAATCTTCTTATGTTTTAGATATCCAAAAGAATTTCTTAAATTATCAACTATCTTTCCTAATCTAGGATCTTCCTTAAAAATATGTGTTATGTTTAAACTTCTCAGTACTTTCTCAATCTCACTCTTGAAATAATCCTCCAAAGGGTATATCGAGGTTCAAATCAAATGATATATCATAAAGCATATTTCATAATCCAAAGCTCTCAACAACTCTTCTTCTTGTAACTCACCCAATTTAGCAAACTTTGTGAGAGACATAACAAATGATTCTCCTAGAAACTCACTCTCTTTACTCATGAGACATTTCTAGTCTTATCAATGGGGCTCCTTATACAGGTGTTCCAATAGGCTTGACATGTTTGATGGTGGCCACAAGCTCAATTATCTCTCTTACAACTCTAGGGTTTATCGCAAAAAGGAGAATATTCTTCCTTAATAATTTTCCCACAAAATTCATCCAGCATAACTTGCTCTTCTGGGTATAATTCTATAGATTAAAAAACTTGGCTATAACTATTTGACCGCTACTTACTCTAACGGTATACCTAGTGATTTATGGTTTAAATATTATAATTTTAAAAATATATTTTATAACTTTAATAACTTAATTTTCCACAAGTCATCGCTACTCACCAGATATAAACGCAAGTGCATGTAACGTTCAAATAATATAGGGCTTTCTTTAAACCTTTAAACCCAAAGTACCGATCCCACAGAGAAGCGAGGTAAGAAATCTCTTAGGCTATGTTTTTGTCTGCTACTATTTGGTCTTAGTTTGGAATGTCAAATAAGAATGTTTTTTTCTAATAACTACCCCTAAATACAAATTTAAATCTAAAGATAAACCTAACTAGATAAGTTGGATTGGTAAATTTTGAGATGTAAAAACTACACTTTTCTTGTGATGTCCTAAAAAATGTGTAGGAATGAGATGCATATAATCTAATGTAGCCAGTGACAATAGGAGCATAAATCTAAGTTAACCTCATCTGAGTGTATAACGTAGCTTAGTTAACCAAGGGTTGATTGCTTAAAATAACTAGATTTTCACGATAAAACTTCTAGTCTGTCACTTTAGAGTATCCTTCTCCTGATAGCCCTCTAATTGGCTCAATCTTAGATTTAAGTTGTGAAGCCTTAGATTAAATTTGTAGGAATCTAGTCTATCACCCTAGAAACACCAAATTACACCCAATCAATGAATATCTCCTTAACATTGCATTGAATCTTTGGACTACTATTCCTTCACCCATAAATTCAATGTGGTTCCTTTTAGTTGTTATAGCCATATCACTCCCGAATCTCATAGTTTATAATAAATTTTAACATACCAATTGACCAGATTGAATATGTAAATAAAGCACAAAGTAAGAACCATCATTTTGATATGAAAAACCTATTCTAACATGCATCATAACATCCTAAACATTCACCCAATTAATTGCAAAAGAAAAGTGTAGGAATTCTTCTTCACAAAGCATTTGTCACACACAATAAAAAAATTCATATCAAATAAAATCCCTAAACAAGTGTTTATAACAAGTACATAACCACAATACTTAGTTGTTTTCCCCTGAAAGAAAGATAAAAATCCCTCCAACAAAGTCACATGCTGATCCATGCAATACTAATACAATCCCTTACAATATATCTCCCAATAGCCCCTCTCCAATATCTTCAAAAAAGGTAGAAATCTACATTTTCTACTCCTATCTGTGACATTTTGGCTTTCTTGAAAAATTCTAGGGGGGGATATGTTGAAAATTCCCCTTAATATATCCCTTAAAATCCCCCAAGAGTCACTTTATACGTCTCTTCAAAATTCGTCCAAATACATTGTATTTTTTAAAAAAACCTATTCTGGTGCCTGTACGCCATTCTTCTAGAAGCCTAAAATGATCACATGGTGCCTAAACACCAGTTGTGTCGCAATGGCACTAGGTTCTCTGTTTCCACGTACAGGGTCTAGCGCTTAAGCATCAGAAGCAACGCTTAAGTGTCAGTTCACTTTATGATCCTTTGCTCCATTTACCCCGTTTTATCCCACTTTCACTCCTTTTCCTCGAAAACTACATCTCTTGTACCTGAAACCAAAAACACCCAAAATATATTCCATTAAAGTGCTATATCATTAAAAATAAACATAAAAAATATATAAAAAAGTAGTACATTTTTAAGCTTGTCACTATTCATCTATACCATGACCTTGATAATCTTTAAGGTTTTGGGAAAATTTTATAGATTTTAAGACATCAAATGTCTCCTCTTTATAATTCACTCTCATGATAAGTTCCCTCTTATGTACAACAATCATTGCTTACCCAGTGGTTAAAATGGGTCCACCACGTATAATGGAGATGTCCTTATCTTAATCTTTATCCAAGCTAATAAAATCGGTATGGAAGATGAACTTATCAACTTTGAGCAGAACATCCTCGATTTTCCCCCAAGTATAAGTCAAAGAGCGGTCAACTAGCTGCAGAGCCATGGTGATGGGTATTTAGCCATTGTACCTTTCCAAAAATTGGGTATTGCATTATCTCTTCCACTGCCAAAGCATCATTTAACTCTTCATCTTGCAAAAGTTCTCCCAAAATGAAGCATAGCAACAAAAAAAATATAGTAAACTTGAATGCTATTCTTTCTCGAATCATAATGACCCAACTCTCAGTCTCAACATCATTAATCACTATCAATAATAATTGATAAATCTGGGAAATAAAAATATCCATTTTATAAGCCATTAATAAAAAGACAATAAGGTCATTAATCTCAAATTATCTGACAAAATTTTTCTCCCTTAAGTTGACTGCTACTTGAGCACTATAATACTTATCAATTGGTATGGTTAGATCATACAAAAGTATATAGAGCAAAATAATTCAAATAAGCTATTTCTAAAGAAATAATGAGAGAAATTGAATCATCTTTAAATCGACTTTTAGGTATGATTGAATTATTTTCAAACTATGATTAAAAATATTGAACCATTTTTAAAGCATGTTTGAACCTTGATCAAATGAATATCAAACCATATTTGATTTACAATTGATCAATCTTTAAGTGATGATTGAATCACAATTAAATAATGATCAATCCTTTTCCATATTTGAATAATGATTGAAGCAACTTCAAACAATGATCGAATAATCTTAAAATTGATTTTGAATACTGATTGAACAATGATGGATTCATTTTTAACTATGATAGATGTATGTTTAATCGTTATTCAATTATTGTTGGATGATATTTCAAACAACAATTGAACCATCCATGACTCATTTTATACCATGGTTGATTTATGCTTGATAATATTTCAATCATCATTGAATCATTATTCAAATATGATTCTATCCTTATTTGATGAAGTTCCTACAAGTGATTTGGGTTTTTGGTATATCCACCGAAATTCTCAGTTTGAGATTTAGTGTGCGAGCAAATTATTCGAATTCAAATAAATCAAATGAATAACACTACTAAATTTCTCAGATGACAAATGTAGAAAGACCATCACAGTGAAACAACGTCACAACTTAACACCCATGTTGGAATAAGAAAGCGCGAGGAGGCAATGTGACAAAAGAATGATGCGAGCTCCTATGATAAAAGTGTTGCATAATTGATCCACAAATGTTTCAACTATTTTGTAAACAATGAGAATATTTTGCTTTTCAACAAATTTTTTGAGAACAACAACAATAATAACCTTTATCTCACTAAGTAGGGTCGGATACATAAATCCATATTTTCTATTATGTGCTATTAAGTGTTATATTAACAAATCTTTAGAGTATATTTCTAAATAAATAAATAAATATGTTTTTTGCCTTATAAAGTCAAAATTCTCATAGAAGTTTTTTAGGCCTTAAATTCTCCCTTCACATACATTGTATCAGCCTTTGCATTTCCATCTTTGTATTCTGCAACCCGAAAAGAATGTAACAGAAGGGCATGTATCCAATTCCAAAAATTTTCCTTTGCCGCATTCTGTCCGCTTAGGGGAGAAAGAGGAAAGGGGAGGGGATGCTGAGTTCCTAACATTTTCGTCACAATCTTCGCTGCGACGATGTCTTCACAGGACGATGTACAACGGAAGAAAATCGCAACTTTTCTCCAGGCCCTTTGCGCAGCTAAGTATGTGCGGGAGGACAACGTTCCCTGTCAAATCGAGGAGGTAAGCTTGATTTGAATCTAATTTCTTTCTCCGTCTCTTTCTTTTGTTTTTTTTTCACGGAGTTTTCATCAACAAGGGCATAATAGATTCCACTTTTTCGGCGCAGGGGCTCTTCCTGGGGTCAGTGGGGGTGGCGTGCAACAAGGAAGCTTTGAAAAGTTTAAAGATCACGCATGTGCTGATTGTTGCCAACTCTCTCGAACCTGCCTTCCCAGATGATTTTATTTACAAGAAGATTGAAGGTGATCCATGTTTTTTCTTCTGTTTTTCTTACATCACTAGTCATAGCGGTTTTATATCTCTAAATTCTATAAATTAGGGCAGATGTCAACGAGTTATATCCTAAAGTTTACTTTGTTACATTTAAATTCAAACAAATTATGGACTTACTTGGCATGCATTGTCTTTAGAAATTAGTAAAGATGCAAGTGCATTTAGTTTGAAGTTTGTGATTGTATATTGGAAACACACATTAGATTTTCAAGATATATACTAATTTTGTATTAGGTTTATAAACTTGACTGATTTATATGTACATGCTTCTAGTTTAAAACTTGAGATGGCCGAATGGGATTTAATGGGTGAATAGTGATTGATGTCTTCTTTGTTAGGTAATATATGGAATTCGAGAAATTTTACAACTTGCTAAGTTGAAGATTGTTTGAAGTAGTTCAAGGCAATGCATAGTAAATGATAATCCTGTAAGTCCAACAATTAGCAATGGTTAGAGTCTTTATTTGTGATTCTTTATGCCAACTTGTGTCTCAGCGGGCTTAATTTTGATTTTCCTTTTTTGCTTTGGGTTCCAGGCTTCCGAAGGCAAGTGAGAAATTCTAGCAATTGTCTTTTGAGGGATTTAACTTATTTTCTATTTATATTATATGTTTCAAAATAAATTGAAGCCAGGTGGCATAATATATATATATACACACACACACACACACAAACTAACTCTGTATGTATGAATCAATTGAATATCTTAAGTGAGGTCAATGTTTTAGTAGGTTAAAGACCATGTAAAGGATGTGGTTGCTAGTTTGGTTTACTACAGAGAAGAAATTAATTAAAGTTATTTAAGAAAATATATTCATAATGTAGTGTTTTTCAGAGCAATTCTTAATGTTTTTAAATGATGATAAACTCTCCTTCAAAAGAAGAAGAAATTAATTAAAGTTATTTAAGAAAATATATTCATAATGTAGTATTTTTCAGCACAATTCTTAATGTTTTTAAATGATGATAAAATCTCCTTCAAAAGAAGTTAGCACGGACATGCCTATTTAATCATACAAATTCCGAGGTTATAGATTTTGTTAATTGGATTTATTGACTACAGTTCTTTGATAGCTATGATTAGTCGTAAAACTCATTGAGAATCTTATGCATTTTCTTGTTCATACTTGTTGGATTTTGAATTTCTGATCTAAATAAACACAATAAAACATAGTAATAATTTGATATTTTGAAAGAATAACAAGGTGGACCGTTAGCATGAAAACAAATTTTTTATATGATCGTGAATAAAGTCCGATTTTGCAATGAAAAAGTATAACTTTTATGTTAGAGCAATTAAATTTGGAGTTTGAAAAATTCTTACTTATCTCATATTTGAACTAAAATTAAAGTAACTCGAGTTTGGGTTGATACGGTTCTAATTATGTTGTTGTATTAGATTGGGTGTAGTTCTACTTGATAGTGATGAAAGCATAAGCTATGATTAGATTGACAACTTGTAGTGATGGCAATGTGCAACAAGTCAATGTTTGGAGATTAGAGATGACAATCCATGAGAAGGAATGTTGCAATCAATGCTTTGGTTGCAAAGTTGATTCGATGATGAGTAATCTTTCATAGTGGCAATGTTGGTTGAGGTGGTGAAGAATTGGAATAGGTTATAGAGCCATTATAGACGATAGACTCGGGATGGAAATGATCAGGGTTGAAAATTTGTTTGGGGATGATGATTGTTTTGGATTTGTAGCACCATTGATGATTCTGGTGAAGCGACAATGATTTAACTATGGTGTGTCAAATCAAGGGTGAGCTTGAAATAATTAGGGGATATGCTATCAGCCTGTTTGGATGGATTGGTTTATAGATTTGTCAAATTGAGTGAAACATAAATCTGAAATCCAAAAAATTGAATTGATTGAAAATTTTCTAAAATTGATTTAAATTATACCAAAATGTATTTTGCTTTAATTGTTTCAATTTTGAGCAAACAAAAATTATGTACTAGGCCTAAAATTATTAAAAATTAAGGTTTTACTTTAAACTAAGAAATTTTAGATCTCTTTATTGTCTTCTCAACTTCTTTCTCTCCCTTTAATGGATTGCTAGATTAACGAAATGAATCCTAAAAATATCTGAAAATTAAAAATCCAATATTAAAATTAAAAATCGAATTGTTTTTTCAAAACCAAACCGAATCAGCCTAATACGCTCAATTTGATCTAGTTTTTTTGGTTTTAACCAAATAATACACACCAAAGAATGCACATTAAGCATTTTGATGCAAGCAAACATCAATGAATCCAGAACTAGTATAGTAACCTCTGTTCAAGTAGGTCTTAATATATCTTGGTGTAAATTTTGAGAATTGTTTAGTTGCCCGATTCCTTAATTCATCTAAATCTATGGATTTTTTTGTAAGATTTCAAGATTATGGGGAGCTAAAAGATTTCATGAATATAATCTTAACTAGTTAAAATCTTCAATAATTAAGTTAATCTTTTAATCCATAAATGCAAATAGTATATGTTTCATGTAAGTGTACACGGTCCAAATATCAATCCCACAAGGAACTATATTATATCTTGGATTAGACCAAGTATTATTCTAATCAACTTTGAGTTTTATTCAATGATTGCAAGTTTAAGTGAGCAATTGAAAGTTTAAAAATGAAAAAGGACTATTTTCTCAGTTTTTTAGTTTTGATAGAAAATTCCTTTGAATTAGTAAATTGCTTAGGTTTAAAATCATCAAAATCATTACAAAATGTGCTGTCAATCGAGGACTAATCACTTCTTATTCTCTATTGAGATATTAAGAACCATTGGAGCTTCATGTTATGGTTTAGTTTTTTAAATCCTGCAAAAACTCCCAAGATTTTACAATTATACTTCCTTAGTAGCAACATTTATATTCTACCAAAGAAATGTATGTTTACCTAATCGTTCAAATAGTTTTCTTTCAAAAGCTTAGATCATGACCGGTTTTAACGAGCAATTGTTGTACAGTGAGTAAATAAAATTTGAAAAGTTAACACACCAACCCGATTCAGTAAATTCTACAAAGACAACTTGGATTAACTTTGAGACATAAACAAAACACTAATTCTAAGAAGATAAACCTAGTTATAAATCATTTTTATTAGTAGGAACAAGTGTTTACAAACCCAAATAAAAATATAAGAGAAGAAGGAAAGAAAGCACGTGGAATTAGATTCGCAAAAGATACTCTCGCTCATTTGATTTGCTCCTTCAATGATGCTCTCCTTCCTCCCCTTTTCTTTCACATAGGTCCTTACTAATTCACTCTTCTAACACACACTTTCACTCCACACTTTACTACACTCGCCTACAATCTTTAATGTTCTCCTTCTCTTCTAAACTCTCCTATTTATGAAGTTCCCTTTTAAATCACAAAAGAAATCGTTAAATTGGGAGGAAAACTATCTCTTGTTAGGAGGTAACGCCATGATGCCGTGATGCAGCGCCACAACGCTTCTATGAACGCAGTGGTGGTGGATTTTTGCTTAAGGGTGCCAAACTCTCGAGTTTTTGGATCATTCTCATGCAAGTTCTAGCGTCATAAGCATAGCGCTACGGTGTTGAAAGATTGGCGCTGAGGTGCTAAGCCCTCAGGTTTCTAGCCTCTTTTTTCACACATAGCGCTTACACATTATCTTCATAGCGCTGCAACGCTGATGCTCTAGCGTTGATGCACTATAAGTTTAACATTGAGACGCTACCTGCAATTTTCACTTGTATTTTAGTTGGCTTGTCCCTTTCCATTCCTATCATAAAATATAAACAAATACCACAAAAACATGAAATAGAAACAAAAAAAAAAAAAAAAAAAAAAAAAACGCTTAATTTTACATGTTTTCAACCACTTTGCATTTCTTAGTCTCTATCATTCGTGAAGTTTCACTTGATCCTTTAACTTGTATATCTTAGTAAAGAAAAAAAAAAGAAAAAAAAGAAAAAGAAAACTACAAGCATATCCTTAAAAACTATGTGATTCTATGCTAATATTAGAAATACTAAAACTATTATATTTATATTTGTTACCATAGTTTTAAGTACAACAAGTGTAACTATTTTAATTATTATGTATAATCATAATTAGGGGTGTAAACGAACCGAACACGAACGAACAAAACTTGTGTTCGTGTTTGGTTCGTTTAAAATTTAGTTTGTTTGAAATAAGCTCGTGTTCGTTTCTTAACGAACGAGCTGAACACGAACCGGACACGAGCTGTTCGCGAACGACGAGCCAGTTTGACATTCCTAATATTAATATATAAAAATAATATTATATATTAATTATATAACTTATATTATATAAATATATAATATCTATATTAGTATATTACTACTATAGTATATTAACATATTATTATTATTAATTTATTATATATTATAATTTATAAAATTTAATGTTTTAAAATATCACAAATTATATATATATAATTATTTTAAATTATTTTATATTTCAAACAATAACGATTCGAACACGAACGAACGCATCACTGTTCGTGTTTGGTTCGTTTAACAAACCGAACGAAAAAAATTTGTTCGCGTTCGTCTCGTTTACTTATCGAACGAATCAAACACGAACTCATTGACGAACCGAACACGAATTGTTCGCGAACAACGAGCTTTTTTGACAGCCCTAATCATAATCAATCAAGCAAGATCAGTATGGCAACATCAACATGGTGATATCAAAAGTATCACATTAATAATAATAGTATCAACAACATTATAGCTGTTAAGATGTCACCATCTAAACATAAAATAAAGGAGATAAGTGTCAAAATGGTTTTTAAGCTTTTTACAGTGAACTGTTTTAGTATTTATAGTTTATAAAAGTGTCAATTTAGTTCTCAAATTTTTTTAATGTAGGGTGATGTTGTCCTCAGACTCTTTATAGGGAGGAACTTTTTAGCCCTGGTAAAAAAATATATGAGGATTAATTTGACACTTTTATAGACTGTGATTAAAATGACTCAATGTAAATAGTCAAAGTTTATTTTGGCACATTAATCTAAATTAAAAATTAGAAATTCTAATGAGAATAATAAGGGACTATTTTGGCACATTAGACTAAGATAAAATATAAAAATTCTAATTTGGGGAGCAATTGCAATACAACCTAAACCTATTCCTCGTACTCATAAAATCTGCACCCATTAAATTTTGTGCTTGCATATAGTTGGTGTTGAGCATCAAGTTGCCTATAGCCCTCTTCCAATATTTGAAAGTGTTGATACAAGTATCCAAGCCATTGACATTGTTGAAATAGAGATCTTTTTTTGCTGCAATAATGACTGTGATACTCCCAGGGAACGAGAATAGGAATATCTGGATGGGCTCATGACATCCTTGAGAAGGGTGATATTTTATTCCATATTTTAAAGATTGAATTATTATTGAATGATAAAATCAAAGAGTTACCTTGAAGTAGGGGTAGAACTGCATATTGTCTTGGATATAAAGGTAGAACATCATAGAGGATGGTGGTATATACTCGTCAACTGATGAAACAATGTCTTGAACAACATAGTTGAAATGGTGGGTCACCATTTTTTAGGACTGTGGGAAGATCTAGTAATTTGGCTATAGGTGTGTGCATGAGCAACCACCGAACCTTAATTGCTCAGTACAAGCATTTTTTTTTTAGCATTTGAAATTAGGTTTATTGGCACATCCATAAGCTGAATAAATTGAATAGATACCAAGTAAAAACAATTGCATTATCTGTCAAATGATCAACAAGCATATCAAACACATGGTGAATTCACGTATAACTCAGAGGGGACAATTGTCCGCCTTGAATTTTGGTATTTTATTTATGAAGGTGGATAATTTTATCACCTGTAACTCCTAAAAACTAGAATGTCTTGTTTTAATCTTTTGCCCCCTTCTAAAAACTAGAATATGCCTTTTGTTGCCCCAATAGACTATTCTTTGGGCACGTTTGCCGGGTCGCATCATCTTGTACGTATGCAAATTATTTTAATCAAATTTTATTTTATTTTATCTGATTTATCCTAATTCAACATGAATCAAGCAACAATAATTTATTAGAAGATAAATAATTTATTATAATATAATAAAAAATATTTTATAATCTTATTTAATGCTTCAAACATTCTACTCCAACCTTCAAGCCAAATGCCATTTAAACCTATCTGAAAGATAGGCTTTGCTTCCAAATTTAAAAGTATTTATTTCTTTTGCTATGTGGGACAAAAGATCCTTCCACTTTCCACGTGAAAACGTGACAGCTCTTTACCTAATGGCATTTACATAAATAGCACTCAATCCCTGTTTACCCAGGGGAAAAATTTACATAAATAACACCCGATCTCTATGTATTTACATATCTAGCACCTATGTATCTACAATAAACCAACAAGGAACTTTACCAGCTCCATGTTTTTTTATTTTTTTTAATAATTTAGTATTGCTTTCTTCCACAATGTTTTTGTATTTCAAAAAATGCTATACCTTTTTGAGAAATTTGAGAAAATTTAGTTTTTTTTTTAAAATTATTTCTAAGCTTATTTTATTTAAATAAATAATATTTTTAGTTGTAATTTATATTGAATTTTAAATCAATATCGAAGTTTAATTAATTATATTAAAGGGCTTGTTCATATGCTCGTTAAGTCAAATCAAAAGCTTTTTATGCTTGTGCACAATATTGTATTTTTTAGGGTTTGAGAGTTTCGTCCCTTGTATTTTAGTCAAATCAGAAGCTTGATTATACTTAAGATTTATCTTTATTGATTTGTTGTTAAATTATTATTATCTGATTATAATTATTAATTTTGATGAAATATATTATTTGAAGTGGACGTTAACTTCCAGATTGGATTTTTATTATTTAATATTTTACATAATAGGAAGACTTTGAGATTTAGTTTTGAATGAAATACTATTCATTTAGTTGAAATAGATGGTTCTGTTACCAGGTAATGAGATTTAGTTTGAAGGTTTTATTTTGAATTATTTTCTATTCAATTTATTAGTTTTGATATAATTAATTTATTTATAGAATTTATTAAGCTCTTATTTATATAATTAAGTTGGATACATACTTGTATTTCTACATACATATAGATACACACTCACATATATCTATATCTATATCTGTATATATAATTGAATGATGTGTTTCTACGTACATATAGATAAACACACACATATAGATCTATATCTATATATATATAAATGAATGATGTGTTTAAAAGCACAAGAAATTGAAATATGGCATCACAATTTTCCAGTGTGAACCAAACTTTTCTATCAACCATTTGAAATCAATTTTTGTTTAAAAAAAAATAAGAGCTTAAGATTTATCTTTGAAATATATTTTCTATCAACCATTGATTCATACTACCAGAACATGTGAATAAGAGCTAGCTTATCACAACAAGTCTCAACGTAAAATAATATCAATAACCATAAAAATATACGTGTGATAATATAAATAACATTATATAGACTATAATAATTCAAAATCAATCTCAACTATTATAGAAAGTATCAAAGCAATGCCAATAATTTCAGGCCACTTGTTATGCAAATTAGGCTATTCACCGAACTTCAAATTTGATGTATTTATTTATTTACTTAGTAACCCGTACATCAGCTGGAAAACTTAGTTTTGATTGCTCATTTTGCTCAAATAAAGCGGTCTCTAAGCTTTTAGCCAGGCGCATATGGCACCTTCCACCTCGTGCTCTATTAATTCGACGCTGAGCTTGCCAAAATAGTTTGAAAACTTATGTTAGATGTAAGACTGAAAGGGCAATTCAGTCATTTGCTAGTTATTGTTGTGGGGTATAAATAGGGCTTAATATGCTTAGGGTTAGGTTCTCTTCAATCTAGGGTTAGAGTTTGGGAAAGCTCGTTTACCTCTCAAAGTGTAGTTGTTTATCTTTTATGTATTTGGGTTATGTTATTTTGTGCTCATGAAATAAAATATTTTGTTTAGCTTTATATCTGTCAAAGCTCGTGTCTTTTTTATCAAATTAGTAGTAGAGCCTTTCTCATTGAACCTCTCGATATAGTGCTATTAGAACTAGCTCAAAAGCCAACGACGGGATCGTAACACATTCCAAATCGAAGAGATCGCCTTTGTAACCAAACCTCACGATACATTCACCTTCATGGCTGAACATCGCGATTCAATCGAATGAACTAGCGGGGCAGCCAATGATGGGATTGCAATGCATTCTAGATTGACAAAAACACCTTCGTGACTAAACCTCATGGTATAGTCGTCATCATGATAAACCTCGTGATATAGTCATGACTTAAGATAACAGGGAAGCCATTGACGAGATCTTGACTTATAGTAGATCCGCCTTCATGGTAGATAAAATAATCCTAGGAGTAATGGCCGCTAAGAACTTAGATGTCTTGTAGGAGAAATTAGAGGGAGAGGTGAGCCAAATCATATATGAAATGGAAGAACGTTTTTCGGCCATGGAGGGGAGATTCATGATTCTGGAAGAAACGATGAAGAAGATCACAAAGTTTCATGCAAACCCATCGTTGCCCGCCATATGATTGAGCCATGGCATCTGCAGCAGACACGAGTGGCATTTATTTGATGAATTTGAGCTACATCTAGGCAGTGTCACTACCTTAGGGGGATCTGGAGCCGCAGGATTGAGCGAAGTAGTCGGGAATGAATTCGAGTGGCAACATTTGAAGGAAAATTAACATCTAAAAGATTGGAACAAGCGACAACATGCATAGTGGGACAACGTGTAATTCAGGGTTGGAGAAGATAGGTTCAAAGGATTTCGGTCTGGAATAGGAAACCGCGGTGGGTTGGACCCTGACGGAGGGTTGCATCCAACAGTGTCAGTGCCTTGCTGCAGCCGTCTTTCAAGCGGAAGGTGATTCAGTAGCATATGAGGATGAGTGAGTTGATTATGGGGCGAGCTAGACTTATGGGAAAAAAAAAATCAATATTGGTGGATGAAGGGAACTCAACCCCGGTTTCATAGGTGGAATGAGCTTTAATCGAAAAAATTGGGGAAGAGACTCATGCATAAGGAAGCCTGAAAATGCCAAT
Source organism: Phalaenopsis equestris (assembly GCF_001263595.1). NCBI lineage: Eukaryota > Viridiplantae > Streptophyta > Magnoliopsida > Asparagales > Orchidaceae > Phalaenopsis > Phalaenopsis equestris. The sequence goes on along the minus strand of NW_018164985.1, from coordinate 77,436 downwards.
TTTTGAAGGAGAGGATACTTTGATGTTAATGAACAGACAAAAGAATAAAATTGATGGCGGCGGTCCTGTGTTTGGAAGGGAAGGCTCTAGTGTGGTGTCAATAGAGAGAACAACCTTAGCCAATCATAACATGAGAATAATTCAAAGGTCAATTGTTGAAGCATTTCAGAGCCATGCGGGATGGGGATTCACATGAGCAATTTTTTGCATCGGTCCAGTAATGACATGTCATGGATTATAGGAGGAAATTTGAGATGCTATGCGACCATTTCTTAGAAGATCACATTGACTATTTGAAGAAGTTGGTGGTACTTGGAATGTCGGCAAATCCATCGAATGTGACATCTATGTTTGATTGGCCACTAACTATGACATTGAAGCGGTTGAGAGGATTTCTAGGCCTTACATGATACTCCTGTAAGTTTGTGAAGAGTTATAGTTCAATTGCGTGGCCATTGGAGGAGCAATTGAAGGATAATTTTTCGGTTGGGGGAAGCTGCGTACCAAGCTTTTGAGTAGTTAAAAAAGGTAATGATGAGTGTACTAGTGCTGGTGGTACTTGATTTTAGCCAACCATTCATTGTAGAGACGGATACCTTGGGATATGGGTTAGGATTATTCCTTATGCAGTGTCTATGACCCATCGCTTATTTTGGTCAAGTGTCGACTGCGAGAGCTAGGCTCAAGTGAGTTTACGAGTGGGAGCCATGACTTGATCCAACAGGAGTCTCTTCCATTTTGAGGATAAGGTATCTTTTGTGAAGGAAGTAATGTTAGACCGGAGCTTACGACATCGTCATTCTCGTGCTCCACTAAGTCGACGTCGAGCTGCCAAAGTAGTTTGATGACTTATGTTAGGTGTAAGACTAAAAGGGCAATTTTTTATTTGTTACTTATTGTTGTGGGGGTATAAACAGGGCTAATATGTTCGACGTTAGGTTATGTATGCTATTGTAGTATGGAGTCGTAGGAATTAGGGTTTCAGAGAGATTGTCGACCTCCTGAATTATAGGTGTTTATCTTTATGTATTTCAGATTGTATTGTTTTGTTTAGTCCCGGTGGAATAGAATCAATGCTTTCTGCCTTAATTGCTGTGGAAATTTGTCTCATTTCTATCAAAAGCTTTCTTAAAATAATAGTTACCATTATCAGTGGTGTTGCACTAGTGATTGTGAAGGCTAGCTGCTGCCCCCTTGGATTTTTTTGACTGAAGGTGTTCAGATCTTGAATTAGGAAACTTACTTTCTCGATATTAATTGGTCACTCTGTTTCTGTTCTTTTCTATTATCTCTTTATTGTCACCCTACTGTGGCAATAGAATGCCAAAAGTTGTGCTAGTTAGCTTTATTGGTTCAATTATCATTGGCTATGAGTGTTATTGTGCCATTTAGATTTTAAAGCAGTGCTACCAGGTTTGCAGAACTATGATTTTTCCGTTATCTTGAAAATAAATATCCACGTGCCGCGATTGGAGAAAACATCCAATTTGATTCAAATTAGTGTAGAAACTATATATCTAAACAGAAGTACAAACTTTGCTAGGAAAGTCAGGATTAAAATAATACACTTTGAGATCATAGAGAATTTGTGAAATGTTATAAAATATTGCTGATAAAAATTGAATGGAATTAAATGAGTGTGATGAACTTCTTTGTGAAATTGAAAAAATAAAATATTCATTTACTTTTTATACATGTCTTTGGACATTTGACTTGTTTACATATATAACCAACTGGCAGTCATCATCAAATAATTAAAACAACAATAAAGCATTCCTGTCATTACTGTTAACATAATGCTGTACAAAATACAACTGAAACATGAACCACACCATAAAACCCCTTTGCATTCAATATATCTTAATAACAACATCCGGGCATGTGATCTGTTCTATGATCAATACTGGAATTGCCTAAAATATCATAACATAAACACATTTTCCAACACATGCTTATTATCTGCTGGATTAGGCAACCCAATTATGTATAATCAATAATATGTATTTTTATCATGCATGTGCTCTATCCAAGCATAGCGGACATGCACCACACAGTTTTGCAAGTTAAATCTCGCTGTTATGGTTTTACTGAGCCTGAAATGTGGTAAAAAAATTAAGAAATTTTTTTATCAAGGTTACACATTACAGCATGAGCCAGTGCCCAGCCCTTTGTGAATCGAATCTGTCTAACCAACCACAACCATACTAATGAAAGACGGTTTACGAAGAGATGAGAAGAGGTTTTGGTGAGAAGCAATCAAATCTCTTAAACCCTGAAGCTAAGGGAATTTGACAAATCATATTAAGCCAAAGTTTAGTAAAACCAGCCAGGCTCTCAATTTAGGATCCTCTTATAACGTTCTTGGGACTTTTTAGACCAAATATTGGATTTAGAAGTAAATAGCAACCAAATCCCCAAGGATGTTATCATAAATTTTGTAGTATTTTCCGCAATATCTACACATTATAGTTTTCAGAGAATGTTCTATTTTATTTTGTAGTTTAGACTGCTCTGCTCAGATTTTTAATTACATTTTTTCATGTATAAATTCAGTGAGCATAAATTTTGTAGTAGCTTGCCAATATTTTGTAATGATTTCCTTGATCATACAATTTTTGTGAACTGACTAAATATTTCTGGATTTACGTAGTTCTTGACACTCCCATTACCAACATAACAAAACACTTCCAGGAGTGTTTTGATTTCATTGACGAAGCAAGACAAGCTGGTGGTGGAGCATTGGTGCACTGTTTTGCGGGAAGGTCAAGGAGGTATTCTGATTACTTTTGATGTTCCCACTATTTGTTCTTGAAGATTCGTTGCTATTTAGATGGTTTATAATGAATGAAAAACAGCGGAGTAATTATATTTTTATTTTTTAACAACAAAAAAGGAAGCATTCTTACGTTGATTCTTGTTAAAAGCTGTATTTTAGCATGGGTGCTAGCTTACATATTTATTTCCTGGCAGCTTCTAACTGATCATTTCTTGTTGCCTTAAAAAGCCCCATCATATTATAATTTTGATTCAGCCAAAAAATGTGCATTGGAAGCCCCACCCCTTCTGAGCACACTGGCCTTGCATCATTATTGGGGTTACCCTTGTAAAGCAGGTTATCCATCTTAATGAGAGTTGTAAAGACTATTTTGCTACAATCATTTCAAGGTGACCATAACTAGTTATGGACACCTCGAAACTATATTCTTTTATGAATAACCTATGAAATATATATTTGCCAATTCATACAACTTTCTTACTTTCCCACTCAAATTTAATTCAAAAATATCTTTAAATATCCATTAACCTCAACATCACACCAACTCATACAAGTTCAAAAAAACTTAGCTTCCTTTTGTTCTATTTCCCTTCCCCTCTTCTTCCCTTCAGTTATTCTTTGTTCCAGTTATTGGTTCTTTGAAATAACACGGAATGGATTGGGAAATGAGGGAAAACTTCAGTATATTAGGTTTTAACATGCACATATGCATGCATACATACATAGAAACAAATACATATACATACATATATGCATATACATATTTTTTTTAATAAAAGCTCAAGGGCAATTTTATTAAAGAGAATATGATACAGATAAGTTGTATGAGTGGGGCCAAATAAGCACACAACCCACACGGTACAACACACACAAAAAAGAAAAATAAAAACCCAAAAATAGATGGTACATATAAAATCAATTGGAACGACCCAATTTAGTTCTGCCTCTGCTTCTAGTTCTCGGAAGGGAACCAGCTAACAAATTGCTGAGGTGCGTACCATTGCCAGAAGTAACCAAAGTATCATCCATTAGATTCCCTAGCTCAAGCAGATCTCCATTATTCTTCTTCCTCCTGGAAGTGTAGACTTGTCATTCCTCATCCGAAGAATGTTGCTCATTCGGATGAGGTGGTAGTGCTGTGATAGAAAGATTGCCAACAGTTGTACCCACAATAGATTCTAGTGTATGTGAGGTATGAGTTGTCGCCTCTACACCTGATACTTCCATAAGATGGAGAGCTGCAAAGTTCTCCTGATTATCAGTCCGTGTAGGTATGGATTATTCAATACTGTTTTCAATAAGGTTTGAAAGTGTAGGTTGCTTAGCAGAGCCATCTAACTTCATATCAATCTCAGATACAATATTTTCAGGGGGGTCCACATGGGCAATCAAGTCAGACACCAAATTCTGTCCTGTGGTAGTTTTCTCTCAAGGTGGAATAAATATGTCCAGAGCAGTGGGGTTAGATCCATCATTATTTCTTTGATCTTTAGATTTCAAATTAGGATGAAACTTATGACCTTTATCAAGGGTATGCCCAAACATCTTACAATGAGAATAATAAGGAGGTCTGTGCTCCATGACGATTTGTTGCCAATATCCATTATGAGTTGTGTGCCCAACCAGACTTCAGTAACATCAGGTAAAGTAATATCTCTTTCCACAAGTATTCTGGCCACAAAAGATCTGGTTTGGTTGGAAGTGGGTAGATTTAGTTTCATAGGGTCTCTAAGTATGACTCCAATATAGTAAAGAACCTGATGATGAAAAAAGTGCAGCTTGAGACCAGTTAGACTAAACCTTACCAGTATAATAGGAGATTCATTATTAGGGTCAAAATTATGAGACCACTTGAGTAACTTCATTGATTTGCCTGCAATATTAAGATATTTTTGGAGAAAATCCGAGTATAGTTTTCAGCCACGGTTAATTGAATCAACACATGTCTCTCATCCATGAGCCTCACTTTTCACTTTCCTGCTAGTTTGAGATCATCAAAACTTTTCTTGATAATTTCCATAGGTGGGTGCCTATATAT
>NW_018164985.1:51423-71175 GCF_001263595.1 Phalaenopsis equestris | reverse complement strand
TAATTACTTTGATATATATATATATATATATATTCAAAGGAATGGCTGGAGGCTATTATACGAGCCTTAACCATCCCTCATGCGCTTAAGAATTCAAGTACCACACCCTACACTTGGGGGGAATCGAATCTCAGATATATATAAGGGAGGTATTTGTTTAATTATACATAGAGAAATCATCATACTTTCAAAATTTTAAATGTTAAAATTTGGACATAGGATTGTTGAAAGATTAAAGGCATCGTGTTTGCTAAAGTAATAATGGTTAGTATCTTGATGGAAAGTGACATTGACGGTGATTCTTAGATCATACCATTAATATTGAAAAAGATGTTGATAGGAGTTTATAAGCATGATTAGATTCTCTATTGTACATCATACAAGGAAGATAAGGCCCTGGGAGTGGGATTATTGGATCAAATATTCAAATTGCCGGATGTACTTGAATTTCTTAACTTGTTGGGATGAAGTCTTTTCTAAATTTTTAATTTAGGTGGAATTGGCGTAATCATTTCATAGTTTAAATTTGTTAAGCTTGTTAGTTAGACAGTTCCTTTTTTGTGGAGTTTGTTTAGGAGTACTTAAATTTTATGTTTATTATAGTTGCTTATTTAAAGACCTGAATTCTACAGCGAATTTGATGGATAACTCTTCCAAAAATATTTCTCATTCTTTCTTTACCTTCTCCAGCTAAACTCCCCCAGCTGTTGTCTTGGGTTTTCTTTTCCTGTAACTCTAGCTATTTAAGACCCCCGAAGTACTGTAGCATAAGCCACTGCTGCGGATGCTCTCTTATGAATGTTGCTGTTTTGGCTTTCACGTTTTTATTTTTCTTCTGCCTTTTCTGCTGTTGGCTGTTGGTGCTTTATGTCATCTTGCTCGGCTGTTTTCATTACTACCAGTAGGGAAAACAGCTGTTGTTTTGCTGCATGTGAAAAAAAGTTAAGAAATGGCTTTACAGCAATTGAAAGATCAAATTCAGGAAGAAAATTTGTGCCTAAAGTAAGTAGATGGAGAAAACAGCAAAGGGAGAAAGTCTATAATGAATATTCTCTATCTTGAGATGTCCTAACTTGTTCCTAGATTATCCACGAGTCTATAAAAAAAAAGAATATATACTACCCCTCCCTTTCACAGCCTCTTTGTTATTGACTTAGTTCATAGTTTAATAGGTTAGGCACCTGATCATGTCGGTGTCCGAGCATGGTTCATTGTATTCACATTAAAAGCCAAGAAAGAGGTGAGATTAAGAAGAGGAGGAAAGCTTGATACTGTTCTAGGGTCTTAAAAGATGTTTAGAAAGCGGTTTTATAAGGAGGTAATTGTGGAATGGTACGAGAAGTGTGGACGGAAAACAATAGGTCGGCGACGTTTGGAAAGAGATAGGCAGCTGAAATTGCTGTTGGGCGAGATTCGATCATTTTGGCTACTGTTCGAACAAAAAACAACGGGTTAAATGTGAAATGACGAGCATCTCCTATTCTTGAGCAAGATACAAACACTTCACTTGCAAAATAAATATTATACAACACCCTTTAGAGCATAAACCAAAATATTACAATCTCTACAATACATAAAACCCAAAGTAACTCTCAGAAACTACAAAATACATGCATAAATAGTCTCATAATAGAAAAGACTTTAATTAGAAATAATGAAATATGAAGAAAAATCAGAAAGAGAAAAAAATCATGCATAAATTGATAAAGGGTTGGTTCAACCGTTCCCGCAATTGAGGAATTCTTCGATTCTGCGGTATCATGGAAATATTGCGATCGTGGTTGCGGGAGGCCCCATCACAGAGTTCTACTTGCCACTCTCAGATCTCTTTGGCTAGGAGTTGCTTTTTCTTCTCTGGAAACGCTCCAATCTAATAGTCTAATGTACTTTCCTACAAAGTACTTAAGAGGATTTCCAAAGCTGTGGCTCACTGCTCTTGTTTGATCACTGTCATTGGGTGCGTTGTTGAACTGAACTGAAACTTAGTACTCAGCTTACTTCATAGAGTCTTCCAAAAATGGCTCAAAGACTCTTCAACTTGATCTGAAACAATGACATTTTGGACCACTCTCAACTGGGTTGCCTTGTGTTTGATTGGAGTGTTTATTATAATTGCTTTTGTAAAGACAAAAATGATGCATGCCACAAATGCCTTGAGGGGTACACCTCATTGCAAAAAGGTGTAAGCCTCACTCACAGTAACGAGGCTTAAGCCTCGAGGCAATTCTTCCATGCCACGAATAATGACACCTCTAGGTGAACACCTATAACAATTTTGAGAATGTTTCCATAAGTGTTACATCACGCCATACTTGTTCCTGAAGCTCATCTCCAATAAAAACTTCACAAGACATCTTCTGACAACGGTGATCTTACTCCATTTTTTCAGTTAAGTCAGAGAATATGGTTGTGAAAGCTTCTAAGCAATGAGAATCAATTTATTCACACCATAGGTATAGATGTCACATTTTTACAATTTCTCTATCTATAAAGATGGCACACATATTTCCCTTCATGGTACAACGGGTACGAAAAATATTATGGTGGAGCCATTGTTGCTATCTCTTGAGCTCATTCTAAAGGACATGTCCGATTACTAGCATCTTTCTCTCATCTGCGGGCAGTTGGAACTTCTCTTTGTTTTGCTCCTCTAGATCTTCATCTTCTGTCTTCTCCACTGCACTTAGTGAAAGATATCATCCTTCTCTTTGGACATTCAGATGCTATGTGTCTAAGGCTGTGGCACTTAAAACACTTCCCGACTTCTTCAGATTTGGAAGTATTGGTTGTCTCCACTTTTTCTCCACTCTAAATTGATTTGTTTTGGGGCGGGGTTGGCTTGTATGCTCTACTGGATGCAGTCTTGATGCCCTGGGGGTAACTCTGCCTATAAGTTGTGGCCGTCACATAATGACTCGTTATTTCTGCACCTTTAAAGCTAGGGTCTATACATTAAGTAGGGCTTAATATGACTACAGATGTGTCATATTAATAATAAACAATCTCATTTCTCCAAGATATCTTGCTATTGTGTGCTCCTTTGGTTTCACCAATTGAAATTTTAGCATAAGCTGATTAATTTCAGTTGTGTACCCTATAAAAGAATCTCGTTGGCCAGGGTGGCTGTATTATTAATATATCCCGCCGGTAATACGGGGGAAGGTATTTGTGCTGCATTTTTCCTTTCATCTTAGGTTAGGTGATGATCTTCCTCTTCTCCTCATGTTGTCGAAGTCACTTTAGATTCTCCCACCATAAGGAAGCATTCTTTTTTAATTTAATACCAGCTAATTTAACCTCTGTCATGTGGAACATCTTTGTGTTTAAAATCTTGTTTCAATGTCTGGAGCTACTCGATAAACTTGTTTGGATTTATGTGACTGCCAATATTGGACAAGTAAATCTTCACTTCAGCATCCTGTCTTCTCCTCTGATATTCTATGCTAAAAATTGTTGTAGTATTGGTCATTAATTACTATAAATTTCTTGATGGAAGGGATTCATGCCCTCCCGTTGATTTGGAGAGTTATTGTTATGGCTATGGGTGACCTCACTGGATTATCTCCTCTAAGTTGGCTAGGCTTTGTTGTAATTGGAGGATTTCTAGCTGCTTATTCTCCATAGTGATCACCTGAATACCTTGTTGAGGGTTTATCTTTGGTGGCATGACGTCTCCCTTCCAATGAAAGTTTTGATGAGATGAAAAAAAAAAAAAATTGTCTTAGGGCAGGGTTAGGGTTAGGGTTAGGTTTAGGGATAGGGCTAGCGCTAGGGCTAGGTGGGTGATTCAGGAATTTTTTTTTTGTGGTTCGAAAGTTTTTTTGTGGTTCAAAAGTTGGCTAAATGCTTAGGGTTTTAATGACAAGTATCAGAGTGAATTTTTGGCAAATGTAGGAAGTTTGTATTTTGAAATTTTTATGTTAAGACAAGAAGTTATTATAGGAATGGTTAGAGAGTATTGACTTGTTTGATGATTTAGTTTATGTGGATATTTGGGTAGGCGTAGGAATGACAAATCCCTAAAAATTAGGGTTTGTCGGGCTTTGATACTTGGTGATATTGTTCTAGAGCTTCTAGAATGTGTTTAAAATGTGGGTTCTGTGGGGAGGTAGTTGTGGAATGATACTGGAAATAGGGTGGGGGCAGTCAACTGTGTTTGGAAGGAGATTGGGGGCAAAATCTGTTGTCGGACAATAAATTCAAGCAGTTAGGCTTTTGTTCGAACTAAAAATAGTGGGTCGACGGTGAAACAAAAAGGTGCAAACGATGACGAGAATCCACTACCTGTTCTCGAGAAGATATAGACACACCAACTTGAAAAAGGAAAATGATACGACACTCCTTATAGCATAAATTAGAGATTACAATATCTACAACACATAAAATTCAAGCTAGATCTAAAAAAACAGTAAAATACATGCATAAATAGTCTCATAATTGAAATGTCCTTAATTAAAAATAATGAAATGGGAAGAAAAATCAGGAAAGGAAAAAAAAAAATTGTACAAAAATTGATAACTGGTTAGAACCACACATCACGACCCTCCCGCGATAGCTGAATTCTTCGATTCCGCTGTATCGTGGATATACCACGGTTGGGAGGATTGCAGGAGGCCCCATCCTGCGGCTCTACAAGATGCTTCTGCGTCAAATCCAGTAAATGGAGGCCAACGATTCTACCCTAAATCTAGTTTATCAGGTAACTAGTTTGATGGATCAGATGAACTATGATAGAGTGGATGTGATGCAAATAAATGCCACTGAGCGTTGTGGATTGTAGGCCTTCAAATTGATTTGCGCGTATAGGGACCGACGTTCACTATTTTTTTTACATTTTGATCAAATTGGTTATGGTTAGTTTGTGTAACTCACCAGAATTTAGTTTCCCTTCAATAACCATAACTTTTTTTTTTTTGTCTCAATCTTCTCCAATCTAGGTTTTCCTGTTTCTATTAAACTTTCTTTGACCCTATAAATTGTTTCACGTCCAACTTCATCTTACTTTTTTTGTTCATTTTTTAATGGATTGTATACCTTGCTGTGGTTGATTTTTGCAGTCTTTGTTTTCCCTGGCATGCACTTGCATCGCTCTTTGTATCATGTTATTTCTACTAATACTGTGTCATATGAAAGATTTATGAGATGTTAAGATACTTTTTATATCGTGACTATTTATCTGATATGTGAATATATGCACTGAGTAAAGTACTGCAATCCTTAAAGCTCTTAATTTTTGTGAACTTATTTATCTTTATTGGAATTTTTTTAATTGGAAGTATGATTTATTAAAGTATTCATTAGCGGTATATATCAGTAAATCTTATTTTGCAGTGTCACGGTTACTATTGCCTATTTGATGAAGGAGCATCAAATGAGTTTTTCGCAGGCCTTTTCACTTGTTAAGAGTAAAAGACCACTTGTAGCACCTAATTCTGGCTTCATGGCGCAATTGCAAAATTATGAGAAGTCTCTGAGAGGTAATAATACGTTTGCTTGCCCTGTTTTTGCTTTAAAGCAATATTTTACTTTTATTTTCGTTTGATTCCATTTTCTTGCCCACTCCTTTACACTTTCAAAGCTATCATATGCTAATTACATTGGGAAAAGTATTTTAACTTCATATTAGTTACAAATTATGCAACTTTTCAACATAAGAACATATGAACTCTATCGTTGTAAAATATATTGCATTGCCATGATCGAAATATTGAAATTGCACACATATATTGCTCAGTTCGATGCATGGGGGAAGTCTACAAATTCACCCTCGTGTTTGGTGAAGAAATGGAATTGATTTCATGTTAGCAACTTCAATTGTGCGAGAAGTTGATGTATATATATATAACTTTATTTAAAAATAAAAAAAAATTGCCAAATCCCTTTTGACATTCTATTCCAAGATCCAACATGTCTGCTTTGCTATCAACCAAGCTCAAATCAGAGAACAAAATGCTGCTCTCCACAAATGGCTATGGTTGCTTCCAGATGTCATTGACTACATGAAGCATAAATAACAGCTGACCAGGAAAAAAAAAAAAAAAAAAAAAAAAAAAAAAAAAAAAAAAAAAAAAAAAAAAAAAAAAACTCCACCACGATCTTCCAGCATGAAAATACTCACAAACTTCATAAAGTTGGTTAATGTGTTCTCAAAATTGATCTCTACTTGAAAAGACTAGAATAGGTTGTAAAAAAACTTGATAAAAATTCTGCTGTGGATACTTCATCTTTTAGGGCGAAGCAGGAGCCTCAGAACAACAATTGGAGTAGTTTAAACACGTTAATATTTTAGATAACTGATTATGTATGTTTTTTTAAGCATGATGGAAATACCTAATACTCATCGAAGATGCCTCAAAGGTTGTGAAAATTGGAACTGCTATTGAATTGAAAGAATGAGATAATTAATGTTTAAAAGTACAACGAGATGATTTAATAAATATTGAATTTATTTTAATATTATTTAAATTGTACAATAATTAAACAAATAATCAAAACTTGAACATAAGTAGAGAGGTAAACGAGTCGATTCGAACTCAAGCCACCTTTGGCTTGAGCTTAATTTTTTAATTAAGTTCAAGCATAATTCAATTCGAGTTCAAGTTTGTTTGATAATAAAATGATAAATAGAATAAAAAATTAGATATAAATATTAATAAATCACTCGATATAAAATATAAAATATAATTTTAAAATATTTTAAATAATTTAAATATAAAATACAAAAACATCATAATTATAAGTTTAACTTAATATAATTTATATAATTAAACCATACATATAAAATTTTAACTATTTAATTGAGAATTAAAGGCGATTAAAAAAATAATTGTGACCATTAGGCACTATATAATCAAAATTGGTTCACCGATTTGCTGATTCGATCGGCAGTTCATGCTAGCTTTAACTAGTTTGATATGAAAATTTCCCTTGAGGCTACCTGGACAAGGCAAATGCCTGATTCACAATTGAACGAGTTGATTCGGCCAATCCAATTTGATTTAAAACCTTGTGTCCTGTGCTGGTGGAGGCTTGTCAAATTTCTAAATTAACCTACAAAGAACAAAATGGTGTATTGAAAGCGGCTTTTGGAACTATGCAACAACAACAATAACAAACCTTTATCCCACTAAGTGGTGTCGGCTACATGAATCCTATTTCTACATTGTGTCCTCAATTTTGAATGTGATGAAAAAGTAATGATGAAAATGAGAAAAAATACAAGATTATAAAATAAGAAAAAATTGAGCATTCAAAATGTGACATGTCATAATAGCTTGCTAAGGAACATGAAATGACCTCTTGCTAACTTCAAGATTGATTAGAATTATGAATTGTAGCTACCTTTTAAAAATGACTAAGTGAGTTCGATTAAAAATGACTCAACTGTTTAACGAGCATGAATTATCCTCTTAATGACTTCAAGATTGATTAGAATTATGAATTATAGCTGTTTAAAATTGACTATGATGCGATAAAAGAAATAATGATGAAAAAGAGAGAAAACCTGATGATGAAATAAGAACAAAATTGAGCATTCAAGATGTGACATGTCACGACAATAGGATCTGACTCAAACAAATATTTACATGGGATTCAACGGCTTGCTAATGAGCATGAAATAACCTTACTTATTGATTAGAATTATTAATTATAGCTGCATTTAAAAATGACTCAAGTGAGAGACCCTATTCAAAGGCAATGGAAGGCCATTGTGGGGTATATTTGAGCACTCATGTAGACTAAATTTAAGCAACAAAATGCATCATTTTAAATGCATAACAAGAAAATAAGTTGCAAATATGTGCAACTGAATCTGTACATACATTCCAGTGAACATAATGTAAAGATAAAAGCTTAAAATGATACTTTGAGATGTTTTGATGAGAATACATTCCCACAAATATTTCAAATCTGGGTGATTTTTATGTTTCTTATTATAGGCAAGAGCAAATCCCCAACCCAATTGAAAGGCTTTATGAATCATGTAAGCACATCAAGAAACATGCATGTTCATTTACAAATATTAAATTGTCCGAATTTGCTTTGACAAATGTATTAATATTTAAACTTAACGTTAGAGAATGCTGCACGAACTAAAAATAAGTGAACTCGAATTCCTCCTGCCTCAAGCAACATGCAATTATTGTGAGCTTCACAAACTTTATTTCAAAATTGAGACTCATCAACAGGATGCATGCTGTTTTTGTGTGGGCCCTTAGCGCATTTTACTTAAATACTTTGATGAGCACACAAATGCATCGAGTAACATGCAAATGCATTGTGCATGTGCACCGACAATTCTATCAAGTGTATTGAAAGATGTGCACGCCATCTAAAGATAAAGCCAAAATGTTCCATAGACTATTAATACGGGTCAATTTTTGACCGAGACTGTAATTGTGCTCAATTTAATCCCTTGATTAGTTAATTATGATCCAAAATAGATTTCAAGTTGGATTATTTATGACTAGATTCAAATTGTTTTGGGAATTATTTTGGATTAGATTTGAATAATCATTAGTTAAATGGAACACAATTGTAGTTCAAGACCAAACTGATCTCAATAATAATTGTCCAATGACCTTTTTGACTTTTTTTTATCTCTACAAATTAAGCGACAAGTCAACCTTTAGAGTCGAATTTAAGCAAACACTTGGATCGCGTAAGCTTCCTGGAAATCTTATTAATATAATCTTTCAGTTTTTTCTTGAAAGCTGTTTGATTTTCTCATGAAGAGTAGTGAGATGGTGATTTTTTTTTATTAACATCAATGATTTCACATGTGTGCTGTCGAAATATTCATATCATTGATGCTTACCTTAACACCTCATCAGCCACCTGTGGCGTCCTCCCTTCCACTAAATCTCCTCTCTATTTTCTTTTCCTTTATAACAAAAAAAGATAAAAATGAACGCAAAAACTTGAAATAAGCATTTTTTTTCATGCTTTTCCGTGAATATCTTTCAACGCAGAATCTATTATTCCGTTTTCTTGTTCCCATATGCAATTTTGCTGATTCGAAACATATCTTGTACCATGTTTCTTAATGTTAGTTTGTGCTAAATCTTTTCTATTACCAATTTTTAAAATTTTTGGTTTTGGTCGACTTACAGAGCTAGTAAACAAGGTCCCTGAACAAATACACAGCTGATGTTGGACCTGAATGTTGAGGTAAACTAATTAGCCTTTTTACCGTGTTCCGTGTTAGTTGGGACCTTTCTGGTTTAGTCCTCTGATTACATTGTCATCTTTTGATCTTCAAATTCTTTCTGATCAAAATGAAATATGCTCAGTCTTGGCTATTTTCAGCTGTAGTAAATTTGATGTGGAAATTTTAACAGTATTTAATACGAATTATTGTTAAAGCCAAGCGCATCACCCACTTCTGTGAAAATGATTTTAGTTGAGTTCTTAATGCCAGGATAATATAGGATTTGGATTTAAGAAGAGTTATAGCTCAAACGGCATGCTTTTTAATTCTGGACAGAGACAAGTTTTAGCCAAATCATGGAATTGTTCTTATTTCCACTTATCTGTAAATAACTTTTCCCTAATTTTCGAGAACTGCTGTTGTGCCCTATTTTAGATTTCTATTCTTGAAAAAAAAAAATTTATTTACATATACACCACCCAATTCCTATAATTTATATATTTAACACCTGAACTTTACTTCTTACATCTATACTACTCAAATCGTTCATATCACATAAAAAATACCACTATTTTAACTTTTAAAAAGTGAAATACACATTTTCATACATAAGCAAAGTGGCATGCATGTAAAAATTAAAGTTGAGGTATTAGATACATAAATACATAGAAATTGAGTGGTATGTGTGTAAATCTTCCAAAAAAAATACAAAAAAAACAAGAATTGTTCTCTTATGGAGTTGAGTTTTATAGCAAACACTGATGGCTGTTTGTTCAATTTCTAAAGTAACGGCTGTTTTTACTGTTTCATTGTGCTGAAATAACATTTAATATTTGTAGTAAAGATTCTTTCGGTTATTTTCAGGCTTCTATCCTCTAAGTGGACTGGCTTATATAATTAGCAAATTCTCGAAAAGAAAGGACCGACAAGCAACAACAGAAAAGAAAGAACAACAATTCTGCTTTTGAAAATAAAATAATATCTGCTTTTTACTGGCTACTGTTTAATTTGTAAATCTTATCTGCAAGTCTTTCCATGGCTTAAACTGTTAGCAAGTATAAATAAGCGTAAGGAAAGTGTGTTCTTAGATTGTGGAGTTCTAAACAAACTTATATATCCAGGTTCAGCTCCTTCACATGTAGTTTGTTTAAAGATCATTTATTTAAATAATTGAAAAGTTGAACAAAATTTAAAAAATAGATTTAGAAGAATAAGTTTGAATATTGGTCCATTTGTTCATTTATGTTTGTGAATGCGCCTGTTTGTTTATCCAATAAAATAGCTTGTTAAAATGCTCATTTAATAATGATTTGATTAGTTGATAATTTATTCTATATGTTTATATCAATTTACTTGCATGCTATGCATCTTAAAAATTGTTTATATTTTTAAGATGCAAGTATGATGCAAATGTTATTTCAAGGGGTGATCATGCATTTGGTGCGAGCATTAGACAATTAGCTGACTAATGGAAGGGGAATGCGATCGATGGCAAATAAATTTTATGTTGTTTGAGGGAATATTTGGGGTGTAGATGTTATTTTGCAAGTAACTTATTCATTTGGCATCTCTCAAGTGATTAGAGCGAACTACAACATTTATTGAAGTTTTGAAGCGTGTTTAAATACAATAGCACCTTGGTTGGAAACAAAGTGAAGAATTTCAATGTGGTGGGTTCGAGCACTAACTTTGCCCGGAAAAAAAAAAAAAAGTTTCAAGGCAAAAATAGAATTTTTCGAGGTTTGTGGGAGGATTTTGATAATGGAAACCAAATATTTTAGGTGATTTAGGAGGTTAATGTTAGTGCATTTCCACCTAAGACAAATAAGAATCCCCTTTACTGACCAGGAAAGAAATTGGATTTATCTGTAAATCAAATTTTGATAGGTCTCTATGACATTTTATTTTGAATTTAGATTTGTGGAGACACGGACAACTCTGATGAAGTACATGGATGAAGATGCTACACCTCACACACTACACATTATTGAATTTTCGGCACTATCTTCAATATTTTTGTATTTACATTGAGTTTGCATCCATCTTTCTTCATATTGCACTTGTGCTACATCAAAACATTTGAACTCACGCTGGGTTAAAAAGCTTGGAATTTACATTATGCCTCTTTGTATGTGCTAAAAATAAAATGAGCATGCTACTGAGTACAATGCGTCATCTTATCTGTTGCCCATTAATTCAATTACCAGAAATAATGCTTAATAAATTTGAGATGTCTATATATATATATTATGTATATATATATATATATGTATATATATAGATTATGAATTGTGTATTATTTGAATGTTTATAAATGTTAGAAGTATATTAAGAGGCATACTAATTATTTTTGGGGCATTACATTGCCATCCAATTCTTATACACTTAAATTTTGATTTTTATATTTATGCGACTCAAAAGTTTCCTATCACATAAGAAATATCACTATTTTAGCATTCCCAACCACCCTTTCCTTGATTGCAGTTACTGTAATCTCTACAGCCTTGATTTTACGGCGAGCTTGCAAGCTAGCGGTGAGATGGCGGCGGACAATGACCTCAAAAACTCCATCCTTCGCTTACTTGTGCGCTCTTCCTTTCCTAAATCATTGGGGAAGGTAACCCTCGTCTTTCTTCTCCTTCCTCCCACCAATCAACTCCTCTAAATCCCATCAATCGGTCTTCTACCGGATTTACTAGATCTTGGATTCAAGACCAAATGGAGGAAAAACAAAATTAAGAACCTGTAGGATTTAAAGATGCCATTTTCTTATGTTTGGCAGGATTTAGATTAAATTCTGCTTAAATATTGCAACCTAATATGTTTGGTGCCATCGTGAAAGATGAGTGTTTCGGGGCATTGTACACCACCATCTCCGGAAAATTTAGACTGTCGAGATTTCGGTAACGATAGTTGATGGATGTGTAACGCGACTACGAGAGTGATGAACATGAGAATGGGGAATAATTTGGTGGCATGTAGGCAATATTAAAGTTGAAGCTGTTATATATGAAAAATTAGAAGAATTTAGTGGTATATTTATGTAAATCTCCCTAGATTTAATGCCTTTGAATCTTATCTTGACTGTCGTATTATAATAATAACCTAATAAACCACTAGCTATCCGCCAGAATGTTTGACATCCATACATGACAGTTGCTTAATGCTAATCAAGGATTGATGCTTAATCATCATCTATTAAGAATTGACCCCAATTTATTATTGTTATTATTATTATCTCACATCTCCCATCCTATTTAGTGACCAAAACAATCATCTACTATCATTGGATGACAACTTTGGTATCTCAAGTCTCCTCTCTCCATCATGAAAGATATATTAACAATTTATGTTTATCTTATCGCATTGATGCTTGTATTACATCTTCTTTAACTATAGAGAATGCTACTATTTAAATATATGATCTATACTGATGGAATTATTTCAAATGTTTTAAGCCTATGATTTTCTTGGTAATAAATCTTAAAACTTCGTGCAATATTTTAGTAAAATATTCGTAAATTAAAAGGATAAAGTAAATTTTCTCTTAAAAATTGACATAATATTATGAGATAAGTTGATCGTAGAATCGAAGATAAAATGCTGAAAAATCATACGACATTTAAACTTTTAGTTTAAAAATAGATCCTTTTATTTAACTTTGTTTAAATATCCTTTCATTTAAAGTACTTTTCTTCTAGCTATAAATTATGTAATGATATCATTATCATATGTATTTTTTTAACCTAAATTAACTTCAGTAGATAGGCCGAAATGCCCATGTAATGATGAAAAATTTTTACGTGCAAATTACGAACGTACGGACAGCGGCTAAGATTAACGGAGGGGAACAAATAAAAAAATAAAAATAAAAAGACCTTCGATGTATAACAACGACTGTCTGTATGCGCATAATCCACATGTAAAAATTCCTCTCTAATGACATTCCTAGTAGACACCATATTTATGATTTCTTGCCCCAATTTGTTTACATGTTGTTGTATGTGTGTGTGCGTGTGCGTGTTATAGATTAACTAAAATTATTGTGTTTCTATGTAAAAATTAAGAAAATTATTCTATGTCAATATATATACTTGGGTTATTGATGTGCTGTAAAAAAACTTCATTAATCTGATTGAGCATGAAATTCGACATAAATTTTATATCTCCAAACATCAAAATATGTATTCAAATGATTACTTGAACTTCATTTCCTCATAAACTTATATTCAAAATGGTCATCTTGACAAACAAACAAAATAATACTAAGAACACGTACATTTGAGTCCTAATGGATCAATGTCAAGTATTCATAGATCATAAATATAATTGAAACATTCGAGCGGCCATTCAAGGCATCAAATAACCTTAGAATTTCAAGTTCTTATAGTTGAAATCACCTTTTTGATGAGAAAAATCAGGCCTAAAATCACACAATTTTAATATTATTAGATACTACGATGTTTAAGAAATCACAAATAATTAAGGGATCAACATGAAACGCCTTATCGGGTATTCTAAATTTATAAACATTTATTGATTCTATGTATTTTGGGGGATCTTGATAAGAATTTGGTTGAGAGAATTTTAAGTGTTTGATAATTTTAGAGTTTTGCTCATCAACAAAAAATACCAAGTCATCAACCTATGTTGATGCTCACTATTGACCTCTGAGCCATTGCCCACCTTTGATTAGTGCTGACTCTCATCATTGATTAACACTAACATCAATTATTCACCAATATTACTGTATGATTACCATCATTTAAAGTCTCATGACTATCAAAATTTGACATTAATCCCATTTGATCATCCAGTTACCACTCGAAAAAGAGAAAATATCAAATTAGACAATTCAACATTAAACAATCTTTGATGCCGCTCATCAATTTTTGCTTGTTGCTTAAAAATGGTCAATACAATATGTTCATCGATCATTGGCATTTACTACAATCCTCTCGATCACAAGTGATCAAGATGATTGCCCAACATCACTCACTAACATATTTGGTATCTTAAGACTCCTACTTTCAACATTTAAAATAACTTTTGTAGTTCATATCAAACAAAGAATGATACCCTTCATATTATGCAAGTCACTTTAATCTATTCATTCTTATCTAAGCTCTATCTAATGGTTTTTCTTATTCTTTAAAAGATTCATATTATACATCTTTATGAGCTGCTCCCATTTTATTTTGTTCTATAAAAATTAAAAAAAAGATCATTTTATTATTGCAAATATATATTCCATTTATAAAAAAATACTTAAAAGTAACACTGAAAATTGAACTGAAACAAACTATACAAATTTGGCTGATTCAGCCTTATTTAAAAAAATGTATTTTGATTTTTTTATTTTAGTTGTTTGGGATAATTTTTTATTTTATTTTATTATATTTATGTTTCTACTTTAAATGAAACATGTTTGGTATGTTAGTTGCTTTTAAAATTATCCAAAATAAATTTTAAACATTTTGAGTTTTATTAAAAACAAATTACATTATTTTTTAAAACAAAAAAAAAAAACATACAAAAAAAATAAACTAAGCATGCATGATTTTGAATTAAAAGGAAAAAACAAAAGTAATTAAAAAAACACTTTTAATTTTTAATTGTTTATTCAGTTTAATCAAACCAAAAATAAAAGCTCAAATCTAAACAAAGGTCTCATGAAATTAAATTAATGTAATTCTTAGTTATCAGTCCACAATAGAACTCAAACTAACAACTAAATTTTGATGTCTTCATAAACCAACTTTTTAAATCAAATTAAATTTAATATATTCGATCTGAATTTATCAAAACTTTAATTAAAAAATTGGTCCATTAAAATAACCCAAAAACTCGAGAAAAATTTGCATGCGTAAGACGTACGCAGCGCTGCGTATGTCAGTTAGGTTACAGTAAGGGTATTTAGGGTTATATCCGCGTTATGTCCCCTGTAACCTACCTATAACCTACCTGTAACCAGTAAGTTCTGCGCTTCTGTTTTCATATATTTGCAAGTTACAAGTAGGTTACAGGAAAGATGCAGGGGGTATAACGCAGATATGACCCCCAATATCCTCCCTGTAACCTACTTGACACACGCAGCAAAGACGTACGCAAATTTTTCTCCAAAAACTCTCCCCCTTCCCCCTTCTCCCACTCCTCTCTAAAAATTAAAGTGGTGAAACATCTCACTGAAATTTCACGTGAGAGGGAGATAAAAACTAAAGCGAAATAAATGCATGCACACGCAAAGACGATAACTCGCATTCCCATCCCCTCCCGCGACAATAAATTAACAGCGCCCATTGTATGTGAAACTCATTTATCCAGCTTTCTTCCTCCTCCACGCACTTCTCTCCATGCAGATGACTTTCCACATATCTATATATATTGTTTTATAGATTCATTAGACTGAAGAAGCAAGCTGCACGAGTGCGCCGGAATGTCTCATATTACTGTTGAGAGAAACAGGAGGAGGCAGATGAATGAGCATCTCAAAGTTCTACGTTCTCTAACTCCTTGCTTCTACATCAAAAGGGTCTGTGCTGATAATTAATCAGATTATTATTTCTCATCTTATAAACTTTTTAATATATATATATATATATATATATATATAACACTTCCCGCCGTGTACTCTGATCAGTTTATCGGGCATCTACTTATTATTTGTAAGTTCCCTCTGGTCCGGGGTTCAATTCCCCTCGAGTGTAGGGTGTGGTACTCGAATTCTTAGTGACATGAGGGATGGTCCGGGCTCATATGATAGCCTCAGACGATTCCTTTCAATTTTTTTTTTTTAAATATATATACATCTAACACCAAAAAATTTGCTTGTTTACATTTATGCCACAATTTTCATATATCATAGTACACCTTTCATGCATAAGTAAGATGATATATATGTTAAAATTTAAGTATAAGAGTTGGATATGTAAATAAATAAGAATTGAGTGGTATAGGCATGTAAACCTTTCTTCTTAATAAACTAATAAGTGCCATTTTGTGTAATATATATAATACACATAATTAAGTGCCATTTTAGGTATATTATTATAATTTTTAATCTCTCTAAACTAATAATTTGAATTCTATATTTTTGGTGCCATAACAAATCTATTATAGAATCCAACTATAAGAAATCCTTTAATTAATTATATACATTTATCTTTCCTATTTTATGTTCCTTTACAATCTTTTATCTGAATAATTAAATTTTGCATATTTGCCAACCAAGCATCAAACTCCTAAGCTCCTACAAGAATGAAAACAATAATTAATATTAAATCTTAACTTGTAGGGTGATCAAGCATCAATCATTGGGGGAGCCATAGAATTCATCAAAGAAATGCAGCAGCTATTGCATTCATTAGAATCCAAGAAGAAGAGAAAGTGCTTGAGCCCAAGCCCAAGTCCAAGCCCAAGGCCATCGATCTTATCTCTCACTTCCCCACCACCCCTAGCAAGCAGTAGCCCTAATTTTGAGGTTGTCAAGGAGCTCAGTGCTTGCTGTAACTCCTCTGTGGCAGATGTTGAGGCCAAGATCTCTGGTTCTAATGTTATTCTAAAGACACTTTCGAAGAGCATTCCTGGTCAGATGGTGAAGATAATCACTGTGTTGGAGAGGCTGGGCTTTGAGATTCTTCATCTTAGTATCAGCAGTATGGAGGATACTGTGCTTTACTCCTTTGTCATTAAGGTAATAATTACATTTTCATTTTTTTTATTGAGAATAAATCTTTGTTTGAATGATTTAAGTTTTCATCTCTTGAAGCTTACAACCCATTTGAGGCAGCTTATTTGGTGCGGTGGCATTTTGAAAACGCACCTGTTCTGTTTAGGTAAACTGCGTTTTGGCAGCTTATTCGTTTTCAAAACGTTGAAAATAGTATTTTCACATCGCACTTATCTAGGCGCAGTGACAACTTTCTGGTTGCGGTCTGACTTTTCCTTAAAAAAAAAAAAATTATAATGACCACATTACCTAGCTTTTCAACAGATTATTCAATAAGCTGCAACTGCCCCAGACAGACCGTTACCCTTAGTCGTGCATGTAGCATACATTTATAGTAACCATACTGAAAATTATTATTTTCTGTCAGGAAGAAAAAGATGGCTTGGGAAGTGTAAGAACTGTGTTTTGTAGTTTGAAAAGATTTATATATCTTACATTTTAAATTAAAATTAAAGCAAGAGATCTTTAATTTTTATGTTTTTTAATTTTTTTTTTATTTTTAGCTAATTTGATAATGATTAACTGTTTAATTATATTAATTAATTGTTACTATAGTTTGTACTATTAAAAAGATTAGAGGATGGATCAAGGTTTTAATCCTTGAACAGGAGCTGATATAAAGCTGAAATATGCATTGTTGAATTAATAAAAAGAATTAGTAATCGATAGTTTTTATGAAATAAATTATTAATTAAATTTTATGAATATAATAGCAGTTCAATTCAAATTAAATGAATATTTGATAACCTAAATCTAAAATACTAATTCAAAAGAGCAATTGCAATAGTTTAGAAGAACTTTCAAAGCTATTTCAGACACTTGGTCGTAAAAGAGATTAAGCAATAATCATGTTTTAATGGCGTAATTAGACAAAAAATTAATCTATAATGTCAATTAATGATTAAACGATATATTCTGAGATATAATGCTTGCTTTCAGGTTATTCAAATCATGTATATGAGTTATTAAAATGGTTATTAATTTGGATAGGATTAGTTTGGAAGTTGATATGTATTAAGAGATGTATTTCATTGATTGTGACATTTATGCTTTATATATAAGGTTGTAATTAGATGATTAAATGATTTCTGATTCTAAGTGCATGTCTGTCAACAAAGTATAGTTAAATGATGTGTGTAAGAATAGTATATTTGAAATAAATATAAGGTAAAACAAGAAAGTATGCATATATACTACATAATGATTTTGTTATAGAGATGATCTGCATGGGACCAACTAAGCAGAGTTAGGCAAAAATAAGCTTAGATAGACCAAAAGTATATTGATAAAGCGATGAGGCAACATGAATTGATGAAACAATTAAGAGAGAAATAAATTAAAAATCATGATCTATAAGATGGGCCAAAAATGCTCATAATAAAAAAGGGTTCAAGCTGAGATATATTGAAAATAAGGTAATGAGGCATTTTGGATTATTTTGTTACTAGGAAAAAAAAATTTACGACTAGAGGATAAGTTATAGCATATTTTAGTGAAAAACACATTTACAATACAAATATAGATGATAAATGAGAAAATCTTAAAAGTTTAGGATTGTTTGGCTCTCATGCCCGCCCCCCTAATGGTCTGTTTGGGGCAACTGTAACTGTAGCTTATTGTATACTCTGCTGATAAGCTAGGTGCGGTGGCTATTACAAATTTTTTTTTTATTTTTTTATTTTTGGAAAAGCCAGATCGTAGCCAGACAGTTGCCACCACACCTGTGGACGCCCTCCTTAAGTAATATAGACGTCCCAAACACATATTTTCAGCGTTTTGAAAACGCATAAGCAGCCAAAACACAGTTTACCCAAACATGCAAGGTGCGTTTTCAAAACGTCACCGCACCAACTAAGCTGCCCCAAACGGGCCCTTAAGTCCACCCATGCCCTCATGCATGCCTTCATTTCATAACATCACCTAGCAAAATTAGTAGGGCAAATCATAACATACTTATCCTTAAATATTATTAATATTTTTAATGGACCATCTTATTTTGTAACCAAAAGTATAATTTAACAAGGATCCCTTATGAAGTCCATGACTATTAACTATTATTGCGATTGCATAAGATCTACACGAGCAGTTTTTTTTAAATAATCAAACTCACTTGGTGTCGGACGATGGTGTCGATCACTCTTTTGTGATTTGGACAATTCATAGAAGCTAATTCGAAACCTTATTAACTCTTACCCATTTGTATCCAAACTTGAAATCATAATTTGTTCTAGTTCAATCCTAAAAAATTTAGAGGCATTTACATTCAAAACATCCGATTCATATGTATTTACATGTATATCTAACACCTAAGCTTTGATTTTTATATTTATATCACCCAAATCTTTCATATCACATCAAAAATAACAGTATTTTAACTTAAATTTAAACTGAAAATGACCTTTCCACAAAAGTATAATTTCTGTCTTATTTACTAAGAAAAGTTAAAGGAATTAAAACTAAAACAACGATATATATATATATATATATATAAAGAATAATTTTATTTGTTCATTAATTTCATGTGGAAAAAGCAGTTGGTAAATTTGCAACTTTTACTTTTAAAATTTATTTTGTCTTCATATTATTTCTAATTGAATAGTGAATCACTAATTTTACTATTTTCAAAAAAAAATTATATCTCCTAATTTTTTCTATTTCTATTGTTACATATCTAGTTATTTCCTGTTTGGCTCGTTCGTTAACTAAACAAGCCGAACTCGAACAACTCCTTGTTCGCTTGTGTTCGGCTTGTTTCAGCTCGAAATAAAAAAAAAAAAAATTATATAGCTATTTATATAACAATATATTACATATATTATTTATATAATAATATATTATATATATTTATGTCTAAATTTAAATCATAACACCT
>NW_018164985.1:0-51133 GCF_001263595.1 Phalaenopsis equestris | reverse complement strand
TGTGTATATATGGTGCTAACTGCTGTGCACCAAAATGCAATTTATCAGAATTTCCAACTTTGTTTTTTTTAATATATTTTTTCTCATGTTTAATAATTTATTAGCTTGTCTTCTACAAGGAAGATTTACATGCATACCACTCAATTTCTATGTATTTACATATCTAGCACCTAACATTCAATTTTTACATACATACCATCTTGCCAAGTACGTGCATTTAAAAGTTAAAATGGTGGTATTTTTATGTGACATGAAGGATTCTAGTGTTACAAATATAAATAGCGAAGTTATGGTGCCAGATACATGTAATATATATATATATATATATCTATGTAAATTCCCAATAAAAGAAATTAATATATTTCAAAAACAAAATGCAACAATCTTGCTATAAGAAATGCATTTTCCTTCTTTTTTTTTTATGTACAGATTGGACTCCAATGCCAGCTTAGTGTGGAGGACTTGGCTTTGGAAGTACAACGGAGCTTTAGCCAAGAGTTACTGGCTTTTTGAAGTCGAATGAAAGTCACGAGAAAAATTTGAGTATGTAAGAAGTACGTAGCGTTGCGTACGTCAGAGAGGTTATTCAGAGGGTATTGTAGGGTTATATCCGCGTTATACCTTCTGTAACCTCCATGTAACCTACTTGTAACCTAGCTGTAGCATATAAATATATGAAAACAGAAGCGCGAAAGTTACTAGAAGATACAAGTAGGTTACAAGGGGTATAACAAGGATATAAACCTTAAATACCCTCTAAATAACCTCCTTGACGTACGCAACGCTGCGTACGTCTTACGTATGCAAATTTTTCTGAAAATGCATAGAGGTTGGAACTAAGCATGATGAGACCGAGTAGGTAGCCTTCAATGAGTGTAATTGGAGAATAATTTGAGAGCATGGAAGTTCTTGATAATGTCCACAGGTAATGTATAAAACAATAATTTACACCTATGATTTTCAGAAGATGACATTGCATAATGGTAGGTAATGAAGTAAATGCATATTCTAATCTTAAAAGTGGCAATTTTTTTCTTACTTTGCAGTTATGGGGGATTTGGGAGGTTTCGGACCCTCTCTCTCTCTACTCTCGCTCTCTCTCTCTGGAGTGAGGCATGGACCCTCTCTCTCTCCTTCTTTCTCTCTCCTCTGACCTACGGCCACCGAACATAATATTTTTTTCAAATATAAGGCCTTGAGAAACTGCATTATTGAATTTTATCATGAAATATTTTCTGGATAATAATTTTTTTTGAAATGTAGTCAAAATTTGTTAGCTGAACATTATAATTGATGAGTGCTAGAAGATTCGTGATGGTAGAGATGTTCGATTTTATCGAGATCTCATTGGATTCGACATTCGTTTGATATTTCAAATATGACTGAAAGTGTTGGAAGAGAAGTATAATGACTTGATCTAAGCTTGATTTGACTCGGATTAGATCTATTTTGGTATCATTGTGTTTGTCTCGTCGAATTAGTCAGTTTGACTACAAGATTATTGAAATCGTTCTTCTGAACGACTCTTATTCTAAATTTGAACATTTATTATTTAAAAGATTATCTCAAGATCCGTGTGATGTATCAAAATTCATGTCGGATGATGAGAATTTATTGACAACATATCAGTTGCTCCCCTATTTTCTGACGGGTTATTCATTATATATATATATATATATATATGACACAAAAGTTTTTATGTCACACATATAAATGCACATCATTAATGTGGCATACATGTTAACCTTACTTTTGATGCCATGCATATAAATGCATTAGGATTATTATGGCATGCATGTAGATGGCTCAATGTTTCAGGCTTGATTTTCAAGCGGATCACAAAATAAACCTGCGATTGAAGATAAAAGCGACATAATACAAAAAGAGGACAAGGAATTGGGAGAGGTCGTATTTGGAACGCCAGAGACGACATTCTGTTTTTTTTTTTTTTGTTAACTGTCATTTTCTCTGTATTTTTTTGAATTTAGAATTAGAAAAGTGGAAGGTAATAAGCCAGAACGTGGAGGGACGATAATTAATACAAATTTTATCTTTTTAACTACTAATTTAATATTTCTTGTTATCAATATAAGGGATTTTTGAGCATATAAATAAAGACCAAGATGAGAGGAGAAATTAAGAAAATAGAGGAAAGATGTGTAAGTGGAAGATAGAGAGAGAAGTTCAACTCCAAAAGAGAAGAGAGGGTGGAGGTGAGGTCTTCTGTTAGCAAGATTTTTTAGAAGAAGAAAATCGGCTCTGACCTGTGTAATAGGTGATGAATGGGATCCTCTTTTGTGTTGCAATGTAAAGGAAATTTGTCCCCGTCTTGCGTAGCATGCGACCAATGTGATCTTCTTTCGTTTTGTGGTGTAGAAGAAAGTCATGCCCGTTCATCATAGCAAGCGATCAACGAAATCATCTTTTGTGTTGTGATGCAGAGGAAAGTCATCCCCGTGCTGCGTAGCAGGAGACCAACATGATTTTCTTTTGTGCGAGAGATTCTTGTGTAGCTGTTGCACATTCCGAAAGTGATGAAGAAATGCTGGAGTTTTCTCATCGCACTT
The DNA here is from genome assembly GCF_001263595.1 of Phalaenopsis equestris. Classification (NCBI taxonomy): domain Eukaryota; kingdom Viridiplantae; phylum Streptophyta; class Magnoliopsida; order Asparagales; family Orchidaceae; genus Phalaenopsis; species Phalaenopsis equestris. Next base: position 48,566 of record NW_018164985.1, on the reverse strand, counting down.
TTCAGGGGCGATTTTCGAGCTTTTTTGGCATCAATATTTGGAGAATCTCGTTCTCTTGAAGATTATCAGAAGTACTAAAATTTTGAAGAAGCGATCCACCCCTATTTGAAGATGAGCCGACCTCTTGTAGCCTTTGTACGAGTTCTTGTTGGTGTTTATGACCTTTTTAATCATCTGATGTGGTATGTATAGATGATGATAATGTATTTCTTTGTGCATCTTAGGCTTACAACTTCTAGGAGCTTGAAATGCGCCACTACCTTCTAAGGCTCATAGCCTTTTGAGATATTTGATGTACTTGTACTTCTTGAAACTTCTAGCCTTTTGAGGTCTTTCATGTACCTTTTCCTCGTGAGGCTTGTAGCCTTCTACGGTCTTTGATGTATTTTTGCATTCTGAGTGCTGTAGCCTCATGAGGTTTTTGATTTACACGTGCCTTCTAAGGCTTTTAGCATTCTGAGATCTTTTAATAGTGCTCTGTCAGCCACTTGCTGTCTTGGTGTCTTTTTTAATAATTACCCTGTCCATTACTAGCTTCTCATTGAGACTTGCCTCTTGGGTTTGACTTCTAGGGGTACCATATTTTCTCATTGAGTCTTGTCTCTTGGACTTGACTTTCAGGGGCATGCTAGCTTCCCATTGAGTTTTGTCTCATGGGCTTGACTTCTAGGGGCATTGTAGCTTCCCATCGAGTGTTGTTATTTGGGCTCGACTTCCAGGGGCATGCTAACTTCCCATTGAATCTTGCATCTTAGGCTCAACTTTCAGGAGTACCATATCTTCTTATCGAGTTTTGCCTATTGAGCTTGACTTACAGGGGCATGATGAAGGTCTTGTTAGTCGCTTGCCCTCAAGAGGATTTTCTACACAAAAATATTTCGTGAGAAAATAAGAAAATTTCACTGAACGATAGTTTAAAGCAATATGAAAATTTTGCTAGAATAAAAAAAAGAGTTTATAAGCCAGTATTTTACTCAAATAATATAATTTGGAGTTATACTTCTCATTCAATAACTAACATTTTTCTTCTGGTTTCCCTCAATTTGTTCTTATAAGTAGCAACCCATGTGACCTAAGCGTATTAGACATACAATTTCTTCCTTTAATTGAAAAGAACTTTATGTCAAATGCTCTTTTGCATGGTGGAAATGACAATATTGAGACTGGTCTCTATCGCCTAGATTACTTAAAAGAATTAGCCACTTGACGACCTCTTTCTCCTTGATGACCATTATGATGTTGACGCATGACATGTTGAGTGACATGTATTCTTTTTTCTGAACATGGTCACAATTCCCCTATGGTTTGAACTTTTTCGCTGTGAGAATTGATCATTATCCTTAGTGTTATTTTTGTATTTGCGCCCAAATCGGTCAAATTTTTCCTTGTGTGCATAGTGGGATTTTTTCTATTATTAAGGGGTCACCATAGACCTCAAAAGATTTCTATCTAAAGGACCAGACATGACATTCGGAGAATAATATACTATCTCAAAAAATAGAAATATTACCTTCGAATAGATATAATCATTCAAATGAGGAAAATCTTTGAGATTTATAGATCTACGGAACCGAAGATCTTCCCTTAACTTACAAGTGTAAGATAAAGTTTATGTTAATATTTGGGTCTGGTATTTCTATGAGAGGGCTTCGTCATAATTAATTACATCTCAAGAATTGCTTTTGAGAAAACACTCTATTAAATGTATGCCTTATGTCATTCTTATTTATTAATGAATGTTTATAAATTAATAAGATTTGAGGACATTGATAAAAAGAATAAGATTGGACATAAGTTGGCTTCACTTGAGTTTCAAAATTTTTGACCTCTTGGGTTAAGCCCAACAATTGATAGTTGGAATGATACAAAGCTTAAATCATTCAATCAATTTTGACAAACAATTGAGGTTTGAGTTGAATTTTGATTGGATTGGATTTGATCCTAGGTTTGAATCATTTTAGAGTTAAGTTTGGATTGGAATTATAATTGATCTTGGATAGAAACAAGTTTTAAAAAAAAATAAGGTTGAGTTTGGATTGAAATTGGAATTTGAATTGATTTGAATTAGTTTGGATTTGAGATTGATTTAAGAAAAAACTAGTTGAGGTCAGTTAATATCAGGTTTAGTTTAAAAGGATTAGGTTAGACTTAATTTAATTTATTTAAGGAACATTAAGTCTAAGGGTGTAATAGATTTCTAGATGGAGGTGAAGCCCTAACTTAAATATCTTTAAGAAAGAGGCTATTGGCGGCCTAACCTAAATTTGGGAGAAACTCACCTGGTCAATATGCTCATGGCTTTCCATCATCCCAGATACATTGGCAGCCCCAGAATATTAACCAGCAGAATAATAGGAGTTCTCCCTTATTGCCATAGTAATGAATTAAGGTAGTTCTTTCTACTATAAAGTCATTGTCAGTATCTTCATCCATATCATTGACTACTTCATTCTAGGATACTCATAGTCTTTCGAGGTAAGTAAATTTATTTTATAGGTCCTACTCCTTAGTTCTAATATACGAGAGAACCAAGTAACTAACCTAGGGCTTCTAAACTGGACTAATCTAGGGTATGTGTATGGTCCCAAGTTTTTGTGTTCACTATCCTAGGTTCATAGTTTGGAACTATTTTAAGGTGTGGTTATAAAAATTAGAGCTAATAGATTTTAATTCTTTTTGGGGTTTGATAATAATAAAAAATTTTTTTTTACCTAGAAATCATCAGTTATGATGAAAAATTAAGATTTTTTGGGTGTTGCTTGGTTATTTTTCTATCCTAAGTGAAGTGCTGGTCAAATTGTTAATCGAATAATGTTTTTTCTATCGTATGCTTCAATTTTATCCCTATAGTTTTCTTCTCCCTCCTTAAGGTTTCAATTATGATCAGGATAATATATGAGTGAAAAGGGTAGCGGCTCATTGATCCCGATATTTTTTACATGTAAGGATTTATGAAGTTGACACCGCTACTTGAAAATTTCAATCCCCTACAATGACGCCAAAAAAACTTGATCTCAAACAAAGTAAGGTTTCAATTATATTTTTAAATAATAGGGATTTTACGTAAGTATACGTATCGTTATCAAGTAATATGGGGCTTTCTGATTAAACCCCGAATATCGATCTCATGGAGGTCGAGGTTAATCGCGACGACTTTCAAGAGAAGTTCTAGTCTAGAATAACACACCCATAGTTTGGAAGGTCAATAAATGTTTGGTTTTGATTTTATCCTACACTTATCACTACAATACTACTTCTACTCTTAACCTAAAATACTTAGTAAAAATAAAAAAAAGTGGAGTTTAATATATTAAAAGTACCATTCCTCATGCAATGAAATTAGTGACATGTGTAAGAACAAAACAAGTAGTGCGAAAGATTGTAATAAATAGGAGTAATTATATTCTTTACCCTTGGTCAAGTAATATAAAGAACATTGGCCAAATTATATTTTAAGAATCCTAAAGATTGGTTAGGCAAGAGAGATATTAGCTCTCACTCTAGAGTCTCCTCGTCCCTTTAACTAAAGGCTAACATCTAGTATTAAGACCTAAAAAAAAAAAAAAAAACCAAATTGGGGGCTTTATCCTGTCACTCTAAAGTCCTCTAATTCTACACCCATCAAAGATTATTTTCCTATTTATTTACACTTAACCATATGTACTACAGTTTCATCCATACAATCTCATGTGATTCTACCACAGTTGATTGAGACGACACCTTCACAGATCTTACATGTTATCATAACAGATTTTAACATACAAGTTGATCAAGTTTACATGTAAATGAAGAACAAAGTAAAATCATCACAATATATTATGACTCTACTCAATTCTATATCCTACACATACATACTAAGTCATTATAAGAGGGAAGAGTAAAGAAAAATACTCACTATACATGGAGAAACAACAAGAACTTTTCATTGAACAAGACTTTGAAATCATGCAAACAAAGTATTAGATTCAAATCAAAATACAATGAAAATACTTATCTTTGATAGAAATCAAACTCTCCTTATAAAGCAAAAGCAATCTCCTTACAATCCTCTCCAAGAACAAAGTGAAAAGAAAAGAAGAAATCTCTCACTCTCTCTCTTTCTCTCTCACCTTGTCACCCCACTTGGGGCTCACGCACAAGTCTTCTTTTTCTTCTCCAAGTCTTCTTCTCCTCTTCCAATTAGTTCAAGAGTCCAAGAGTCATTTTAAATACATTTCCAAGCCTTATTTATAATTTCCCAATAGTTGCTTAAGTGTCTTTTCAAAAATGTCTATTTTCAATAAATCTTCCAAATGGTGCCTCTTCAAAGTCTTCAAAAACGTCCATATAACTTCCCCAAATCCTTCTATAAAGTCTCTTTTATCATTTCCAATGAATTCCCCAAGTGACACACGAAGCACCGCTTCAAAAATCGTCCATATCCGAGGTATATTCTAGAAGTTATGTTAAATCATTTTCAGCGCTCAAGCGTCCTCCTCTCTGTCTGGTGGTGCCTAAGCACCATGTTTGGGTGCTTAAGCATCCGGAAAAGGCACTTAAGTGCATCGTTTCAGCCCACATGGCTTCGGTGTGCCCCGGTTCAACCCGGTTTGCTCCGGTTTGCTTCATTTTGGTTCATTTTTGTTCCTTTTGCTCCAATCACTCCAAATTCTTCAATGTGAAGTATCAACAATAAAAAACACAAGAAAACATACTTTTAAAGTGCAATATCATTATAAGATATAATATAAAAAATAGTACATTTTAGGAACATCACTCATTAGATAAAATAAAATATAATTTGATTATAATAATTTATTGAGGCTTTCAAAACTTTCGCTAAGCCACAAGACAGAAAGTGAGTCTTTAACAACTTAAATGGGTAGCGGCTCATCAACAATCAAGGCCTATGAAATAACCAGGTGACCTTGTAGGTTATACGTTATGCTTTCAAGCTTAATTGGGATATAAGGGCAGATGATGAATCACTGTGTCACAAACGAGTAGCAACCTGTCAGTAATCGGGCCTATGAGATGACATCGAACAAGCGTCAAAGGAGTGATAGAACTGAAAGGGGAAAAAAAGGAAGATAAAGTAATCATAATTGGATAGAGATAGCTAAGTCAGAATACCATATATCTGTCATCCCAAGCTATTAAGACCCTAAGTCTATCTGATCATAAAGGCAGTCGACCCAACACAACGAAAGAGCCCTTGTCAGTAATTCGTGAATTATATCATCCAAAGGGAACTCGACAAACCTAATGTCAAGAGAAGGAAACTCTAAATCTTAGTAGAGGTGAGACTTATACCTGTTAAACCAGCAAGGAAACCGCTGGAGTAGAAAAGAAAAGAGAGGTCCAGCTAAAAAGCTGAAAAACACTCTCATAGAGGACTTATTTCTCATATGTGTCTAGGAAGCCTCTAACACCCTAGACTTGCTAGACAACTATCTAAGTAGAAGTATATGCTAAACAAGTTAGGTTAAATATGCATGAGGGCTTCTCATCAGGACATGCAATATGATGCAATTATCTACACGTCCTAATGTGGATGCCCTATTAGTATGACTTGGGTTATGACCATGCCACGCAACCCATTTAAAATCCAACATGAAGGCCGTGTAGAATAGTAAATGAAAAATTAAAAAATCTTCAAATAGTTTAATCCTAAATTTTGATTAATCTCATTCTTCTATGAGAACTATGTAGAAAATTTATAACTTTTAGGTTCTAGAGAGCCTAAATAATATTTGCATTGCTCACAGACAATCTACAAGCCAAAAATGGAGTAACATCAAGTTATACTATGTGATATAAAGAAAAGCAAGCCAAACATAAAGTAATAGAGAGGTCGAGTGTCGCTAAGTCGACAGCATATCCCCAAAAATAAAAAGACGGACATACACACAATATACAAGCATGATCCTAATTCTATACATCAAAAAAATTTAGAATTAAGGAACATGACATGAGCCTACAGATTCTGGTCCTCTCCATGTGAACCTATTTGTTTTGTGTTTTGGAACTAGTGTCAGTACCTTATTTCTAGTACAGACTCGAGCCTAGGAGACTTTAAAAAGTACATAGTAAAAATAATAAAAAAAAGTCTCAACCTTCATGAAAACTGGGTTAGTGTAAAAAGTTATCAACATGGAACGTGGTGAACCATGAATGGTGCGAGAAGAGATTAATAAAACCTGCAAAAAAGACATTAGTGCAAAACATTACTGCTCCTCTTTGTTGGACAAGACTCTTGCAAGAAGACCGCCCCTAACATATCAGTGTACATGTCTCACACCCCAGTACACAATAAAAAGCAACACACAAAATGATGTCAGGCTAAGACAACAAAACCATTAGAGAACTATAGCCAGAATATAGAAAAGACTATCTAGTACCCTAGTCCTAACCTAACACACCATCTACCATATAGTGTCCTAGTCACAGTATCAAACTGTGTGCAAAGGTGTGGGTAAAAAGCTAGAGTATGTTTTGATGTGGTCGCTGTCCCCGACCCCATTCTAAGGATCTAAGGATTCTAAGATGTACCAATAGATACAAGTTCTGTATGAACAAAGGTTTTAAAATGTTGACCTCGTGTATGAACTAAACTATATGTAGTATTTTCAAAATAGAATTTGAAAAATAATGCATATGTAATATAGATTTAATTTTGATTTATAGTTTTAAAATAGGCCATTGGAAAGGAAAGTCTTAAATGACACCTATTAGACCCCATGAAACCTTAGCACAACATGTGCATGATAGTCACGATGTGATAGCTAGTATTGCCCATCGAGATATCCTCGCAAGAAATACTCACCACCGCATTGTGACCAACAGAGGGTCACTCAACTAGTGAGTTTGGTCTGTCATCGAGACAAATGGTAATGCACATGTGGATGTAAAGTGATCCAATGCAATGTGATCACTCCATTGGAGTGGGACTGATCATGAGATAACAAACATTCTTCATAAGTATTTGGTGGCATATACCCATGATGAATGTGCCATTAGTGCAAAGATGCACATGCAGGGCACACCGCACAAATGATAATGTGTTTGGCCGCCTAAGGTATAGGAAGCCACTGGAGAGAATTACACTTTGCTCCAATAATGACCAAACACACATGCATATGATAGGAACATACAAGGTATGGTGCACCATACAAGCAAACAAGTACATGTCTTATGCAAAAAAAAACGTGCTCGTGACAATGTAGGGGTCATGGGGGGTGGGTAAACTGACACATAATATTGAAATCTTCCCCGAACATGTTGACTAACATACTGTCACAGGTCAATAAATAGTATCATATATATCATTTTTAAAGTACGAATTATCAAAATGAATCATCGATTGTTATTTAAATTACTATTCTATTTGTTGATTTTCTTAAAAAAATTATAATTACTTCAAGGGTGATAGGCTCAACCCAAAATTTCTAAGAAACTTTGGAATCAGAGATATAATTATCTCATGTTATTTAAGGGTATAAAATAATAGGTAATAGTTCAAGTGCTGGTGACATTGATATTGATAATGAATATGATAATGAAAGTGCTGGTGAGCAGGATTATATTCATTTCTAAGGACATGAAATTATACAAGAGCATGCATTTTAAATAGCGATATAGACTAGTAACAATAAATACATATAGTACTTTAAAACTGCACAACAGTGGGAAGCGATTGTAAAATTTGACAACCTGAGTGAGCACATCACATCTGCTCAAGAAGGATTTATTCCATTCGAGCTATTTAAAAATATGCATTTTTGAACAAAATGTAATCTTCAATGTACTATCAGTGGGCGGTCAATTATTAATACGTGTTATATAAGATTGTTTACTTTAGCAAGATTCAACTAATAGCCATTTGTTTGTAATATGTTCAACCCAATAGACTATGTCACTAGTGTCTTCATGCATCTAGCAGGAAACTTCGTAGTGGTACTTGGGAGATTTCAAGTATATCAATATAATATAGCTGCACCAATCAAGACATTATTTGTAGATAAATAATTTAAGTCAAAATTTTTATGAATATTTATTCTTCCATTCATTCGACAATAAATGGATCTGAAGTCGAAGAAAATTATTGACCGAGTTCAAGTTGAGAATCATATGTTAAAGCATAAAATGATTGGAGGAAGTCTACTAGGGTAATATTTATACGTTTTGAAGAGCCATATCGTTTACTATATAGATTTAGAAAATAATTTGTTATGTAATGGGGGCCGTTATTTATAAAATTAAGGTTGGTTTATTCAATTGATTTTAAAGATTTTTTGGGGCTTTTTGCCCTTCCATTGAAGAAGGGAATCATTGCAGACTAGTTATTAGTAAATATTGAGGTAAATTATTGACATTGATATTGACAATGATATGTTTGCATTAGGACTTGTTATTGCTAAGTCAGAATGCAATGATTCATGGTGGTTCATAAATACATTGCATGTGTCAGTCTCCAATAAAATATTTGTTTTTAATCTCATATCGACATGTTGGGATTGTGAATGCATGTTGTGATATATTCCCATAGGTATCATAAGTGCATTGCCTTAGACATTTGCATGAGACTTTTAAGAAGACAAATTGCAGGATGGGTACTTTAGATGTTGAACTAATTTATCAGGAGATGTTTTGGGTATGTAACACTGATGACATTCAAGTTTTTAACTAATACAAGTCAGATATCAACAAAATAAATTCAAATGAATTAGATTGGCTTCTGTAAAGAGATCTCATCAAATTGTGTTTATTGTATGATAGAGGATTTAGAAATGAAATAACGATAAATAATACATCTAAGTACTTCAATGGAGTCCTAAAATGTGCAAGAAGATCACTCATTCAAATTTTGACATGTTCTTTTTTACTATAACATAATCAATATTTTCTTAAAGCGATCTAAAATTTTAGTTGAGCTTAAAGAAAAAGATTGAATCATCTTTACATCAAAAGTTTTAAATATATGAGAATGAAGTTAGAAGGACACTAACAAAAAATAATGTAAACATGCATGAGTATAAATTTTATGAATTTCATGTTGTTCTTATAAAGTTTATATAAATAACATTAAAGGTGCAACATGTTCATATCTTATGTATTAAATATTTCGTATTTCATGCTCTCATGTGATTGCAACATTAGGACGTCATCAACTTAACCACAATTCACATGTTTTCTAGTATTTTTTATTCCATAAATATAAAGAAACATACACGACCGAGTTTCGTGTAGTATTAAATAAGTTTGAATGTGCGGGTTTTAATACTGCACATGGTATTATCACGCTACTTTCACCAACTTTCAAATGAAGACCCAGATGGCTATGGACCAAGCACTGCACAAAAAATGGATGAGAATATGACACAACTCTAGAATTTATATATTGTGCAATATACCGAGACACTATAATTTTACCTGCTCGTTGAACTCAAAGAATAATAGGTAAATTATTTAAAATTTATTAATCAAATGTCTTATTTTATAATTTTTTTTTGCATATTAATTAATGTTATACTCATAGGTATAATGACTAAGGCGATACATAGACATCATCTAGGGAGACAGGGAGGGGATAGCTATTACCCTTATGACCTTGCTGCCCCTTGGATCATCTTAGGCTTATGTATTTTATTTTATTTGGAACAATACTTCATTTATGGTCTTTTTTATAACTTACTTAATCTATGATATTTTACATCTCTCAGCTTATTATTTTATACTTCAGAGTTTGATTTCAGTGTGATGATTTCTTTGCTTATGCAATTATTGTATTTAACCAATTTGGGGCATGCATTTTCATTTTGATTAATGAATAAATCCTTTTTATTTATGTTTTTTTTTTCATATGTCCTTTGTATAAAGTTATCATGCATGTTTCATGGCCGAAGAATGACTTAGTCATCATCACGAATGGCGAGTTGATGGTACTAATGGTCCTCCATCTGTAGCAGTTCACCCTAGCATATATGTTTTACGTGAATCAAATTGAGTTGCACTTTTTGATGTATTATGTTTCAAAATTTTTATGATTATATTTGTTCCTGCTTTCATATAATAATTTAATTCATATTATGTATTTCAAGGAATTATTTTAATAGCGACTAACATACCCTCATTTTGTAGAGGGTTTGCTTGGAATTGGCTTAGATTGTGTTACTTATATGCACTATATCAAACTTAACCATCATATATTGACGTCACTTGTGGAGTGATGGTCATCTAGCACAAACTCATTCCACCTGCCCATCAGTGAAATAAGGATTACTCTAGAGGACATTCAGATGATACTTGACGTGTGCATTGATGGCCCTCTTATGATAGGTCCTAATGTAATGGGGGTGGGGTGCAGGTGGGCTCATGGCCTAATTTTTTGTAATGACCTTCTTGGGGCTCATCTAGAAGAAAGTGTCGTGTACCACCACCCCATTGTTCAGAATTTGAAATCAAAATTTTGGATGAACCAGTCACAAAAACAGACAAGAATGCCTCTCAGATGGGTTAGATGGACCTTATGTCATGACTCATATATGAAGCTAGATGATATGTCCTTTCAAAGCACATCTACATGCACTTATTATTTATATTTGGTTGCTTCTTAGCACCTAACACATTTAGATGCGAGATAAACCTACAATATTTATCTTTAATGAAAAATATTGAGAAATTGTTAAGGTACTCCATAGGAGGTGGAAGTGCTCACACACCTTTAAAGAGGATTGAAGCTCGCTACAAAATCGATCAAAGTGAATATTGTTGGGAGTTTACAACTGTAAAATTTAAGCTAGAAACATCTATATATTGGTTGATCAATGCTTCATGTACCATATGCTGAAAGCATGGAAGGCAAAAGCCTTGGTTTCAGGTATGCATTATTTGGTTATATGTAAATAAATATGAATGTTCATTTACTTAATATCTACTTATAAGTGGAATGAGTAATGTGTGGATGAAATGCCTACTGCATGTTTGCTGCTAATATACTCTATATTATACTTATAATATTTTTTTGTGCTTCATTATTATTGATATAAAACATCCAATTTCAGTTCATGATTTACTATTTATGTAATATGAGAGCCCTATAGCTAACATATAACAATACAAGTGGTTGAGATATGTACTGCAGAGAAGCTTATTTAGAATGTCCCTTTTTATTGATTTGTTAGCTACGAGGTTAGTGACACTTACCTGAGCACATTATGAGACAATTTGATTATGTTCACGAATAAACATGGAATCAATGGAGCCATGTTTCAAGTGTATAGATGGAAAAGGAAAGCCTTATTTAGATTGGGCTTACTTCCATAACTCTTACATATAATTGAGGGAGAATCGACAAGCTTTCATTATCCACAATGACAAAATTGTGTATCAATCACGTAGAGAATATATGCATTATATGCGTATTTGGCTTCTTTGTGTTTACTTCAAGCTCAAATTGAGGCTCCATTAACTTAATATCTGAAAGCATCAGGAGAGAGGATACTAGTATGTATATGCATGTAGTTAAATGTATGTTTATGGTTTTTGCTCTAGCTAATATTTGTTTTCTTCTATTAATATCATTTTTTTGTAAGGGTGGATGAGTTATTTCAACCAGCATTCAGTAGGTGTGATGATATCCCATTACAATAAATAGTAGATACATTTGAGTGTTTTTGTAGAGCTTTTTTGAAACATTTATATTAAAAGATGATCATCATGGCGTAGAGAACACTCCATCTCAACCATCTACATCAACCATAGTAGATGCTCTTGGTATTGTCAATGTTGCACCACAGATTCTTTCTGATCCAAGTCTGTCAACTTTTTATAGCATATGTGGATGATGGAGTGCACGTGGATCACAGGATGTCGGTGGATCACAAGATGCAAGTACATTTACAAGTATACCTTTGATGCTTAAATATCTAAGCACAATCCCTTTGTATTCACATTATGATGTGTTTCCATATTTAGCACTGAAACTTTGTGCTTTTTACATTAGTTTTGATATTGAACTAAAATATTGGAAAACTAAAGTCAACAAGTATTTCTCTTCAAATATCTACCTTTGAGGTTAGCCACAACTTCCATTAGTCAGAGATCGGGAACAAGTTATACATGTTGTTTTATGGAACAAACAGAAATCTGAGCTTCTGGTTCACCCACGTCCTTCCCCAGATTTGTGTATCTTCAATCAAATGAAGTCTTAAAATATATAGTCTTTTGGAATTTAAATAATGTTTGAAATTTCTTTTGGTTTGTTTTTTTTTTTAATTCTAGAGTTGTTGGATTATTTGTAAAAGCTTCTTATGAACTATTATATGATTTCGAAATGCCTTTTGGAATTAAAAGCTTGAAATGTAATCTGCTGCTTCGGTTTAGTACATCATCTGTGAAGCTTCTTCATAGGAATTGGGTGGCTTTAATTGTGCATCTATGCTTTGCTATTATTTTATTTCTTAGCCTGTCATATAACTTCTGGATTCGGTCCTGGTCGAGGAAGAAGAGAGCTCGAAAATAAGGGCGCGGGAATCGGTCCTCGTGCTTTCTCAGCGGGGAAGAGAGCTCCAAAATACTTCTTCGTGCTTTATGTATTCCGTATGGTCGAGGAAGAAGAACGGGCGCGGTGACACAGGCGAGGCGAGATCGCGAAGTGTAGGAATCGGTCCTGGTCGAAGAAGAAGAACGCGCCCGGCGAAGAACGAGGGTTGAGGAAGAAGAACGGGGGTTGTAGAATGAGAACGAGGTTGCGGAACGAGGGCAAATAGAGTATTTGATAAGGGGAGAGCTTGGTCCGCGGTGTGGATACGACAGCCCACTTTTCTCCTGCTTTAGCTTCCTTCTGCCCCGACGCTGGGAGCAAAACAGTCTTTTTTCGCGATTTGGAGCCGCTAAGCCGCAAAAAAGCGGCCCCAAATGGACCCCAAATGTGTCTTTCGACGGGTCATAGTTTTCTCAATTTTGCAGAAAGAAGAAATAAAAATCAGAACAATCTGCCATGAACCTAAATGATAATTTTTAGTAAAACTGTTACTTCGTAGCCTATCATATAATTGATCATTTAGATATTTATGTGATTAAAAATGAGGTTTTCACTATAGATGTGCTGTGTGATCATCCAAGATTTTGTAAGAATTATGTATTTACATATCTAGCAAAATAAGCATTTTGATAAAAAAAAAATCACTTTTTTAAATTCTAAAACCTTATAAACTTTTCATGCATAGATAGGGTTACATGTAAAAATTGAATTTTAGTAGTTAGATATGTAAATACATAGGAATTGAGTGGCATACATTAAAATCTTCTTACCCCCATAATAATTTTAATTTTTCTTCTAGTAATTATATGGTTATATTTTTTGTCCTATCATAACAACTGTCCACTCATTAAAATTGGGACTGCAAATGAGTCTGAGCTAACTGTTGTCCTATCAAACAAGCTCACGTTGCTCATGTTTCTAATTACCTCCCAATCTTTGTCTTAAGAATGTTCAGCAAAAAAATTCGCAATTCTATGATGCACGGATACAGACATAAGAACACGTACACTTCTATTATTAAAAATATAAAACACGAATACATGTTAACAATATAAGTGCACCGAATCATTATGTATGTACATATCAAACATCCAAATTTTGTTCTTTATATTTATAACACCCAAATCTTTCATATCACCTCTTAAATACCACTAACTCGCGACAGACGTGGTATGACACTTTCCCGTCGGCTATTATGTAGTTTATTATAAAACCTGCAAAATACATATTTTATAGTGCATAATACGCACATCACAACTCTGTCATGCATCAAGAAGAATCAACTAGCAGGAAAGAATACTTTATTATTATTAAACGAGATGAACTGGTTTACTTGCCAATATGAGAGAAACATTGTGTTCAAACAAATAAAATCCTTTATGTTTTAAGTGAGGACCCAAAAGCAACAATACAAAAATAAAAGCCGCCCCCATTTAAAACAAAAGTAAATATAAACAAAGCTATTCAGTGAAAGTACTCGCATTACCTTCTCCAATAGAGTTTGAATATGGCGATCTTGGCTGGCTTAAGCACGAAATGGTCGTCAAAGGCACGAAACAAACAACCTTTGTGTGTTTTGAAAACGCATAAGCAGCAAATAAGCTGGCCCCAAACGGACCCTTAGTCGTGAGGAGATGCCGAGTGCTCTTTGTTGGGAGCAAGGACGATAATTGGAAGCTTATCAATGTGAGAACACCATATCTTCTGAGGCTAAGGATGGGTGGTCTCATTTTTAAATTATAGTACCCTTTTTTTTTTTTCTTTTAAACTTGATGCATGTAATTGGTCTTGTATATGCATGGGATGATGTTATTGTAAATGATCCTTCAATGATTCATCTCTTCTAACTGCAAATACTCTTGCATATTAATTCAGTTAAAATGAATGGTTTCATGCAGTAATATAATTGCTTAGATAAACCTAATTTGCACCATGCAATTTTCTTTATACATAAATTTAATGTATGCTGGGGTGGATGCAAAACAAATTGATACACATGGAAATAGCCAACAAAATTGCATCAAAATATTTTAAACAAAAAACTGGCCGAGATAGGTTTTGAAACCATTATATATGCTTTGAGTAAAATTGAATGCATTATTAGTTTGTGTTTGTGTTGCTACCATCCCAAACCATCCCAAAGCAGATCCAAGAATTTTAAAACAAAATGCTTTTATTGCATGGGTACAAGCATCCCAACTGATACCATACTCTCAAGGGCAGTCTAACTACAATTTATTTACCCAGAAATCATACAAAGGTAAAATTTCAAGACTGATTATATATGATGATAACATAAACTTGACACGGGACTATGAAAAAGAGAAACTGAAAGATGTTACTATTTAAGAATTTCAAATCAATAGTTTTTGCATATTAAAGTGTTTCCTTATTATGATAATAGCGAGATCATGCAAAAAAAACATGTCTCGCAACCGAAATGTCACGACCCAGTTTGAGGGCTTGAAATTTTCAATGCAAAAACAGATGCTCAGATGGTGAAATTCAATATTAATTTGCAATTTATATTACTAACAAATAATCATCCAAATAAATTGAAGGAATCACCAACAAAAATAAATTAAGCTTACTTAATATAAACAATTATAAATGAGTTTATCTTTCTATTTGTTTATCACATCTTTGATGCACATTTTCTCCTCACTCATATTTAATCCAAAATTTAAACCTGAAAATGTTAGGTTAAAATATGATTAGCTATCAACAAACTAGTGAATACTTATATTTTAAACTAAAATAACACAACGTACAACAACAACAACAAAACCTTTATCCCACTAAGTGGGGTCGGCTACATGAATCCTTTACATGAATCCTCATGAATCCTTTTTATCCATTACGTCCTATTTAGTGTCATATTTTCATTTAATTCTAATAAATTAAGATAATGTCCAAGAAATCGATGTAAAATCATTGAATAATTTCTCATTCAAATATGATCCTTCAAGGTGGTTCAAAAATATTTATTACCTCGTACTATAATTTTTGCATTTAATTATAATGACATGAATATCAATTCGTCATAATGACATCGTTTAAAATTCTATCAATTAAGACATGTCAATATCAATATTCTTTTACAGTTTACGTGTATGAATACTTTAGTGTCCTCAGTTAATATAATAAAGAAGTAAACTCTATCAACCAATATGCACATGTAAACAATCTATATAATTCATTTCATTCACTTATTCATATCATTCAATATATCTCCATAATAACAAGTATATGCACTAAATTGAAGTATAGTATGCTTAGAGCTTTGTAAGATGCATTATAAATATGACCAATACTATTCAGAGGGTAGATAAATCACAAGCAATTTGCAGTATTAATCCATCTAAACAAGTATTTATATTATTTAATGCATTTGATTTAGAGAAAATTAATAACATTACTATGAATTAGAAAAGAGTACACTTTGATATGAGAAGAATTGCTCTTGCTTTTTATACCTTAGGCCTCCTCTCCCTTAAATGTGATGCCTATAATAAAAATATATACTAAAATTAATAAATTTTAATTATATTATTTAATTATGATAAATTAATCTTTATTTTTATTACATTATTTTAAGTAATACTAATAATCCTTCAATTTAATTCCAATATACTATTTTAATTTATTAGTCTTACAACTTTTACTTAAATATCATAACTAAGCATTGAATTTCTTTTTTTCTTAATTTCTTTATATACTATAAATTCAGTCTGCATTATTTTACCTTCACATGTATGTAGTTATAACTTTTTATTTATTTAATCAATATTCAATTATTATTATTTTATCTTATTATTCAATTGTGTTTATATATCGGTAGATAAATCCCATTCACTTAATTTCTTCTTTTTAATAAATAATCACTACCAAACTTAAATTTAAAATTATAAATAAATTTTCAATTACTCACAACTTACTATTATACTTAATTTAAAAAATATATGTTTAATCATAATCACATTATTATCATTTTAATTTAATTCAACCCTTAAAAAAAAATTCTCTAATAATATATACCGTTTAATGGTACTTAGACTTCCCAATTTAGTTCTCCATTTACCGTTCAAAATTATATAATTACTATATATATATATACATATATTGAAAGGTTGATCGCCAATCAACCTCATAATCCGACAGAGGGGCGGAACTCCTTTCCAGAAGATGTGCAATTCGATCTTACGCAGGGATCGAACCCCCGACCCGAGGGACTTACACCAAAGACCACAATCAATGAGTCAGGCAAAGACACTATAATATATATATATATATATATATAAAAAAAACCGGGGGGGGGGGGGGTGATTTACAATCTCATTTAATTCTAGAGTTTCAAATATGATTTCATGAAACAAGAAAGGAAAAATGCCTACGAGAAGTTTCAAATTTTAATTTAAGCATTATAGAAACTATCACTTGTTTGTCTCACTTGCGCTTGGTTTGGCTCTCGGTATGCATGCCTTTCTCGCTCTTAGGTTGCACGTGCCAATCGATCTTCAATGACAACACGTCTGCTATAACTTGCTCCATATTTGGTGATTCAAGGACTTGGCTTGTACAATGTCACCCGTATATCGCTCGGCTTTGTTGCCCTTGCCCGTAATATGGGGAATTCACAATACTAGAAAACCAATTCTACACAGAGAAGATTGCTAAACTTCGGTACAAATCTTTTCCCATCTCCATCACAAGATCTACTTATACGTCGCTCCTTGCAATCTCTGTATGCACTATCACGCTCACGAGCATGAATCGAGCTCAGCTAGTTGCAAAGATGCTCACATTACCTATCCTCAAGCAGTTTCTGCTCCCCCACTCGGGCTCGTTTTGCTTACGTGTCGATCGACCACTCACACTCAATCTCACTTGATTTCATTACTCAATCTCAATTTAACTCGTTTGTTTCTTTCTTTTCGCCTCATCCTGCATATCAACACAAATTTGCTAGAGTTCTGTCGAACTAGCGCTAGCCGGTTCCAATACAAGAGGTATTACAAGAAATGCATATTGACTTACTAAAATAACTTGGTATGCTAGGCATACAAATACACCAATAGATCCATTGAACAAAGTTGTGACTCCAATAGATTCAACCCGAGATGATAAGGGTACAAATGGTTGGTAAGAAAATTTATCCCTATCTGACAATGCACTAGTGTTATTAGTAAATTTGTGAATAATCCCACAAAAAAGACACTTCAATGTCATATACATTATAATAAGGTACCTCGAAAACATAGTTGAAAATAAGAGTGTGACATGACACAAGAGCTTCACGGGCGAGATTTCTCTTATCACGGAATCAATCCCAAGAGCGGGATTTCGTAGGATGGTGGGATATCACGAGATCGCTTGTATCAAATAGCAGAGTAGTCCAAATTTCTAATCTTAACCCCATTTTTCTTCCTTTTTTTGATTTTCCCTATTTCCTTATTCCTAATTAGGTATTTTCTATTAAGCAACTTTTATATTTTGTTTTCTATTTTGAAGGTCTTTTGACTTTGTTTATGTCTTTTAGAGATTGTTATATTTGAATTCTACCAAAGAAGTGTTGTTTTCTTTTCCTTTTGCAAGCCATCTGTCTGTAGCTTATGCAAGAAAAGGTGGTGAATCTTCTCGACCTCCATACTGTGACGTTTTCTTATCTGTCTCACTGTTTTCAACTGAAAAAGCTACCGACTGATGCTGAATCTATTGTCAATAGAAGATTTCAACTCATACCTCTTCTAAATATTGTCAACCTCCCATATTCCCCTTCCCTTGCTATCCCACAATCATCTCTCCGCCAAACCCCTTTCTAAATACCTTCTATAAGCCCTAAAACGGTATCATCTAATATCAAACCTCAACAAACCCTAAATTTATATGCAAAACTTCAAAAAAAAAAATCCCCACATTCCTAACACAATTCCTAGCATTAATCATAAAATTTCAAAATCTAACAATTCTACATTCACAAAAAATCCACTCCAACACCTACTACAAACCTACGCCTCCGACCAACCTTGATTTGCAATCATACATCAGTCGAAAATCTGATTGGGTGAAAAAAACGCTACGCCGCCAATGAGAAACTCTCAACGAGGTGTCCATAAACTTACTATTAATGATATGCAATGAGAAAATCTGATGAAGTCAACCACAATCACAGTGATGACTTGTTAGATCGAGGGGAAAAGGTGAATCTCTTCCATCGAAAAAATTCTAGTGAAGAAGAATCAACACCCTAGTGATTTGACAAGAAATATTAGAGACGTTAGGATCTTGGAGTAAAGATGGATTTATCGTATTTTGACGGTCGCATGGGCTCGAACGAGTTTATCGAGTGGCTCCAAATAGTGAAATAATTTTTTTAGTTCAAAGACATTCCCAGAACAAGATAGTTAAATTAGCAGCTATCAAGCTCATGAAGAACACTTCTTTGTGGTTAGAGAACCTGAAGCGTGTTCAACAATAGAAAGGGAACGGTAAGATCATCACCTGATCTAAGATGAAAAGGGACATGTAACACAAATTATTTTTCCCTCATTGACATGATATGTTCATAAAACTCCACCACTTGGGTAATAGGAATTCTTCTATGGAGCACTACACAGCTGAATTTGAACAACTCATACTGAAATATGAGTTAGTGGAACCAGAAAAACAGACAATAGAGAGGTATCTTGAAGAACTGAAGGCATCTATTAGTAATGTGGTACAATTGTCGCTGTATTATCCCTATTGGATGTGCAAACCCTAACTTTCAAGGTAGAGAAATAACAATGTCACCAGGTGACTGCCACACCTTACATGCAATGTTTAACCCCAAGATCACGCAGAAAGAGTACGCCTTGTGTAACACCCAAGGCAGCCTTACCAGAAGAGAAACCAATTCAAAGTGGAGAAAAGTTAAAGCCCATCCCTACTCCCAAATTCATCTCAACCAGGAAGTGCTTCAAGTATCACGACATTGGGCACATTATGTCCAATTGTCCAAAATAAGAGAATGATCTCATTCACTGAGTAGGGAGACGTTACAAAAATAGCTAGTGACACAAAAAACATTAGAGATGGTGAAGGTGCAAAGAAAGAGTACCAAATTCTAACCAACAAGAAAGAGATGCTTGTAATCCGACAAGTCCTTTAAACTGAGGCCACAAGGGAGCGCCAATGGCTCTGCAACAATATATTTTGTACCCATTGTACTGGTGCAAGAAAATGTGTTCATTCTCATTATAGATGAAGGTAAAATATGATATCTACTCAAATGATCGTTAAATTGAACATGGCCACACAAAAGCACACCTTATTCTATGTCTTGGTTGAAGAAAATGAATAAGATCACAATTGACAGGAGACATCTCATGAAATTTTCTATGGGAGACAAGCTGCAAGATCAAGTTTGGTGTGATGTCGTGTCTTGTATGTGTGTCACATTCTTTTGAGCCGGTTGTGACAGTATGACATGGGTGCACTTCGTGATGATCGTGAAAACACAAACTCATTATAAAGGATGGGAAGTGTAGTGTACTTATGTCTTTGAAAGAGTCAATAGTGAAGGGTATTCAGACAAAGATGTAAATTTTAGTGGTTTGAAGAGGATTTAACCTTAGGATTCTCTAGTGATCTTCTTAGATGACTAGAGATGGGACTCATTCATATAGAACTTCTAACCAATCCTACGCTCACTCAGGGTTTCCTGAGGTTAAGCCTAAATCCTCAACCCTTAGTTGAGATGGTTGAGGGTCTAGCCCAGTGTAAGCCTAAGTTGAATTCCTATAGGTGGAGGATGCCCTAGGTTATCCATGGAGCTTAGAGCCCTAGGAGTTCCCCTAACGACCCATTGAATACCCCTGGAATTCTCGTTAACCTAGGAAAAGAGAGGCCAGTCCTAGGCCAACGGGAGGTTTTTATCTCTGACCACATTTACCTTAAATCCCTGGAAATCCCATAACACCAAAATTCAAGTCAGAGGGGGGAGGAGAGAGTCACCAAAGTCTAACTTTGGTATCACCTAAACTTTTCCTAACACCAATGTACCCTAAAATTGACATAAACCCTAAACACATCAACTTAACCCTCAAAACTGGAATCACCAAAATTCACCAAGTCAATTAGCAAACAACTAAATCCTTCAAAACAGAATCAAAACCAATTCAAAATATTAAGATCAAAGACACGTAAATATCAAAATTAAATTATAAAGGCTCACTAATTTAATCCTTTTGGGCCAACCCTAATCACCTAAGGCTAGACTTAACCAAAAAAGCCCAACCTTAACCTTAAGTCTAAGCCATTATGGGGGAGCCCATGGCCCATTCCCCATGGGTCAACCATGACACACATAAGCCAAGTAAACTACCATGACATTACAACCTAATTATGAATTAATTAAAAGAAAACTAAACTTAAAACAAGCACAAAAAGATAAACCATGCACACTTGACCAAGGAGACTAACAATTGGCACCAAAGTTCAACTCACCCATGTTCAAACCATGGAGGTCAAGGTGAGTCAAACTAGACCAATTCTGGTCCTAGCCACCCCACCAAAAGTTCCCCCAATCACTCCAAGCTCCTCCCCATGCCACCTTCACCTTCATTGGAGCCAACATGCTAAAGGCAAAAAAAATGGAGAAAGCACTTTACTTCTGCCAAAAGCCTTAGGACATCCACTGCTTATTTTCTGAGAAACAACCTGAGTCTCCCAAGCAAAACAAAGTTTCCCAAGCAAGCCAGAGCTCCCCCCATGGTCTCCAATGGCTATAAAAGGAGCTAATCCGAGATCCTTGGAGACAACTCAAGCTCCCTAGTCAGCCACTTAAACCCTCAGCTCTCAGTACCAAAAACACTCCTACAGTCCCACATGCCACTTCCCACCATTTCCAAGCTACCACTACCACCACAACACAAATTTCACCACTGAAATCCCGGGTGTTTTACGGCTTTCACATCAACCTCACCAAAACTCAAAACTAACCCTAATAAGCTTCACAAGGTCCAACATCCTCTCCACCAATCAAAATCCCCTCTTCTCGTACCCTCTAACATACCTTAACACCAACCGAGCAGCCTTTTGGTCTAGCACATTCTTAGGCCCAACCACAGAGCAAATTGAAGGAGCTTCGAGGCATCAAGGCGATCGCCTTTGTCAAGCCCAATCGAGGTCTCACCTCTTGGGATAAAGTAATGGCTTGAATTCACCATTTTTGCTCCCACTTTGGTCTTTTTTGAAGTAAAACTATAATGCATGTCCACTTAATCGTATAGATAGGTTTGTCTCACTTAAGTGACGCTATAGGATCAAACCCCATGCGATTTGGTTGAGTGTAGAGTGAGATTTTAGGGTTTGAGTGTGAACGACTCTATGCTATCTGTCCCGTGGGGACTATGAATGGATGTCGTCCGTTTCTGTGTATTCAAAACGAACGACAAATATGGAGACGAGGTAGCGAAACGCGCGGAGAGGAGCACCAGATTGCGGGATATCTCAGTGCTCGCGTGTAAAGCGCAGCCAACCGTAGAGCGCCACGCCGACCTTCGACGAGTACAAGGATGACGGGGCACCGCATGGGTTAAGTGGAAAATTCAGATTTTTTGAATTATTTAAATCTAAAAAAATCTAATAAACTTTAAAAATTCCTATCTACTTAAATAAATTAAAAAAAAAACCGTTAACTAAGTGAATAGAGAAGAAAATAATAAAAATAAAAATAAAATAATTAACTTATAATTAATTTTTAATTAATTAAATATACCAGAGGATATGTTATTTATAAAAATTTAAATATAAAACATAAAATTTGAAATTTTCAGGGATTATTTCCTCCGTCATCAGGAATATTCCTGATTTTTCCAAAGTCAGGGGATCTCTCTAACACCAAAATGTCCAATTTTCCATTAAAATTATAATTATCTTAAAAAAAAATTATAAAAAATGACATACAAATCAGAAATATATAAATAAAAATAGAAATTAAAAAGAAAAATTAGGGCAACAACACTAGAAACTAAAATGAGAATATCCGTCTCTGAAAACTTAAAAATAAAATTTAGATCATTTGGGAGTAAATCTAGGGTAAATTAATAAAATTGCAAATTTTGCATTTTAGCTCAAACTGTCTCCTAAACTTAAATTAAACATAAAAATTAACTTAGAAACTCCTCAGCTTACATCCTAATGAAAATATTACAATAATTAGGGAGGGTTAATCACACAATTACCTTTTAGTTGTCAAATTATCTCACTCGATCAAAACTCTAAACCTAATCTGGATCTAATCCAATCTGGACCTAACTTACTTTAAATTCAATTTAAGTCTAACCCAACTTACACCTAACTTAATCTAAGTGACTTCAAACTTGACTTAGGTCTAGCCCAATTCTAGACCTAATTCAAACTAAACTCAACTCTAATTTCAACTCAAGTCTAGCCTAAACTAGACCTAACTCAGTCTAAACTCATTTTGAACCCAACCTAGACCTAATTTAAACTAAACTCAACTTTAAATTCAACCTAGGTCTAACCTAACTTAGACCTAGCCCAATTCAACCCGAACCCTAAAACATAACTTAGTTCTAACCCAATTTAGACCTAGCTCAACTAAACTCAACCCCATTCAAGTCTACTCAACCTAGATCTGGTTCAACCAAATTCTAAACTTAATCTAACCTAGATCTAACCTTACTTAGACCTAATCCAACTTAAGTTTTAAATCTTAGACTTAAATAATAGGTCTAGTCCAACCTTAGACCTAACTCAACTTAACTAAAATTTTAAACTTATCTTAGGTCTAATCTAACACAATTAAGACTTAGGTGGACCTAACTGAACCAAACCCTAAATCTAACTTAGGTCTAACCCAAATTGTACCTAAACCAACATAATTCAAATCTTAAATCCCAAACCAAACTCAAGTCTAATCCAACATAAAATTAACTCAACTCAAACCAAAGCTGGGTGAACCCTACCTAACTCGGGTTAACCTAAATCAACTCAAACCAAACCTGGGTCAACCCGACCTAACTTGAGTTGACCCAAAATAACTAAAACAAACTTGGGTCAACCCGACATAAGTTGGGGTAAACCAAAACAACTGAAATAAACTTAGGTCAACCTGACCTAACTCAAGTTAACCCAAATCAACTTAAACCAATCATGGTCAACCCGACCTAACTCTGGTTAACCCAAACCGACTCAAACAAAAGCTGAGTCAACCCGATCTAACTTAGGTTAAGCAAAACAAATCAATTCTGGGTTGACCCCACCTAATTCAGCTCAAACTCAAGTTACCTAGGTTAAAGAGTATTTGACCTCTCATAAGAAAAAAAAAACACACTTAACACATGCTGGAGACGACACAGCTTAAAGTGCAAAATAAACATAAAAGAGATAACATAAAATGCACCCTAAAAATCATTAAAACTTCAACTTCAATCATAAAACAAAACCTGGTTTGAGAATAAACTACGAAAGAGGCAACCCATAACTGCTAACAAAGTACCTTCCGGTCACTCACGACTAATCAAAACACAAGCCTAGTGACCCCGGGAAGATAAAACCATGGAATCTTGATCGGGACATTTAAAAAATAAAAAAAAGAGCAAAAATCACAAAATTTAATCGACTAAGAAGTCTTAAGCAACATAAAATTTTCAAACCCTTAAAATTCGAACAAGGCACTAAAACTTAAATAAAACTTTGATGAACAAAGATCACCGAACACAACTTTAACCGTGTTGCCCGGGTCTACGAAGATTTATTGGAGGACGCAACCCATGGTTGTTGACAAGAATCTTCTCGTCGGAGTAGACTTGACCACCTCTCTGGACTAAATAAATCAGAGAATCTAACACCGGGATGATGGAAAGTCATGGCATCTTGGCCGGGTTGTCCTAAATAAAAATGATAATTATCCAAATAAACACATTTATTTCTCTTACATTAAAATGAAGCATGCTGACTCTGTTTTGCAGGATTGTTCGAGACAATCTATAAAAGGTCGCTTTAGATTTATTTTACATATTATTACGGTGTGTTAACTCTGTTTTGCAGATATGCTTTAAATAAGTAAGTTGTTGTAGTAAGCTAAGATTTTTCCTTTGAGTCTTCTTTTCTTTTGTAGAGTTAGGCAATGTTATGGTCAACTGACTATAAACATCCAAACTATCCAAAAGAAAATAAAGCATGAAGCGAATGATGAACCTTAACCAAACCATCAACGGTAGTGTGTATAATGACAATCGACAAGTCTGATATAAATTAGGGTTGGTACCCATAGTGTCAACTTGTCTGTATTCATTCGATAGGTTTCCTCAAATTATAGGCCGACATTTACATATCTGCATTGTCCGGATCATCAGTGGGCTCACTTAAGGACTAAACCTTCTACCTCAACCTAAACAACTTCAACTGAATTTTTCTAAAATATAACTTATAACCAAAACTAAACCACATAAATCATCGCATTCACAACCATAGAAACATCACACATCTAAACAAGCTCGATTGACATTAAATAAAACTGAGAAGAGACCCCCTTTCGATCTAGGAATATGTACTATAACATGATCTGTAGACATATGCATACCATGTTGCTCCTATCCCTTGTATTCAAGCCCTCACTCATTGCACGAAAAGGGGTGTTTGACCCATGAGAACCACTACCTTGTAGAGTGAGTCCTGCCTACGCATATTGATTGGTCTTTTGAAATGAATCTTCTATGCATTCATCATCAAGGACTTGCATAACCCAATACACAGTCTGCTTCAATACACTCAGCACCAATAAAACTAAACATTTGAGTGTAGTGAGGTATAAAACATTTAAATTTGAAATTCAAAAATATATCTGTATTAGTCTTAAGAAATTATTTATATCATACATACGCAAGAAACTTGATTTATAATCAAGTCGTTAGGCCTACAACTCTTAATCTAGCTTGTGTCATCGGGACTGGTCATGCATGGTTTTGAATGTGATTAGGTGATTTAGATGACAACCCTTTCCAGACAGAGTTGTAAATCCATTGCATTGTTGTTCTCCTTTTAGGTTAGGGCTCCGAAGTTTCACTTATCTCAGTGAACTTCACCCTAGGACTCTGAGGTTTTTCGTTCAGTTACGACGTAAATTCCCGCCTTTAGGCTCCTGCATAATAGCATGTCGTGCAGTCCTAACATTCTAACAAAATGTCAGAATAAAACATTAAAATCTTTTTCGAAAATGACAAAATTCAACTTTTATGAGGACGAAACCACAACTTCAATCTAGAGTTTTTTTAAGTAGATTCGGCCGCTTAAGATGTAATTAACAATATGAGCTTGCCCCTATAGAAAGAAGAAGACCCAAAACAAATCTAAACCCTATTTAGTCTCTAGATTAGATAGAGGAAGTGACCTATCGGATTTAAATCACAAACCAGTGTTGATACCCAACACTTTCTTTGTTCAAATAATCAAACACATCGTAAAGTTGTATGTCTACCTTTCGAGGCAGTTTACTAACTTTCGGTGGCACGTTTGATTATTTGAACTACCCAAATCTTTGAATCAACACGGCATCCAAAAGCTACGTGTCGGTCGAAGAGCAACAAAATAAGAAAATAATAAAAGCGAGCCCCAGTGGGGCGGATAGCTGCCAACAAAACTAGCCTTGGTGATGAAATGGATAATGACATGGGAAAGCACATATTTGAGGTAGTGTGACCTCATTAGAGGAAGTTTCAAGATTCTCTAACATTTAGTCTACCCCCTAGGGTGCAATTATAGTGGTCAAATATGCAATACTTCAAAAAGAGATGAAAAATTTTGGGCAGATTCTGGAGCATCATATAGAGTAAGATGAGTACTATGTTCCAATTCAGTTTAGTACCACGGTCACAAAAATATAACCAGAAATAAGTGGTGAACTATTTTTTTTTTTAAAATCCTTAATTAACATACAGGAAAGAGCATCCGATAGTGGGATTCAAATCCTTCCAAAGAAAAAAAAGCATATCCTACCTAAGATGAATGATAATGGAACTTCACGGGATTGATCTGCATGTCACGAAATCAATCCCGCGAAGTGAGATTCTCGAGGATCGCGGGATATCCTGCAATCACAAGTACAAAATAGTTAGACTGTCCAAATTACTGATTTCAGCTAAATTTTTTTCCTTTTTTGATTTTTTCCTATTTCCTTATTCCTAATTAGAGTATTTTCAACTGGGAGACAATTTATATATTTTGTTTTCTATTTTGGCGGACTTTTGGTTTTGTTTATGTGTTTTATAATTTGTTCTCTAATTTCTATCCTAGGGAGTTGTATCATTTTCCTTTTGCAAGTGGTGTGTCTGTAGCTTATGCAAGAACGGGTGCTGAACCTCCTACCACCTCCATACCACACCGTTCCGTCATCTGTCACGCTGTTTTCAGTCGTGACAGCCGTCGATCGACGCGAATTTCGACTCATACCCCTTTCAAAAGCCGACAAACTCCCATATTCTCCTTCCCTTGCTATTACACAACCATCTCCCAACTAAAAATAGTTCCTAACGCCCTCTAGTAGCCCCAGAACAGTATAACTATATGTATTAAAATCATCATTGATTTTGATTAGGTCAGATCTCTAACACATCAAAAATCCATGTCTGATTATTTTTGGTTCATATGACAATTTATGACATGGCAAGACAAAAAATAGTTTGCGTTACCTCGAAACTGCACTGAAGCAGAATTTAAGATCATGTCTCATAAAATTTATGAAAGTAAGCCACTTAAACAACTTCTTGAAGTTTAAACCCTTCCACTACAAAACCTATAATAATGAGGTGTGATTACCAAGCTATACTATTAGCATTGCTATGAACCAACTTCACCATGATGAACTAAGCATAATGAAAAATTAATAAACACAATAAGAAAAAAATTTGAACAACCATTGAAGTGAATTACACTCCAACAGAACTTCATACTGCTAATATCCTTGCTAAAGCAGTTGCTCAATCACAATTTGACAATCTTATTTCCGAGTTAGAAATGAGTAAGATGTACTTCTAGGTTGAGGGAAAGTGTGAAAATTCTAATCCTGCACCACCTTGACAAGCTGTCCTGCCAACTAGCTTGCAAGCCTTACAAGCAGCTCCTCCATGGGATGTAATGCCTGCCAGTCAGGCAATCAATCACCCTGAAAATTTGCCAATGTCATGCCTTTCATAAGCAGTGTGCCAAGCAATATTTTCTTGTATTGAATGGCATTTTAAATCATTAACTGATTGTAATTATTAGATTAATTATTTTTCTATTTTCTTGCTTTTATGGGCAATAATTATTTTATAAATAATATCTCTATTCTACTAAATAAAACAGAATATATCTAGTATTCTTCTCTCATTTTTTTAACAAGGGTTCAAGGTAGGTAGGCTAGGAGTGCAAGAAAGATCATTCCAAAGCAAAGTGAGATTAATCTATAAAATCTACTCTCTTCAAAAATCCTCCTTCATGCTTTAAATATCTTAGAATCATATTTTTTTGACCTCAAGTGACAAATGAAATAGAAATTTAGTTCTATTTAGGTTGGCCGACAAACTTATGGAAGAGTTTCAGTTGCATGTATTGTAATGACTCCCAACTGCAAGGCTTATTTCATAAACTGTAACTGTTTAACCCAACACTGAGGGCTTCATTGATGCTGACTTAATTTTAGATCAAACCTAAATCCTAATTCTCCAATAAAATACCAAGGGTTCAACAGCTCGCTTGAACTTTGGATCACTTTCATTACATTTCACAAAAACTATTATACTCTCCTAATTAGAAAGTGGTCACTGAAGTGGCATTGAATTGCAAGCATGCAATTTGAAAGAATCATTCAGTGTAAGGCGGACAAAATAATATAAAAAATCAGTAGCCAAAGTATTTCTGCTAAATAAAACCAGAAAAATCAACCAAAAACCTATGTTCTCAAGTCCTAATTATGGATATCATCATCATTAGCCTCATCCAGCTGCTTGAGGTATATATATAGATATCCAAATACATCCGGATATAACGATTCACATAAGTTGTAGCCACCTGAACAAATTTAACAGACTAATTGATATATCAACTGAAATGAAAACAAAAATATTTAAAGATTCAACTATATGGATTTTACAAAAGCAGTGATTACCTTTATTATACAGTCAAATAGAACATTCTTCAAGAACATTGGAGCAGCTGTGATAAGATTTTCCGCTGCAATTAACTGAAATCATGAGCTGAGGTAAATAATGACAATAGACCATAATAATGAAAACTGACACCGGCTAGACAGGACTAATATGTAATATCTTTAGGCCTAACCAATTATAGCCTTCCACAGACAACAAATTGATGGGAGCATCATACATAAGGCATGCCCTTTTCAGCCAGGCATTAATTTAAGTAAAATTGAAAGTAAAGTCACAATCACATAATTATGTTAAGACTAATAGTGACGCAGGGCTCCTTGGGTGGCCGGCTGAATCAGTCGGGACTGATTCCGGTCAAGCGGCCAGCCTGATTAGGGCAGGAATTGGTGTCCCTTTTCCCTCCCTTCTGCTTAATCTAATCCCTTCCT
Organism: Phalaenopsis equestris; assembly: GCF_001263595.1. Lineage (NCBI taxonomy): Eukaryota > Viridiplantae > Streptophyta > Magnoliopsida > Asparagales > Orchidaceae > Phalaenopsis > Phalaenopsis equestris. Next base: position 19,461 of record NW_018164985.1, on the reverse strand, counting down.
TACAGAGGATTCCCTTCCTATTCTATTGTTTACATGTTCCATCACCTTTCCTATTTCTATTTCTTTCAAATTCCAATTCCTTTTTATTCTATTGCTTGCCTTTTCCATCCCCTTTCCTATTTTTATTGCTTTCCTATTCTAATTCCTACTTATTCTATTGCTTGTCATTTATATCCCCTTTCTTATTTCCAATTCTTCCTATTCCAGTTCCTTCCTATTCTAACTAATAGCAAGTATTATATATGTGCTATGTAACTCGTACAAGGTGGTGATCTTCTCCAAAGGTTTGAGGGATGCTCCAACTGTAACTGGATCTCAAGGGGATAGTTATCTTTCATTTATTCTGGTTAAGGTTTGCTGCCATCTTCATGTCCTGCTGTCGTCCGTCAGCCAGCCTACTTCCAGTAGCTGGTCCTTCCATTTCCTGCTGTTAACCAGCCATCGAGCCGCCTTTTAGCAGCCGGCCCTTCAGTTTCCTGCTGCTATCCAGCCATCCCGCAACCTTCTAGCAGTCAGTCCTTCCGTTTCCTGAGCAGCCGGTCCAACCATTTCCTGTTGCAGTCCAGCTGTCCTGCCACCTTTCAACAGCTGATCCTTCTGTTACTGCTGCTGTCCAGCCATTGTCCAGCAGCCACACCGGCCTTCCCAGCCTTCCCAGCCTTCCGGCAGCACTGTCGCCACCTGCTGCTAGCTACCGGCCAGTCCTATAGTAGCTTCTTTTTTGCCCTCTGCATCTGCCGCCCTCATCTAGAGGGGGCCATTTATGTCTGTTATGTTGTTCTTTTTCTTATTTTGCAGCCGTTAATATTGTTTACTGTTTGCATGTTTTTGTGTTGTTTCTGTTGAAGAGTCATCTTGTACTTTCTTTGATGTTCTGGAATAATATTTGTTGTTTGGTCGAGATTTGGGTTAACTCTGGTATCATTTAGTATTAGAACTAGCCCAACCCTAATTCTATCCTAGGGTGCTCTAGCATCCGCCCTACCATGCCACCTCCACAAAAACGAAAATTTCTTCTCTTTTTTTCTCTTTCTTTCTTCTTTCGTTGCTTTCCCATCTTCAACTCACCTCCCAAACCCAAAACTTAATCATGCCACCACAAAGATATATGACGGAACCTACCTAGGATGATATACAACAGGATATTCATCTGCTGCAACAGAAATTGATCGAATGGGATGATGAGACCCAGAAATAGATCACCCTCGACCGAGATCAGGATAGTCAAAGGGGAGACAAGATCGAGGATTGAATCCGTTCCACAGAGAAGACATCATCGACGAGGAATACCGGCCATGCCGCATCGGGATTCATTATAAGTGGAGGCCGAGAGAGAGGTGCCAAAGGATAAAAGGGACTTCTGGAACTTCAACACCCTAAATCAGCTCACATATGGAAATTATAAGCACTTCGACATCAAAGTATATCTGCCAGAGTTTGAAAGAGGCTTGGATCCGAATGATTTTATTAATTGGCTACAATCAATGGAGCAAATCTTTGAATATAAGGATATGTTAGAGGATAAGCAAATAAAGTTGTTCTGATCAAATTGAAAAAGAGCGCCTCCTTGTGGTGAAAGAACTTACAAAGATAGAGGAAATGAGAAGACAACGATAAGATTACCAAGTAGGAGAAGATGAAGAAAGCCATGTAAAAGAAATATCTTCTATCTCATTACTGCTATGACAAGTTTTAAAACTCCACAATCTACAGTAATGAGACCTTTCAGTGGAGTTAATGGCTCAGTTTGACCATCTACGGATGAAATGTGAGCTGACAGAGTCGAAAAAGCACACTATAGCCCACCTGCTAATAGCAACGTGGTGCAACTACAACCGTACTGGATGCTTAGGGATGTTCAAACTCTAGCCCTGAAGGTGAAAAAACAACAGAAATGGAGCAGAGAACAGTAATCCTTCAAGCAATCACCTAACTATTACGACTGAGAAGAGTATCTCAGGAGGAACAAGTATTCCCGGACAAGGAAGTGACAGGCCAGATCAGAGTGGGAATAAACAGAAAAAGCGTAGCACTGCCAATACAATACAGGCCAGACAATGGACTCCAGCTATCCGACGAGCCGAGTTGTGTAATTTCATTAAGCAGGGCATTGTGGGGGAGGTTAGTGATGAGTCAGCTAAGGAACAAGGTGAGGCATATCATCACCCATCAGATGAAGGGGAGGCACTCGTGATTCAATAAGTTTTACAGGCCGAAGATACGAGGGATTCACAGTGACTTCGTCACAATATATTCTAATTCTGTTGTACTGTGAACAGGAAGGCGAACAGTCTCATCATCGATGGAGGGAGCAGTAAAAATGCGGCATCTACACTAATGATAGAGATGTTGGGACTCATGACTCGGAGGTACACCCAGCAATTTTCGCTGACATGGCTGAAGAAATAAAACGTGATCAACATTGATAGAAGGTGTTTAGTAAAGTTCTCAATTGAACACCATCTGCATAATCAAGTGTGGTGCGACATGGTTCTCATGGATGTCTGCCACCTTTTGTTGGGGAGTCCATAACAATTTGACCATAAAACTCAGCACGATGGCTTAAGAAACACCTACTCCTTCACCAAGGATGGAAAGTGCCTCATCCTTCTTCCTTCGCTAGAAGCCGAGATCACAAAAGTCCTTGCCAGCAGAGCAACATCAGTGGGATCAATTTTGGTGATGACAAAGGTTGAGGAGACTGACACACCATTGCCGGGCATAGGACAGCCGCGACAAAGAACATTTCGAGATATCACGATTGATATAGTACCAACATAGCCACCACCATTCGAGGAGGTTCAGACCTAGCTTAATTTAATAGGGGACCCTTGGGATGCGGTTCAATATGGATGAATGCTCAAAAATTGAAGAAAACTCCTGTATTTTGGGGACAATGTAGTTGCCAGTGGGACCCCAGTGAGGCAGGACAGCAGAAGAACCAAAAGCTTCTACGGATAAAGTCGAAGCTCTCCAACCTCGTGAGACCGACGCGGGGCTCCTTAGGCGGACGACTGAATTAGCCGGGACAAATTCCAGTTTAACACGAGGCTGGACCTACCGGGCTGCTTATAGCAGGAATTATCGTCCCTTTTCCATCCCTTCTGCCTAATCTAATCCCTCCATTAGAGAGGATCCCCTTCTTATTCTATTACTTGCCTTCCCCTTTCCTATTTTTATTTCTTTCCAATTCCAATTCCAATTCCAATTCCTTCCTATTCTATTGCTTGCCTTTTCCATCCCCTTTCTTATTTTTATTTCTTTCTAACTTCAACTCCTTCCTATTCTATTCCTTGTCTTTTCTATCCCCTTTCTTATTTCTACTTCTTTCAAATTCCTTCCTATTCTAACTACTAGCAACTATTATAATTTCAGTTTGCTGCCTTTGAGGCGATTCTCCCCTTTCATATTTCTACTTCTTTATAATTCCTTCCTATTCTAACTACAAGCAACTATTAAAATTCTAGTTTGCTGCCTTTGAGGCGATTCTCCCTTCCGAGGGATTCACTCGATGGCGAGAAGTGCTCCGGCTGTAACTTGTCCGAGGTTGTAACCTTCTCCAAAAGTTTGAGGGGTGTAACTCGATCCCGCGGGAATAGTTATCTTTCATTTATTTTGGTTACGGTTTGTTGTCATCTTCTTGTCCTAATATTGTCCAACTATTCAGCCGCCTTCTAACAACCGGTCCTTCTGTTTCCTACTGCTGACTAGCCATCCAATAGCCTTCCAACAGTCGGCCCTTCCGTTTCCTGCAGTTGTCCAGCCATCCCACCCCCTTCCAGAAGCCGGCCAGTTTATTTCCTGTTGCATCCCGCGGCCTTTCAGTAGCTGGTTCTTCCGTTCCTGCTACTATCCAACCATGCAACCGTCGTCCACCAACCACACCGACTTTCCCATCCTTCCCGCAACACTATTGCCACCGGCTGCCAGCCACCTGCCAGTCCTATAACAGCTTCTTTTCTGCGCTTTGGATCTGTCGCCCTTCTCTAGAGGGGGTCATTTATGTCTTTTATGTTGTTGTCCTTTTTATTTTATAGTCGTCATTGTTGCTTACTATTTGCATGTTCTTGTGTTGTTTTTGTTGAAGAGTCGCCTTGTACTTTCTTTGAAGTTCAACAATCATATTTGTTCTTTGTTCATGGTTCGAATTAACTCCGATATCAAATAATGGTCCATAAGTTCTTACACTAGTAAAATTAGCCCAAAATCAACCAGAATTAGGCTGCACCACTCTATCGACCAAATAAAATAGCTGCATAGAATAAAATGCTTATTAATGAGCACATATTTTAACTCCACCTTAGAGTCATATGTAGATAAAAAGCTGGTATAATATAAGACGAGCACCAACTGAGCTGACTCATCAAATAGATGCTAAAGATGGCTGGAGTTTGGTTTAATAATACCCCAATCCACAAAAACTTTTACATGGGATTGTTGTTTTAAAAAAGATATTAGGCTGGTGTTTGTAAAAGTGGCCAGTAGAGAAGAACAAGAATTTCATCTCTAGTAAAGCTCAGAATTGAGGAATACATCATACCTTTTGAATGATAGGAATGTTCTAACAAAAATTGGAATGAGTAAAAAAGCGTACCTTTTTAATCATTTGTTTTATTTCATCTCCAGAATTGGAATAGGTAAATTAAGCGTCATACAAATTATAAACTCTTGAAACATTACATTGACAGACAAGTTGGGGCAACATCCTCAAAGCTGCTATGTTCAAAAGCAAGAGAAGAACCTGTGATCATTGATATCTCCTTGATAAGCATATAATGTTGAATGAAGATAGCCAATAAGTGTATCGAAGACATTGTATAAGACTGAAAGACTTCTTCACTGTACACCAAGCCGCTGTAGTTGGAAGCGGTATAACCAATGAAACTTTATTCCACAACGTTAAGAACCAAGCCAATCATACCTGTTACTTGGGGCCAAATTCCGGCTTTTATATCACACAATCAGCTATTAAGACCTTAACAAAGAAATAATCAGAATCTCTTTGCATAATTAGATGCCCAGAGTGACATTATTCCAATTCTTCTAGGCTGTTTGGAGCTTAATGACGACTTCTTTACAAGAAAATTTAAAAAAAAAGTATACACATATTGACAATTAGGAGTTTCATTTGATATTTACTGAAACTCCTTAAAATAACAAAATTTTGACACTAATAGGTGCCTGAAATTTCATCCCATTGCAAATGCTTTCAGATCATTGAGCTTCATAACTCTCTGCTTCTTCTGCCCATGTACAGAACCTCGAAGGTTATCCGATGGAGGCACAGATTTCAGCTTTAGTTCCTTGGTCTCTATCATATACTCATTAGTTTCATCAAGCACAGTAAAATCAGCAGGATTTCTGTTAACAACACATATTTCCATCTTACAAAAACCCAAGGGAAGAATAGCATCAACTTTATTGTTCAACTCACCTCGAGTTGTACCATCCCTAACTAAGGAAAATCTTGTATTTGATGTGGAAAATCTATCAAAATCTCTATCTGGGCCAATTTTTGCAGAGCATTTGCATCTAAAAAGAGAGTTACAAGAGTTCCATGTCGAAGTGTTTGGGTTCAAACAAGAAGTTTTTATTTTCTCATTCACATTAGCATTAAGAAATACCTGAGAACTCTTGGTAGGTATTCTACCGTCCTTTGACATATTAAAGATCTCCTTTTGCAATGAAGGTCCTAATATTCCAATTCTGGGAAGTGGTCGGAGAGGCAAGCAGGAATTTCTTGGTTGGCATGGATTTGGATTAACTTCCAAGGGATGTAAGCCGAGCTCTTTTCCTTGGCTTCCATATGTTAATTGTGAGTCATTATATTGACCATTGAAACACGTGTCCTCCTTAGTAAATCCTGAATAACTTCGGTAAGGATGTCGAGGTTCACCAGACCGTGCAGATTGATCCATAAGCCTTAGCAAATTCAAAGCAGATATGGTTTCATTGCTGTAAAGGTCTGCCGGACAAAAATTTGAATGAGAATGATTTGCTAATTCCATGAAAGACGAAGCATTTGGAGCTGTTCGGGAAAAGCCCCAATGGTGTTGCTTTCCAATTGGGTTTCTTGGCATCTCATAATCACATGATGGAGGAAACATTTTCAGATCCCTTCCATGGACTGAACCATTCAAATTATTCAAAAAATAACTGTCAACTCCAAAGGATGTACCGTTTCTACGTTGTATCACTTCATAATGGAGATTTCTGGATAGATTTTCACAAGCAACTGTCTGATTCTCAATAATTGATTGTGAAGACTTCAAATTATTGCTTCTGCAACAGGAGAAAATTGGCTGATGGCCATTACTATTAATGTCCAAATTACCAGATGCTGCTCTAGTAATTAAAGAATCACTATAACATTGGTTTAAATCAATCTGAAGCATTTTCTTTCCATTGATAGAACAATGGCAAGCTTTCGGCTCCTGGTCAATCCCACCATTACATGGGAATGTAGTCCTAACATCAAAACCTTGGTTGTTGACTTGGAATGTTTGCCATGAAAGATTCCCTTGTTCTGCATCTGATAGTTTTTGTCTGTTTAGTTGAGAAGAATCGAGACCGAAAGAGTAATTGATGTTTCCAGTTATTGTGGGGAACATAAGCTTGTTTGTAGCATCAGTTTCAGCTAAATGGTGATCTCGGTCATGCTGATTCCTGGCTAATAATTCAACAATATCCATTGGAAAATCATCTAGAGCTTCTTGGTCAGTAGACTGCATGTTTTGTGGCTTCTTTGATGCCTTCTCCCAAACCTTGAAAGAAGCTTTATTTTGTGTAGAAGAAGAATCCTGTAAGTGTTGATAGCCCGTTATTAGCATAAAGCAATGAATGTTGCAAAAAATATTAAAAATAAAATCAAATCCATTACAATCTTGAGCATTGAATGTTAAGTAACAGTCTTAACAGCATTAAGTTGAGTTTTTTTATGACCATGTTCGTGAATTAGATTTTCATATAAAATAACCTCAAATTTCATAGCAAAAATGCCCACAAGTTTGACAAAGGAGAAAAGGATGACCTGTTGTTGCATTGAGCTATGCTTTTTATGCAACAGGCAAAACTGAATTGAGTTGTACCTTTCTACCGCAGATAAGATATTAGATTCTGTTATAAAATGACTTCAAATGCCATTAGAAAAATGCCAAAAAACTTAGAAAAGGACAAGCTAGAAGTAGCACACCCTAACTAACCATTCAATGATGAATGGGAAAGAAGAACATGCAAATAAATGTATGAGCAAGTGGGCATGGATAACATTAAGACATATTAGAGAAAGTTAGGTTAGATACCTTTGTACGGCAAAATTCTATTCTGTCATTACGAGGCTTTTTATTTATTATGCTATGTAAGATAGAATTTTCTCCTTCTCCAAGTGGAGATTTCTTGCCAAAATTCTGTGTTTTCTCCATGATGACTGTGTTTTTTTTACTAATATCCTGGGAACTGAAATTCTCGGACATCATTTCTTCACGGATCAGAATAGTTGATGCCACTTGGCCATCTTTGGGTGATAAAGTTTGTTTCTGATTAAAAGCATATTTCTGCTTCTGTAAACTCACAACACTATCTCTGACATCTACACCCCGATCCTTGCTACCAGATAAATCAGCAGAAAAGTTGGATGGAAGAAAGTTACCATTGAAATGATTGGTATGTGCATCTATTTCATAAGCATTTGCTTTTTTAGGAATTTTCTTCTTCAGCCAATGCATCAGCAAAGGCCCGTCATCTTCATCATAGAAGTCTTCATGTTTGTCTTTCCTTTTAACAGATTTAAGTTGATTTCTTTGATGAGCACAATGATTTATCCTATCCATATGGGTAACAGAATCACACTCATACTCATATTCATCCAAGGAACTTTGTAATTTGCTTTTGCCTCTGACAGACTTTGAGGCATTGTTTTGATCAGCACTGTCATTTGCGTGATTTAAAAGAACTTTCTCCTCTGATGTAATGTGTCCTCTTATGAAAGCATGCTGAATAGTCTTTGCATCTCTATCTAGAGTATTTCCAATCGTATGCTGTGTTTCACTTCTTATGATATCTTCCAGAAAGCGAACTTTTCTAGCCTTCTTATTGTGCTTGTTTTCAACCTCATTTTCTATTTGATGTTTATCATCAGTAACACCCATATACTTTGAGCCATCAACAGATGCTCCACAGATTCTCTTATCTTGGCAGCAGGCACCACAGCACAATGTATGAGCTGGATCAGCATCTACAACATCATTTTTTCCAACAACCATATCTACCTTTGTATGTCCTTTCATGAAATCATTTTTTGTTCTCTTTTCTACCCTTCTTCTTTTAGGCGCCTTATATTCTTCTGACCTTTGTAATGTGAACTTGAATCTGATGGATGTGGCATCTCCACCAAGTAACTTGGAATGACCAATCTTATTTAGTTTAGTTTCTTTATGCTTGATTAAAGCAGTGCTTAAAACGTTTTTTAGATAGGCAACCCCTAACTTTTTCCTGCCAACAGAATTTCTATATTCTCTTTTTCTTTTGTTGGGAGCAATGCGTCCATTAGAAACACAGTTAGCTTTGCTTACAACAATTTGAATCTCATTTTGACTATCCTGATCACCTTTGTGACCTAAGAAGAAAATAAGCAGAAATAGTGCTAATTAGAACACAAATTCAGATGAGAAAATTGTCTTAGGGAGCAAGAAAAACCTTTACCTTCTTCCATTGGATACCTTTGTAGACATTCATTTTCTTCCTTTCCAACCCTGCTGATATTAACAAAACAATCGTTTATCTTTAAGATTTCTTTTAGGTTGTTTTCTTTAGAAATTTGTGGCAGTTTAGACGACACTTTTCTTGCATCAAGCTGAGACCTTTCAGTAGCTTTTCCCAGCAATGAGTTATTGTTACTTTTCTCATCTTCATTTTGTACACTCATAGCTCCATCAGTAGCCATCTGGGCTGTAGAAGCAATGACATCACAAACACAATTCTGACAACCCCACCACCTAAATTTTGCAACAGGTAGAGGAGGACACACATTGGCGGTTTCCAGTGATGCATAATTATGAAGCAAAAATGGCCAACAATTGTTGATATCTCTTTTGCGAACCTCAGCAACATATCCGCTGCATCAACAAATGAGATGACTAACCATAAAACAGCTTTACTAAATTCATATGCTTAACATAGACAAGCCATTAGAGAAATATTAGCAAAAGCAGCAAATCTTATAGGTCTATTAACTGCCATTTTTCTAACAGTAATTACAAAATTGGAAGAGAATAACGCATCATGAGTATCAACTAGTTTTTCATCGTTGTTCAACAGAACATCTAGGAAGATAAAACTGTCCAACCAGAAGAAGATGAAAAAGATAAAAGAAATTTTCAACAAAACCATGTTGGCATGCATGCACAGTCAAAAAGGCAATCGAAGGGTGGGACAAGAAAGCTATACAGACACCCCACACAATAGATTTCCGAAAAGTAGTAACAATTAAACAAAAATACATAGGATGGGACTGAGAGATGCATGTTTTCCAACAGTTTTTTATTTAAAAGTTTACCGAATGGTAAAATGCTTGCATTCATTTCGCTGTTTTTCATCATCAACCTCAACGATCTTATTGGCTTTTGATGCTACTGGCGAATGCGCGGAATTGGTAATGATGGCAGTATTCTCAAATCCACAATGGGGTTCCTGTAAGAAACTTACTGCCATCCCATGAAAATAAGAATATAGTTTTACTGTCCAGCACAACCTGCATGAAGAGGAAAACAGCTTAGTTACTCATTTTCTTACCTAGAAAGATGTTTTTGGCTGGCAACACATCAAAATTTATAAACTTGAAAAGGTGAACACCAAAAATTCATTGACTAATGCTTTATCTGCCAAAAAAATTCAACACTAATTCAGCACATAAGACACGTAAATTGAGTTTTGCAATCCACTACAGATAGTGTCATACCCTGTGGGTTCCAACTTGTTCAGTTGGAATGAGATCGATTCCTAGCTATCAATTAATATATAAGGAAGATTTGCATACATACCACTCAATTTCTATGTATTTACATACCTAACACGTAAACTTCAATTTGTACATATATGTAATCTTACCTATGCATGAAAAGGTGTATTTCATTTTTCAAAAGTTAAAAAAGTTGTATTTTTTAAGTTATATGAAAAATTTGGATGATATAAATCTAAAAAATAAAATTTAAGTGTTAGGTATGTAAATACATATGACTTGGGTGGTAATATAAAAATGTGCTTATAGTTTTTCTTGACTTATGTTTTGACTTGGTGACAAAGTTTTGGGTGAATAAATAATTATTGTAATTCATTTACTTCTTAGAAGGTATGATCAGATAATGCTTTAAAAGTCCATATGGTCAAAAACCAAAATATGAATCCGGCACATATGGAAAGGGTTTATTTCTAGAATTATAAAATGTATGTACATAATAAATTCAAATACAACAGCTTTTATCTAAATTTTGGCAGTTAACCAGCCACTCATTTGAAAAAAATAACAAGATGAGAATGCGAGGCCCATTATGAATAACAAAACCCATCATCTTCAAACTTTTACTCATCATTACATGAGTATGGCAGTTCAGATAACCTAAGAATGCATAAGGAAAGAAAAAGATATATGGCAATATCTAAGCAGCTGTCAATCCCTAATCCAAAGCCCAAAATCATGAATATTTACTCAATGCAAGAAGATAAACGTGGGAAGTAAATCTGAGTCAGACATTGACACACAAAATAAAAGTATTCATCTTATAATATTCAATATCATCTAACATATGGTAAATATCTCTTCTAAAATAAACCGATCAATCAGCGAATGAGGAACTGTTCAGTAAGAAGATATAATGAATATGATACGAAAAAGATTCTTCAAGCAAACGACCCAGTGCCACATGAAGAGCAAAAAGTCTGAATTGTTCGCACTTGATTAAGTAACAATGCTCTCCTCGCTGTTTTCAATAATCAGTAGTTCCTGAAAAGTAACCAGCTCGATCATGGCTGGCCACAAGAAGCAGGAAGAGAACACCGAAAGATAAAATCAAGTGACCCTAGAGGAAGAGAACAAGTAAGGCGACAACAATATCACATAAGAATTGGCGTCACTGGGAATTCAAATAAGCCCTGCGCCGTGCTCGAAAAGATACCATGTTCCTCAACCTCACCTGATCACCGTCCTCCTCCGAGAGAGAGAGAGAGAGATCACCGTCCTCCTCCGTTGCGGAGAGAGAGAGAGAGAGAGAGAGAGCGAGTGAGCGAGCAGCACACACAAAGATCAGAGGGGATGAAGGAAGTATACCGTTACTGTTGCCGGACACCGACTACAGATCGGCAGGGTCGCCGGAGAAATGGAAAGAATGAAGGTTCGGCTGCCGCAAAGAATCAAATGGTCCGGCTAATCGAATTGGGAAAGCAGAAGCCAGTCGAGCACCTTCAGTCGCACGGGACCTGGTGTAACGTGAAGGGAAAAGGAAATTCTAAAATAATAGAAATTTTCTATAAAATAAATATATTTATTTTATTTCACAAAAAGCTAATAACTGAATATATTAAATTTATTTTTTATTTTTAAAACATTTATGGATGAAAATATTATTTATTTTATTAGAAAATTTTGACTTTATATGACTCATAATACTCCAAATTAGTGAAATTTATTTGATGTTTATTAACATGAAAAAATATTTTAAAGTTTATTTCTAATTAAATTATTTCTTCAGTTATAATAGTAATAGTTCATCTAGAATGGTATTAGTTCAAATTTAATTAATTTCAATCAAATTTAAAAAAATTAGCTAATTTGAATTAGGTTTGGCTAGAGTATGACTCAAGTTCAAGTTTTAATCGACTTGGATATGAACCGTGTTTGAATCCAATTTGAATGTATTTGAATCTCGGTCAAGCCTAAGTTATCCATGATAGATAGGAGATAATCCAATCTTAGTGGCTTATACAACATATTACAAAAGTAAATACAACATATTGCAATCAAATTGTTATAGCACAATAAATTGAAATTCAGAAACTATAAGATAATTGAGAACCATCTAACAATTAGAACACAAAACAGTGCATATTAAAAGGTATAGCTCAATTGACCTTAATGGAAATTATCAATCAAAGCATATATAATACGTATATAGTGTATAAATATATATTAATTTTTTTCAAGGGTTGAATTGGTAAAATATTGAAGCATATTTAAATTATGATTATTAAGGAGAAAAAAATGAGGGATTTTTTTCCTATTTAATCTTATTTAAAAAAAGAAGATTGTATTCAGGGAAAATTACAAAGGAACACACAATTCTTATGGATTTACGCATCTCACATCTAAAGTTTCGTTTTTACACACACACACACAGTACTTTACCTATAGATGTAAAGATTGATTTGACTATAAAAATGTGATAATGAGTGTTATTTTTATATGTTGCTTGTAAGTATGAAACTTTTCTTTTTTTGTGTGAGATAAGAAAATTCAAAAGAATTGGGTGCTATGTATTTGAATGCCCCTTATATTTATTTTTAAATTTTAGATTTTCTCAAAAGACTTTTTTCTTCTTTCTTTGACTTATATAGGCCAAGGAGAGGAGGAAGGATGGGGGAGAAAAAAAAAGTTGTCCCCATCCTCGCCTGACTTGTGATTTTTTTTTTTTATCTTCTTTTGTGAAGAAGCAAAAGAAATTTGTCACAAAAGTTATCCTCGATTTTGTTCAGCAAGACCTTCGGGATCTTCTTTTGCTGTCTTCTTTCAAGAAAGCCCTCCCGAAAAGATGTAAGACCTGTCCTAGGTTGTATAGCTGGAGCATTTGCTTGGCATCGTTAACTTCTAATGGAAAATCATATAAAATCCACCAATGATGGTTGACCTATCTGAGATTGTTAGTTGAAGCTTTTGCTTGATAGTCGTAACTTATTATGAAAAAGTTCAAAGGAAATTCACCAAGGGTTTTTAACATATCTGAGGCTATTGGTCGAAGCTTCGGCTTGATGACCATAACGTGTGATGGAAAAAGTTAAATTGAGTCCTCTTGAGATCAATTAGTCTTTAATAAGGAGTTAGAGATGATGTACGTTTCTCAAGATTGAGACGTAATTTGCAATTGACTGAAATTTTTTAAGAATATGGTAGCAATCATAATAAAAAATGGTGCTGACAACTTGCTTGTTGCTGCTTTTGAATTTGTTGTCCTTCAGCGAGGGCGTTTTCCACAAGGCCTTGTAAAACATCCCATGTATTGAATATTGAAAAGATCAGCTTCTAGGTACAGTTGAAGTGGAATTATACTATGGTGAGGGTGCTGAGAAAGCGTTATTTGTGAAATTTGTTAGCTCTGAAAGTGACTGTAGAAGACTTGATGTCTAAATTAAATATGGAATGCCTATCACGCTACATTTGTGCCAGAGATTTTAATGTGAATCATCTATTGAGACTGCAGTGAAGGTTGCCCCCTGCAGCCTAGAGGAATTTGTCATAGACTTTGTGTCTGAATAAGATGTGAGAATATTACCCCACTATAATCATACCTGAGACGTTGACATGAATGACCTTTCGAGACTGTAATGAAGGTCACCCCCATATCAAAGAATGTTTCAAAAATAAGCTTCAAGAGGTGCAGAGAAGGTTCCTTCGCCAGTTGAATGATGTATATCATTGGAAAACGAGGTAGAGGCTTGAAGTCTCATATTTGAAGATAGTGTCGAGCAAAACTTTATTTTCTACAGACAACACCAAATTGATGCATGCTAGAAAAATCACTGCAATAGAGTAATGAATTATCGTTTTAGCATTGCATGAAAGTTAAGCACACACTTTGATAAAAGTAAACAACCATTAGCAACACAATAACTTTTTAAGTGAAAAACCATTGCGATAGCCAACATGGGGGAGCTCAAGAGGAGTCCCTATAGGACCAACACATGTAGGATCCAAAATAGGGATTATCTTGGTCTCATAGCACCATAAAGGTAATTTTGTGATTAGCTTCCTCATTAAACCCCAATTATACCAAAATTCCTAATTTTACCGAAATTCCCAATTTGACCTTTTAGCCCTAAACTTTTTCATAATTACCAAAATACCCCTGGAACCCTAAAGTTCTCAAAACTACTCAAATCCTCAATATATATCCAAAAAACATCCCAAACCACTCAAATTATCCAAAATAGCCCAAAATTCCCAAAATACCCCCAAAATTTCCAAAAATTACCAAAATGACCCTCATGGCCCAAAAATTCCCAAAACCTCCCAAATCATTCCAAACATCCCCAAAACCAATCCTAACCACCCATTGGGCCCAATTTGAACAAATTGAGTAATTTTGACCAAAATCCCAATTTTACCCTTAAAAGACCAAATTCACCCCCAATTTTCACCAAATTGATTTCAAACTTCCCCAACTTCAAATCCAAATCAAATTTCATCATGTCCCAACCCAATTGAAATCAAATTCTAGCACAATTTAATCCAATTTCAAGTCCAAATCCCAAGCCTAATTCAAATGCCCCAAAATTGTAAGAAAAAATTCTAGCAAATTGAATTCTTTAAACCATTCAATTTCACCAAATTCACTCCCTCCACTCTTCATAACATTTCCCTAGACCAAATTGAACCCTCAATTGATCTAGAAACAAACTCAAACCAAGCCTAAATTAAACCCAAACCAAAACCCCCAATTTTGCCTATAAGTCCAAATTCCTCCAAATTGAACTCCATAACCTTTCAATTTTAATCCAATTGACTTCCAAATGCCTTATAACAATCTTCTACAACAAATTGACCAATCAATTGACCTAGATCCATGATCTAGCTAAGGCCAAATCCTAAACTCACTTTGAGCCACATGGTCTAGCCCAACTTGGACCACCACAACTATCATTTTGACTCTAGGCTAGGGACCAACCTAGATCCTACCTAGATCCTCTTAGCCCACCCTATAGGTGCCATGGACCAAGGGTCCCATGGTTTGGGGGATATCTTCCCATATTTAGCTAAATGACTCGAGTTTTGCATCACTTAACTAAACCTCCATCCTAATCATAATTAAACTTCCCTCTGGATCCTCGACCCAGCTAATCACCACCTCAGCCTTGGCTAGCCACCCTAGTAGTCAGAGAGCTCAAAACAGAGGAGGCTACCCCATTTTTGAACCCAAAATTAAGCTCATCCCTTGCGGCACTTCCCCATTGGATGCTCGCACCGCTCAACCCTCCACCTCAGCTTCTAGAGACCAGGCAATAAGAGCCCAGGGCTCACCCCTCTTTTGTCCATTGAAAGAGATCATCCAATTCCTTGGAGAGATTATGCCAAAATCCTTCCAAAGCCTCTTCAAGCCTTCCTGGGTCCAATCTCATTGTTCCCAGCCCTCCATATCCATTGTCCTTCTGGGATTTTGAGTTCAAAATTTATGGCATTTTCTGTCATTCCGCAAACCTTCACCAAACTCCGAATTAACTCACCCTTAAGCTTCCTCAGACCAAAAGAGGAAGTTTGCCAATGAAAGCCCTTTCTATTGAGCCCTCTAACCAACTCCTAGACCAAATTCGCAGCACCTGTTGGTCGAAGTCCTGCTTAGACTCTATATCAGAGGAAGGCGGCACTTCGAGGTCGTTTGTTACACTCTACTAAAGCTTCCACAAGCACCCAATCGAGGCCTCACCTCTTGGGCAAAGTTATATTTCAAAACCCCTAATTTTAGGCTCAATTTCATCAATTGTGAAGTAGACTTGTGTTTCATGCTTGATCAACCGTATAGATAGGTTCGTCTTGACTAGATGCAGCTATAGGAACAAACCCCATGTGATTTGGTTGAGTATCGAGTGAGATCTTAGGTCTTGAAGTTGGATGGTTCTCAGTTTAGATCAGATGGGGACGATGAATGGATGCCATCCATTTGCACATGTATTGATCGGATGGTGGAGAAGAAGTCGGATGAGCGATCGATTCATAAAGCTCGGGCTATGTCGCAGCTGGCGAGAAAGGCGGCATCAAATGAGAGTGCGTCGCGTGTGCTTTCGGACACGTCGAGGTTGACGTTAATGCCGCGTGGATAAGTAGAAAAATAAGGCTTTTTTTATTTATTTAAATTCAAAGACTTTAAAAATCCATAACTTAGTGTAGAAAATTCATAAAAATAAAATAAAAATACCTTGTTGCTCAGTGAACTGAGGAAAAAAAATATGAACCAAAAGTAAAACTATTTATTATGTATTTTTTTTAACCAATTAAATACTCCAGAGAGTATTTTAATTATATTTAATTAAATATTACTCATCTTGGTTTGAAATTTGGAGAGCTTATTTTGCATGTGGTTAAATATGTCCTCTGGTTTGTCCGAAGTCAAAGAACACCTCTAACCCTAAAGCCTTAATCTTTAAGACTAGTTGTCTATTTTTGTTTAAAACAATTATATAAATTGAAATAAAAGTTAAAAAAAAAGAGATTTATTTTGGTTGGTTCACTGTGGTTAGAAGACTATAGGAAAAATATAAAATGAGTTTAATAATTAAGTATACTATCACAGCTAATTAAGTCATTAAAACTCATAAAAAATTAAATAAATATAATATAATCCAAAAAAATTGTAAAAAATGTTCCACGCTATAAATAATAATCATTTGAACCTCTGTAAAAATTTGAAACCCATTTCAAATATATTTAATATCAAAGTCTATTTTTCAAGTAAAAAAGGATTTTTGTAATAAAATAATTATAATAAATAAAATAAAATTAGAAAAATTATGAAATGTAGTTTTGAGAGTTCCTTGTGATCAGGGGCACCTAAGAAAATAAAATTGATAATAAAATAAATAGTTCATTTTTTAAAATAATTAAAAATAATAAAAAATTGCAAAAAATATAAAAATGCACAAAAGTGTTCCAAGTTGTTCTCTAATCGCTTAAGATCCTTTAAAATATTTTTCCGAATTTTTCAAGTTTATTTATGTATTTTTAAATGCTAAAAATGCATTTTCTTAATTTTTTTATTAAAATAATTATAATAAATAAAATGAAAATCACAAAAAAGAAAAGTTTGTTTCTATAAGTTCTTTGGACTTGGAGAGATTTAAGAAAAATGTAAAAAGTAAATTTTGAAAGTAAATCATATTTTCTTTTTAATTGATCACTAAAATCAATAAATAATTATAATAATTAAAATAAAACTCAAAAACCCGTGAAATTTTTAGCAAGTGATCCTCTTACCTAGATGAATCTCTAATAATTTTCCTAAGAACATAAACTTTACTTTGATTAATTAAATGGACTAACACTGAAAATCCTTATTTTTGAGTAAAAATAATTATTAAAAATTAAATAAAAAATCATAATTTTTCTTCTGATATTTTAATTGATCCATGAGTGGGGTACCATAAAAATTTGAAAGTCTTTTGAGTTCAATTTAATGAGTTATGAAGTGGAGAGGCCCTAGGGGAAAAATGGTAATTTTGGGACTTTGATGTTCTAATTGAATTTTAGGATTAGTTAAAGGGTAAATGGGTAATTTTGATCCTAATAAACTCTTTTGGATGTTTAAAATATAAAGGTTTAAGAGGTAGAAACCAATTTATCACCTTTCAACACTAAGGGTAAAATTGTAATTTTCTTAAATTATTGTGACTTGGAGTTTAACATAATCGGAATCGGATGATCCTAAGGTGATCCTAAGGTAGTGGGCTTAAGCTAGAAAGATAATAACTTACTCATTTGAAGCCCCTTAATTGGTGATGAAATGATAACTGTGATCTTTCAATGAGAATTGAATTTCATTTAATTTAACATTTTGATTATTACAAATTTACCCTGAATATTGGATTTAAGGGTTTAATAGTGAGCTAGGCTTAATATTTAAACTGATTTAATAGGGATTAGAAAAGAGGAACAAAATTAATCATAAAAACCATTAAATCACTATAAGCACAACTTCAGTTGTAGGTTCAAGATCCTTAATGACTTGAGTTTGCACTTATGGGCATCCACTTGCATAACTCTTAAATAAAACATCAAGTGAATCTCCGAGTACTCCGATCATGAGATAATTGAAATAATAAGGTACATTTAGCACAAAGTGTATTAAACCATTGAATTTAAATTTAACTTTGGATAATTAATTGAACAGCAGAATAAGTCCAAATGAACTCGAAACAATTCAAGAGGTTTCAAAAGTTGTTTAGGTTTAAGCCACAAATACTTTTGTGATCTTTTGGATATTTTGAAGAAAAAATGGACTTATTATTCTTTGCTCAAGAAAATCATCCATTAAAACTTTTAGGGACTGACTCGACCCACAATTACATGTATTTTTAATCTCCAAAATATTACCAAAAACTTGACCCAAATTATATTCAACGGCTAGTGTGAATAAATGAAATGATATTAAAAATAAATAATAAAACTTCACACTAAAGGTACTAAACAAGTAATATAGGATTTAAAAAAAGAAACCTTAATATCGATCACACGAGGATAGTTGGACTCTTTTAAATTAGTTTGTAAAACTCAGAAGCAAATTCTATTTAAATTGTAGATTAAATAAAAAAGAAATGATTGCAACGGTTAAGACTAAATTAAAGCAGATAGAAACAACTATGATTAACAGTCTAATAGAAGTAATTCTGATGAGTTTGAATAATATGTAAAGATATTTCCCCCTACAATGAGATATTAATCTATGTAGGATTTGAATGACTAAAAATATGATGTTGTATTGTGATAAATAGGAGTATTTCTATTCTTTACCCCCTCCTAATGCTAGCAAAAAACATTGGCTAATTTAGAGTTTTTCACCAGCTTGTGTAGTAATGCTGAGTAGATCCTGACCTCTCACCTCCATATTACCCACTATGCTCTCTCTATAAAACCTACTAGGGACCCTTACGATCCAAAACTCTAAAACGAGTTGAAAAAAGAATATAGTCTGTCACCCTAGAAACATCAATTCTACGCCCATCAAAACTTATGTTTTTATCTAATTGCACTTCCTCTTAGGTGATCGCAACGACCCTGCCCAGAATGTAGTGTGAAACTCACTAGTTGGGTGAAATCATAGTCTTTCAGGGTCTTTATGTTTCTCAATAGATTTTATCATCACAAGTGGCCAATTTGTAAAGTCAATGAAGAATCGATGAAAACATCATCACAATTTTGAAAAGTAAAAAGAAATCCTTAAATCATTCTCATCCCACAAGATTAATTCTCAAAAGCAAGGAGAAAGAAAGAGAAATACTCAGAATTCATGGACAATAAAACAAAAACACCAATTTTTTTATTGAAATCCAATTCTTAGAAACAAAAAAATTAAACACAAATATAAAGTGCCTTATGTTTTCTCCCTAATACAAATTATGGAGTCTCATTGAAGAATTCTCCAAACTCTTACTATTACGCACAAAATACACTTAAACTCACACTTGTTGACCTCACTTTTGGTTGAGGTCTAG
>NW_018164984.1:250055-251497 GCF_001263595.1 Phalaenopsis equestris | reverse complement strand
AGAATTTAGGTTTAGATTGTAAATTTTAGGTTGCCGGACTTAGGCCTGTCAAAACAGCTCGTTGTTCGCGAGAAACTTGTGTTCGGCTAGTTAAGAAGCTCGTGTTTGACTCGTTAGCTAAGTTAATGAGCCGAACACGATCAACACGAACTAATATTTGTTCGTTCGTGTTCGACTCATTTTGGCTCGAAATATTACTAATCAATTATATATATATCTTTGATGAGTAGTATCTTAAAAAAAATTAATTGACTATAAGGCTATAAAGATTTATAATCAATTAAAAGTATTAATTAAGAAAATAAAATAAAAATTATTATATTAGATTCAAGTGATGTTTTAGCTTGCCCAAATCCTTAATATTTTATGACTACGTGATTAGTGTTATTGAAATGACTCTTTGTTCGTGAACGTCTCGTGTTCGGCTCATTAAACAAACGAGCCGAACACAAACACACTTTTGAGCTTGAAACGTAAAATGTAAATTAGCCGAACACAGGCGAGCTTAGGCTCATGATTCACTCGTGTTTGGCTGGTTTACACGTGTTCGGCTGGTTTACACCCCTACGGAATGTAAAAAATTTAAGATATTTAAGGTTCCCAAAGCAACCAAATATATAACCTACCCTGTCGTCGGATGGTTTCTCTCCATCCCTAAATTTTATCCGGTTCATACTCGGCGCGAGAGGATGGGAGCCACTCTCTTCTTCTTCAGTCTCTCCTCCGCTCCCATCTCCTTCGCGCCGCAAAACCCTAATCTCACTGTACTTCGCGCTCGCTCCTCGCCTCTCGCTATTCCTGCCTCAGCTGATCATAATGCCATTCTTCACCAACGGTGTGCAGTTCCTTTCCTCTCCGCGAAGGTGCTACGCACCGCAGCGCCAACTATCCCCGTCGAAGAAGAGCTCCTAGACATATCTAAAATTGGCATATCGGAACAGATCGTTACTGCTCTCTCTCGCCGGGGTATCACTGAGCTGTTCCCCATTCAGGTCACTTCCTTAAGCTTATGCTGAATTGTTTTCCTTGAGTAGTTTGGCGCAGTATAATTTGTTTTCTAGTTTGTTTTTGAATGAGGTTGAAATTGGCTTATTATCGTATGCGAATGTGCATGTTTATTTTGTTATTGATTTGTGTCTTCAGCTTTCTCTAACTCCTAGAGTGAGAAGCTGTGAACGCACAGCTAGAGCATTTGGGAGTTGCTTATGGATGGAATGCTTCTAGCAGTCTACTATGATTGTTATTTTTTAATATTTTGAACGCTTCCTCAGAGGTATTTCATATGGAGGGAAGTGAATTACTTAAGATTTTGTTGATGAGGGTTGATGGTGAACTAGATTTGGTTGGTATGGAGAAGTTTGTATGACTGATCGTTGTCTGCTTCTTAATGGCCAAGTATGAAAAACTGGCGCTCAGAACATTGTCTCCCAAATCGTCTAACT
>NW_018164984.1:207442-249956 GCF_001263595.1 Phalaenopsis equestris | reverse complement strand
AATTTGTTTATTTTTTTTTTTTTTTAAATTATTTATTTATTTATTTATTTTTTTTTTTGTTGCTCCCTTAAATCCACGAACGTCTAGGATTCTCCTGGTTGATAAATCATGTAACCAGGAAATCAGACGTAGCATATTGTGAGCTAGAGTTACCACTGTTAAATATTTACATGAGGAGAGTTTTATAGTATATCATTTCTGCACAGATGTGCATTTTACTTTGCGAAACTTACATTTAAAAATCACTGCTAAAGTGCCTTTTATGATTGTAGAGAGCTGTCTTGGAACCTGCGTTGGAAGGCCGTGATATGATTGGAAGGGCTATCACTGGATCAGGAAAAACTCTTGCGTTTGGCATTCCCATATTGGATAAAATTATCCGGGATCAGAATCAAAGCTGGTTAGTTTTTTTCTTCATCCTTTTTCATTGTTATGTCTGCTCCAAAGAGTTTGAGTTCTCATTGAAAGACTTAAGATCTCTGATTGATCATTCTCTAACAACTATATGTGTTTAATCCCTGTTTGTTCGTGAATCACACTCAAAGAATAAAGTGTATGACATGAGAAAGAGAGAGAGAGAGAGAACGAGAGAGCGAGAGAGAAAGAGAAAGAGAGAAAGAGAGAGAGTTGAACAGTAATATAAAATGTTGATTAGACATTTCTTGTAAAATGATCCCCAATTTATAGATGAGGGGGGGGGGGGGGGGGCAAATTGGAATAAAAAGCATTGTCTTGCTTGCTTCTGCTTTAATGGAGGTGTTATAGAATATTTTCAATATTTTACAGATATAAGCCTACCATTGACAAATATCTCTCTGTCGGCTATGTTGGGTAGAAATTTTTAGTCGACCCTAGGTCGACTTTGGGTCGGCAGGATTTGGCTCGGTCGGCTTGATTTCGTTTGCCATCTATCCCGCTCCGGTTGTTGACTTCTGATCCCTAGATGAGGAGCTTCGGTTGACAGGATGAGGTTAGACTATTGGGCAGTAGGTGAATCCCCTTAATTTGATAGGTAACTCATACCTAGATAAGAGGTCCTTCAGGTTGTTCTTGGATCTTGTCATTACCAATCTTTTGCTCTCCTTGAAGAATCTCGGAGAGCGTCCGTGAGGTGGTTGGTGATGCTGAACTTTTCTCTTGAATTAAATTTGTTGAGAGGTACGTCAATGAATTTGTTTGATTCGATTGACTTCAACCTTTGGCCTGGATGGCTTGCATCGGGTGGGTCTCTTTTTTAGTGGGGTTGCGCTTAGTCAAACATGTCCCTTGGTCTTATGTCAGTGGGTCCTTTTGATCTTCTGCCAGCTCTTTTTTTGGTTCCGCTGGCGGGCCTTCCTAGCAGTACTTCTTTGTCTCTTAGCCCATTGGATCTCCTCATGATTCGTGCTAACGTGTTTCTGATGTATATATTTTAGCTTACTGATTCTCTTACCTTTTGCAAGCGACAATTGTGATAAAAATTAGAATAATAAATGAAAAAAGTAGATTTATTTATTTCATATTTATTACTTTAATAGTTGCAGTTCGTGGATATTCGTTCCCAGATTGCTATAAATTTGGCATGATTGACACCTTCATTATTTACTTGTTCTTTCATCTTTGTGTTTTGGTAGGTCACCTTTTAGAGCTTATTCATGGCAAGCGACAGGAAACTTTTGGATCTTATGCCAAGTGAGGATATTATAAGGGCCTTTGGACTGCCCGCTCTGGGACTCAGCCTGAGGCATAGAAGAAACCAAAGAGTGAGAAGAGACCCGAGGGGAAGAAGAGGTCGGTAGAGGACGTTGGCCATAGGGAAAAAGGCGGACGAAGCAACTTGCCTGCTAGGAGTGGAGGGGGAGAACGAGCCGACGAATGAAGTAGGGTTGTCCGACTCACTTCAAGGCCTTCTACAAGGGAAATAGCAGGTGGAAGGAAGGAGTTTGGGTGGCTCAACTATTGGCACATCGACATAGCTTCCAACCGCGACTCATGACCAATCAACCGCTTCCTACGCAGGAAGTCGTTGGATTCCCTTTGCCCGAAATGCAGAACATTGCTGGTACTCCATTGTCGTCTGATGGGCAGAGTATCGTGAGCACTCCACTACCACCCGATGAAAGAAGTATGTCACTTTAGAGGTCTGAGATGGATCGACTCCTTGGTACGAGGAGACCCGAACTCTATGGCTAAGAGGAAAATTTCCCATCTTTACTGACATTATTTTTTGATGCAGAAGAGGAGGTGGAGATTGTTGACTCTCCTCTGAGTGGCGATGGCCAGGTCCTCCCCCCGGACCGGTTGAGAGAATACTGACACTAATCAGGAGCGAGGAGAACATGGTCGATCACCTGACGAGCTCTCGAGGAATCCGCGTGGAGGCGATCGATTGATGGAGGAAGTCCTCTGTGACGCTGACCCGTCGTTTGGACAAAACAAAGGACTCTTTCACTCGAGGGGCTGGGATGTAGCAAGAGGAAGAAATAAAGGAGTTGTTGGCGGAGCTGACAACCATTAGACTGAAGCATTCAAAGGAGCTGATGACTCTTTGCTTCGGTTCCAAGTCGAAGTGGATAATAGAGATATGTTTAGGTTTGGTGGAAAGGTTTTGTATTGGAAGCTGCTTTTGCTAGGACTTGTTTCGGTTGAAGCAGCAAATGAAGCTCTTGTAATATATTTTTCCGTCTAAATAAAATTCTGCTTCCATTAGTTTCTGATAATTTTATTTCTATAATTATCTCTCTCGAATATTGTGTTGATGTGATGCACTTTTTTTAAATTGTCAATGGCTTTTTGGTGCTGCACTCCTGGACTCTCTTTTGCCTCTTTCTCTCGGTTTCTTCATTTTCCCCTTATTTGCTTTCTTTGGAGTGGCTTCTAAGCATTCTCCGATGCTCTTCGGGCTGATCCCGACGGCCGAGAGGTTATCCATGTCGCTATGGGATGTGTCTTTGTTGCAAGAAACTTGCATTTTTGATGAGGATGTCCAACTCCGAGTCGTGGGACCGTCTGATCAGATGACCAATCAATTCGGGACAGATCTCGTCTTCTACCGAGAACAGTTCTAATGGGGTCTTCGACAATCATTTTGTCAAGAGTTGTGGTCAATTTTCAATCATTATGACGTGTCCCGACCCAGATCAAGCTAAATTCTATTGCTTTCATCATGAAGAATGTCATCTACTGTCGCCGAGTTGGGATCCCGTGGTCAAGGGAACTTTTCTCCTATATGTTCTCTTTCTGGGTCGAGCCAAACAACTTCGTTTTTCTTGGATCGACTGGAAAATGTCAACTAGAAAATTCACTATAATGGGCCTTGAGAATCAGATAAAGGACTCAAAGCAGCGCTTCCTCTTAGGGCCCTCTAGCGAGTGGGGGATTATGCCTTGCAAGACCGGAGGAGTGTACAAGAAAAAAGAAATACGTGCCTCCCCAAACTCGAGATGGCGCTCAATATGTTGAAGGAAAACGACTATTATTTCGCTAGTACACTAAGGGGAAGGTGGTGAATCGGGTTTACATCCGAAAAAAATTGATTTTATGATTACAACCTTGTGTGCAAAATTCGTCAGTTAAGAGGAACAACGAGAGATCGACTAGGCCGCTTGTCTTTCTCGGAGGAAGCAACGGAAGTAGGCCACCTGCCCGGAAGTTGCAAGGATGGCTACCAAACATCGATTGTCCAAGCTGGTGAAGGGGCCAGAGGTTTGAATTTTATCTATTTCATTTCCGAGACCACAATTGTAATTCAGAGAATCTCGATTGGTAAGTTGACCCTTAATGAAAGAAAACCTTCTTTGATGAATGCAAGTACTTTGAGAGAGCAATGTCGGGAGTTAGAGTAAACCCCGAGTGTTCTGATTAGAATTTTTGAGGAGGAGTCGGAAGGACCAAATACGAAGCCGACTCCTTAGTCGGTTACTACAACTTCATTGGTTTCGCGGTGATTGGGGAAGCCAATCAACCCTACCCAGTGGCTCGATCTGAAATCGAGCGAGGGTTCGAGCTCATTACTTCTTAGGAAGAGATCACCGACTCGAGCCCCTTTCCTCCCCCACCTCCCGGAAAAAGACGGAAGGGGAAAGCGTGTAAATGATGCCCCATGCAGGAGGAGGGGTTGATGGTGTTCATGAGTGAGGACTTGCGATATGCTATGCTCAACATGAGGGATTGATACTCGGACTCCCCGAGTGCCGACCTTTATGCTTCAACAATCGCGGACACCCTTCGATCCTAAAACTTCAAGAAATACCTCTGCGATTTTGATTTTTTGGACATGTGCCATGTTGTCGACGGATATCAGTTGTTGTGGTTTGAGGCTTCACACCTTCAGTCCTCGCTATATTTTGACGCTAAGAAGAGAGCTTTTAGGGTCGAGAGGAGGGTTTAAACTCATTAAGGATCGAACAAGGGCTGTTGAGGAGCTGGCGAAGTACGCTAAGCATTAGACTACTGTGGCTGAGGCTTAACTAGAGGAAGTCGGGGAGGAGTTGAGCAGCGTTTCTAGTGGTTACTTAACGTTGATGAGGAGAACAAGGCTTTGACGGAAAATATAGCTACGATGAAGACGTAAGAAAAGTTCTTAAATGGTCAGCCTATGCATCTCAGCCTTGGGACCAAACTAGCGGTCGACCAGTTTATGCGAGCGAGATTGGTGGATCTCAAATGATTGGATCTAGAGGAATTAAAAAAAACTCTTCTTTTTCTTGGTATCAGCAATAGATAATGGGGAGGAGCCGCAAGAAGAAGGTTTCACGAGCATAGGCTCGTCTTATGCTTGACTTGGCTGTTACTTTCCTGCACTTAGAAATTTTATGTTTCTCTTGCTCAATTGTAAAATTATTTAAGATTTTTATAAAGAAAAAAAATTGTTACTTGATTTTATGAAATGAAATGCAGTTTTGGGCTTCATTTTACTTCTGTCTCTCATTTTACCTTTATCATATTTGTTTTTTTATTGTGTTGAATGTTTGTGGTGGTTGATAGTTTGGTTTCTTAGGAAGGACTTATGATCGCTTTTGATGTGTTTACGGCCCGGCTCTAGTTTTATACTACATATGTCTCGTTTGTTCGGTCGGGTCGTCGTCTTGGACGGGCCACACCTATCACCAGGCGTATTAAGCTAATCTCAGCATTGCCTTCGTAGGACTAACCACCGTGACTTATTGCTGAGGTGATTTGTGGACCACTCACGGTAGATCTTGTTGCTAATGAGTAGGGAACCACCTCCAAAGTTTAACCTGTAACAATTTTTTGTATCAATTGGGTCGTGGCGAGAGGTGGGTCGATGTCTCCGCTTGATTTAATTGGCTTCGATCTTTGGTCTAGATGACTCACATCTCGCGGCCTATACTTTAGGGGGGGTTGCACCTTGTCAAACAGATCCACTGGTCTTCCGCTAATGGGTCATCTTGGTCTTCAGCCAACGGATCCTTTTGGCCTTCCACTGGTGGGCTCTCCTAGCAACACTTATTTGTCTCTCAGCCCATTGCAAAACAGATAAGGCTCCCACATTGGTGATTTTGCATTACAAAAACCCTTTATTTTTGTTAGTGATGATTCTCTGAAGTTACATAAATTTTTGTTTAGTTTAAAGGAATGTTCAAGTTTTTACAAGGAATTGTGTAGCTCATGCAGACCATCATATATGCTATTAAAAATGTGTGATTTTCAAGGGGGAATTATGACATTTTTCTGGGGTTTGATAGTTGGAGTCAGTGAACGCACTCTTATAAACCAAGGTATTAATGTGCTAGGTTGTTCACTATGTATATTGTCAACATTGAAATATTGAACTTCGGTATATTTAGAAGATGGGTTATATAAATTTGTGGCATTTGCAAACATACCACCCAATTCCTATGTATTTACATGTTTAATTTTTACATTAATAACTCCCGAATCTTTCATATCACATAAAAAATACCTCTATTTTAACTTTTAAATAGTGAAGAAATACACTTTCTTATGCATAGGTAAGGTGGCATGCATGTAAAAATTGAAGTTTAGGTATTAGATACATAAATATATAGTAATTGAGTGGTATGTATGTAAATCTTCCTATGAAGTTTACTAAGCTATACCACATCTGGATAAATGTCTAAAAATGTAAAGCACAATAGTAGATAAAATACATACAAGGAGTTTTTTAAGCAATTGTATTCAGTGATTAATTTTTGTTTAACATTTTCAATGTTTAATACTTAATTTGTTAGAATTAAATGAAAATATGACACTCAATAGGTCGCAATGGAGAAAGGTTTCATGTAGTTGACCCCACTTAGTGGGATAAAACTTCTTGTTGTTGTATTTCAATGTTTAATACTATTCCGGCGCTATATTTCTTTATGCTATTTCTCCCTTTGGTTTTACAATTGTTGCTGTTGCGATAGTTTTGAATTGATAGTTTTTTTGGGGCATATGTATTCTTTATGTATTTACACATCTAAAATCTAAACTCTTATATTTATCCTTATCAATGTGAAAACTTTTAACATCACATCAAAATTACTGTCATTATTAACTTTTTAAAAGTGAAATACATCTTTTCATATATAGGTATGGTCGTATGCATGTCAAAATTGAAGTATAGGTGCTAGATACATAAATACTTGAATTATGTGGCATGTATGTAAATTTCCCTAGTTTTTTTCAACTACATTTATAGATCTTTTTGTTTTTGTATTGAAGGAAAAAAAGTGTTCCTTCTGCTCTTGTATTGGCCCCTACACGCGAGCTAGCACGTCAAGTGCAACGAGAATTCGAAATTTCCGCTCCAAAATTGCGAAGTATTTGCATTTATGGAGGAATACCAATTATGAGCCAAGTTCGTTCTCTAGGATATGGCATGGATATTGTTGTTGGAACACCGGGGAGAATTATTGACCTTTTTGAAAGGGGCGCCTTAGATCTTTCTGAAGTCAAATTTGTTGTGCTGGATGAAGCTGATCAGATGTTAGCTGTAGGCTTTCAGGAGGATGTGGAACGCATTTTAAGTTACCTACCTAGAGAGAAACAATGCATGCTATTTTCTGCAACAATGCCTCAATGGATTCATGATCTGTCGAGGAAGTATTTGAGGGATCCCATAGTAGTAGATCTTGTTAGTCTTTATCTTCTAATTCCGCCATTTCTCTGATTTGAAAGAGGTTTATGATATTTTTCACAATTCCCAATCATTTTCATTGCTTTATCTCAGGTTGGAGACTCTGCTCAAAAGTTAGCTGAGGGTATCTCCCTCTATTCTATTTCGTCAACCTCTTTTAACAAACAAAATCTCCTTCCAACTTTGATTTCAGTAAGTTTATATATGAAGTTGGTTGTACTTTTTTGTTACTTTGAATTAACTTTCATGTCTACAAGTTATTTTACAGAAGATTGTTTTTCTTTATCCTCATCAAGAGGATTTTTGGTTCGCTTAATTATTTTTATTAAGGATGGTCGATGTTATTCTTTTACTTTCGAAAACTAGTCGTCATTTTTTATTTAGATTAATGTGTCAAAATAGTCCCTTGACTATTTAATGGGGCCATTTTAGTCCCAAAGTTTATAAAATGCCAAATCATTTCTCAGAATCTTTAAATTGGGGCTAAAATAGTTCTTCGTGAGAACTATTTCAGCACATATTAAAAGAGTCTAGGGACGAAATTGACACTTTTGTACACTCCGGGACTAGAATGACCCCCTGCAAAGAGTTAGGAGGCTATTTTGACACTTTTCCCTTTTCATTAATCTGCATGACCTGTTTGTTATTTGTTGGCCACTTCTCTTTGTAGATAAAATACATACAAGGAGTTTTTTAAGCAATTGTATTCAGCGGTTAATTTTTGTTTAGCATTTCAATGTTTAATACTTAATTAGTTAGAATTAAATGAAAATATGACACTCAATAGGTCGCAATGGAGAAAGGTTTCATGTAGTTGACCCCACTTAGTGGGATAAAACTTCTTGTTGTTGTATTTCAATGTTTAATACTATTCCGGCGCTATATTTCTTTATGCTATTTCTCCCTTTGGTTTTACAATTGTTGCTGTTGCGATAGTTTTGAATTGATAGTTTTTTTGGGGCATATGTATTCTTTATGTATTTACACATCTAAAATCTAAACTCTTATGTTTATATTTATCAATGTGAAAACTTTTAACATCACATCAAAATTCCCATCATTATTAACATTTTAAAAGTGAAATACATCTTTTCATATATAGGTATGGTCGTATGCATGTCAAAATTGAAGTATAGGTGCTAGATACATAAATACTTGAATTATGTGGCATGTATGTAAATTTCCCTAGTTTTTTTCAACTACATTTATAGATCTTTTTGTTTTTGTATTGAAGGAAAAAAAGTGTTCCTTCTGCTCTTGTATTGGCCCCTACACGCGAGCTAGCACGTCAAGTGCAACGAGAATTCGAAATTTCCGCTCCAAAATTGCGAAGTATTTGCATTTATGGAGGAATACCAATTATGAGCCAAGTTCGTTCACTAGGATATGGCATGGATATTGTTGTTGGAACACCGGGGAGAATTATTGACCTTTTTGAAAGGGGCGCCTTAGATCTTTCTGAAGTCAAATTTGTTGTGCTGGATGAAGCTGATCAGATGTTAGCTGTAGGCTTTCAGGAGGATGTGGAACGCATTTTAAGTTACCTACCTAGAGAGAAACAATGCATGCTATTTTCTGCAACAATGCCTCAATGGATTCATGATCTGTCGAGGAAGTATTTGAGGGATCCCATAGTAGTAGATCTGGTTAGTCTTTATCTTCTAATTCCGCCATTTCTCTGATTTGAAAGAGGTTTATGATATTTTTCACAATTCCCAATCATTTTCATTGCTTTATCTCAGGTTGGAGACTCTGCTCAAAAGTTAGCTGAGGGTATCTCCCTCTATTCTATTTCGTCAACCTCTTTTAACAAACAAAATCTCCTTCCAACTTTGATTTCAGTAAGTTTATATATGAAGTTGGTTGTACTTTTTTGTTACTTTGAATTAACTTTCATGTCTACAAGTTATTTTACAGAAGATTGTTTTTCTTTATCCTCATCAAGAGGATTTTTGGTTCGCTTAATTATTTTTATTAAGGATGGTCGATGTTATTCTTTTACTTTCGAAAACTAGTCGTCATTTTTTATTTAGATTAATGTGTCAAAATAGTCCCTTGACTATTTAATGGGGCCATTTTAGTCCCAAAGTTTATAAAATGCCAAATCATTTCTCAGAATCTTTAAATTGGGGCTAAAATAGTTCTTCGTGAGAACTATTTCAGCACATATTAAAAGAGTCTAGGGACGAAATTGACACTTTTGTAGACTCCGGGACTAGAATGACCCCATGCAAAGAGTTAGGCGGCTATTTAGACACTTTTCCCTTTTCATTAATCTTCATGACCTGTTTGTTATTTGTTGGCCACTTCTCTTTTTTAGGGGATCCATGCCAGTGAACATGAGACCATTATTTTTCCATTATTTAGTTTACTATATTAGCTGTATTTACTTATTCATCATCTCTAACATGTAAACTTTTGTGCTAAAGATGTATGCTCAAGGAGGTAAAAGTATAATTTTCACAAAAACAAAGAGAGATGCGGAGTCTCTCTCGAGGTCCATGGGATTTTACGGGATCCATACCAGTGAACATGAGACCATTATTTTTCCATTATTTAGTTTACTATATTAGCTGTATTTACTTATTCATCATCTCTAACATGTAAACTTTTGTGCTAAAGATGTATGCTCAAGGAGGTAAAAGTATAATTTTCACAAAAACAAAGAGAGATGCGGAGTCTCTCTCGAGGTCCATGGGAGTTATAATTGGGAGCAAAGCACTACATGGAGACATGCAGCAGTCCCAGAGGGACAAAACTCTCGCTGCTTTCCGTGATGGACGGTTCCATGCATTAGTTGCTACAGATGTCGCTGCACGTGGTCTTGATATTCCTAATGTTGATCTGGTAACAAACTTCTTCATCACATCAGCCTATCAAGCTTAAAAATTTTGGAAGATTTACATATATACCACCAAATTCCTTTGTATTTACATATCTAACGCCTAAATTTCAATTTTTACATTCATGCTACCTTACCCATGCTTTAAAAGGTGTATTTCACTTTTCAAAAATTAAAATGGTGACTTTTTTGATGTGATACAAAAGATTTGGATGGTGTTAGTGTAAAAAGTAAAGTTTATGCGTTAGATATGTAAATGCATAGGAATTGGGTCGTATGTATGTATATCCCCCTAAAATTTTCAATTAGCCTGCCAATAGATTCTAATTTTTGATTGATTACAGGTTATTCATTATGAAATTCCAAATACTTCTGAGATTTTTCTTCATAGATCCGGCAGAACTGGCCGAGCTGGTAATAAGGGGACTACAGTGCTTATGTTCACTGAAGGTCAGCGACGCACAGTTAGAAGCATTGAGCATGATTTAGGATGCAAGTTCGATGAGGTATGCACTTTAATATTTTGATTTTGTTAGCTCTGCAAATCAATTTACTAGAGCTATTTTTTTATTGGAAGATTTACATACATGCCACTCATTACCATTTATTTAAATATCTAAAGCCTAAACTTCATTTTTTACATATATGCCACCTTAGGTATACAAGAAAAGGTGTATTTCACTTTTTGAAAGCTAAAGTAGTGGTATTTTTCATGTGATATAAAATATTTGGGTGGTATAAATGTAAAAAGCAAAGTTAGGTGTTAGTTATGTAAATACATAGGAATTGTGTGGTATGTATGTATGTAAATGCCCCATTTTTCTTTCACGGCATGACAAAGTCATTATTTTTAGATTGAACCGCTTGATCTTGCCTAGTTCTACTGTTAACCAATCTTATGATGTTCAATCAAATTTGTTAAGCTTTATAACTCCTTTATACTATCTATCAAGTATCAATTAGAGCTCTGGTATTCTATTGTTTACACGTTCATTTAGCAAAACTATTATTCCAAGTCCAACCAAGCTGAACCCATCATGACAAGGTAGTACCAATGATTTTTTTCAGGGCATTTACATACGTACCACCCAATTCCTATGTATTTACATATCTAAAACCTAAACTTTTCTTTTGCACATTTATACCACCTAAATCTTTAACATCACTATTTTAACTTTTACAAAGTGAAATACATATTTTCATGCATAGGTCATTTATGTATAAAATTAAGTTTAGGTGTTAGATATGTACATACAAAAGAATTGAGTGTTTTACCGTTTGTAAATTTTCATTTTTTTAATTTAATTTATCCAAATGTCAAAAGTATGGTTGTAAAAAAAACCCGTTCTTTGCAGATAGCTCGTGTTTGGCTTGCTAGGTAGCTTGTCCTTGATTCGTTCGTCAAGCAAACAGGCCAAACACAGATAATTTTTTTGAACTCAATTCATAAACAATCTAAAAATGAATAAACTTTTGTCGATCTTGTTTGGCTTGTTTTGGGTCGATTTAATCCAATAATAAGTAAATTATATGTGAAAGTTAAAATAGTGGTATATTTGATATGATATTAAAGATTTGGTTTGCATAAATGTAAAAAATAAAATTTGGGTCTTAGATATGTAAATACATAAGAATTGGTTATTAATGTATGCAAATGCCCCTAGATTTTCCCCCACCTTCTCTGACCCGTGTGGTTCAAAAACATTTAGGTGTTAGATACCTAAATATAGAAGAATTGGGTGGTATGCATGCAAATCCCCGAGAATTTTCCCCCACATACTATCAATCAAGAATAAAAGAAATCAGACAGAATAAAGAGTTTCCTTCTTCGCAATACTGCAAAGAAAAAAAATATTATATTTGCACGAATTCTTTCCTTTTAGCTGAATATTTAGATTATGAATATGTATTAATTAAGTTACTTAATTTAGATTATATTGAATATTATGTACCTAAAATAGATTGTACAAACTACTATTTATTGGAATGAAAGCAAAGGAAAAGACATTCAACCTATTCACTCAAAATATTGTCATGGTATCAGAGCCTGAATCCTTGAAATTTTAGCTTTTGTTATCTTTGGCCGGCATCTTCGATTGCTTCCTCACCGGAGCGCTCATTCTTGTCTTTGAGTTCTGCGGCGTCTTCGTCCACTTTGTTTGAGTTCTGCCGCTGCTTCAAGCCGATCGAATCCCCTCTATCGGACCTCTTCGATTGGACCTCTGGTGCTCAGTTTTACGACATCTTCTCTGGTGAGGCATCTTCGTCCGACATCTTCTTCGTCCGGCATCTTCGAACATCTGTTTCAAGCCGATCAACTCCAATTACAAGAAAAGCAAGAAATCCGTCGCTCGTTCGCTCTGATCTGCCGCGATCTCCCTTCGTTCGCTCCTGCTGCGATCTGCTGCGATCCGCTCGTTCCATCCGCGCGTTCCTGCCGCCGCGATCTGCCGTGATCCGTAGCTCGTTCCTGCTGTGCCGCGATCTGCGTTCGCTCCTGCCGTGCCGCGATCCGCTTGCTCGTTCGCTCCTGCCGTGCCGCAATCTGCCGTGATCCGCTCGCTCGTTCTCTCCAATCTGATGATCCACTCCGTTCGATCGTCACGATCACAACTGATTCAAACTTCGCAGCGCTCTTCGATTTTCGATCTTCGATTCTAGGCTTTCGATTTGAATTTTATTTATCTTGGATATTTCGATCGAGATTAATATATTTAAAATGTTTTCTGAAAACTTAGCTATCAAATTTACAAAAAAAAAAAATTATGCCGCATAGGAATTTCAGCTTAGAATGTTCTTAAAAGGGAAGGAGCTTTGGGGCCATATTGATGGATCTTTCCCAGCTCCTACTGAGACAAAAGATCTTGGTCAATGAGAAACAAATGATGCTCAAATTGTTTTCTGGATTTTGAGATCTATTGAGGCTCATATGGTGAACAATTTACGATCCTTTGGCACAGCTAAAGAAATGTGCGAATACTTGAAGCGCGTTTATAATTAAGATAATTCTGCGAAACGCTTTCAATTGGAACTTGACATAAGTAATTATAGTCAGGGTAATCTTTCAATCGAACAATATTATTCTGGTTTTTTAAATTTATGGAGCGAATATACTGGTATTATCTATGCTAAAGTGTCAAAGGAGAACTTAGCTAGTCTTCAAGCCATTCATGAAGAAAGTCGTCGTGATCAGTTTTTAATGAAACTGAGACCTGAATTTGAAATTGCTCGAACTTGGTTGCTGAACAGAGATCCGGTTCCGTGTTTGGATGTTCGTTTTGGGCAATTACTGCGCGAAGAACAAAGATTGGCTACACAAGCTACTATCAGTACAACAGGTGGATCATCAGAAATAATTAATGTGGCATATGTTGCTAAGACCAAAGGGAAGGGGCCAGTACAGTGCTACAACTGCAAGAAATTTGGTCATATTGCACGAAATTGTGAAAATAAGGTATGTAATTATTGCAAGCAAAAGGGACATACTCTTACGAAGTTCCCAACACGACCCCAAAATCGCAAACCACAAGCACTTCATGCCACGGTATCCGACAATCCTACCTCGACTTCTACTGTTGCTGACAATAATGAATCAACTATCACACCCTATATGGTTCAACAGATGATTCTCGCTGCATTTTCTGCTCTCATCCTTCAAGATGAAGGTAAAACTATTTCTTCAGTTACTTCTCCCCGGTTTGTAAATTCAGACGCCACAAATCATATGACTAGCACTATCGAGCTATTGCATAACCAACGACAGTACACTGGTACTCAACATATTCAGGTTGCTGATGGAAATAATATTCTAATTACGACAGTTGGTGATATTAACTCTTCCTTCAAACATGTTTTGGTTTCTCCTAAATTATCTACTAACTTACTCTCTGTTGGTCAAATTGTGGATAACTGTGAAGTACATTTTTCTCGTGATGGTTGTATTGTGCAGGATCATGTGTCGGGAAAGGTGATAGCGAAGGGGCTTAAAGTGGGCAGACTGTTTTCATTACAATTTATTGTTCCTCAGAATATTTCATTAGCATCTTCAGTTGTTGAAAATAAGACAGACATCTGACATAAAAGACTAGGTCATCCAAATGATATGATGTTGAAGCATTTACATAAAAGTGGCGTTTTTTGTTCTACCGATAAGAATTTAGTAGTTGATTGTTCTGTTTGTAAACTTGGAAAAAACAAGACATTACCTTTTTCTATTTCAGGCAGTCGTGCCAATAAATGTTTTGACATTATTCATAGTGATGTTTGGGGAAGTACATCAGTTATTTTACATGCTCAATATAAATATTTTGTGACATTTATTGATGATTACAGTCGATTTACTTGGATCTATTTTTTGGGTGCCAAAACAGAAGTAGTTACTGTATTCCAAATATTTTTAGCATATGTTGAAACTCAGTTCTCCGCTCGCATTAAAACCTTACGATCTGACAATGACGGTGAATACATGTCTCATGAGTTTCAAGCAGTTCTCCAGAACAAAGGTATTGTTTCACAACGTTCATGTTCCTATACACCGCAGCAAAATGGGGTTGCTGAACGAAAAAATCGATATCTATTGGATACCGTGCACACATTACTGATAGAATTTTCTGTTCCAGCTAAATTTTGGACTGAAGCTTTATCAACTACAATTTATCCATTGCCTACCATCTCAACAATTGAAGTTCGAGTCTCCCTACTATCGAGTTTTTGATAAACACCCTAATTATCATACGCTACATACTTTCGGATGTGTTTGTTTTGTTCATATACCTGCTCACGAAAGTCATAAATTGGCAGCTCAGTCAGTCCGATGTGCCTTTATGGGGTACAATACTAATCATAAATGTTGTGTGTTATGATTCGATTAATAGTCGATAACATATTTCTCGAAATGTGATTTTCTTTGAACATGAATATTACTTTCAGCATGTGTCCACATCAGATACAGTTATACTTCCACAATTTGATAATTCTTCTGCTGATAAACGGTTTAAGCCAGACATTGTCTACACACGACGCCTGCCCCCTTCACCTTCAATCCTCCCCGACCCTGATCCAGAAATTGCTCCAATAAGTATTCGACGATCAACCTGACGTATCCGTCCTCCAGATAGATATGGGTATTCTGCAATTTTAACTAATGCTACTGTTCCTATTTTACTTTCAAGTTGCTAAACAGACTTGTTGGGTCAAAGCCATGAAAGAGGAACTTCAGGCACTTCAAAACAATCACACTTGGGATATTGTTTCATGTCCTACAGGTGTTAAACCCATTGGTTATAAATGAGTTTATTCTCTTAAATTCCGATCTGATGGCTCTCTTGACAGATATAAGGCAAAATTTGTAGCTCTTGGCAATCGACAGGAATACGAGATTGATTATGACGAAATATTTGCACCTGTGGCTAAGATGACAACTATCCGACTGATGTTATCTATTGCTGCATCTAAATGCTGATTCTTAAAGTAGATGGATGTTAAGAATGCATTATTACATGAGGATCTCAAAGAAGACGTCTATATGACTCCTCTAGGCTTATTTTCTACATCTTCACATGATGTTTGTAAGCTCAAACGGTCCCTATACGGTTTGAAACAGTCTCCACGGGCCTGGTTTGAAAAGTTTCGCAATACCCTTCTTAGCTTCTCTTTTATTCAAAGTCAGTATGTTTCATCATTATTTCTTTACAAGACTGACAAGAGAATTGTTTTGTTATTAGTATATGTTGATGATATTGTCATCACCGGATCTGATAATCAATTGATGTCTCAGCTACAGAAACGTCTTTAGGGTTCTTTTCATATGAAAGCTTTAGGGTCATTAACTTATTTCTTAGGACTCGAGGTTCACTCTTCTGCCACTGGTATTTTTCTTCATCAGCATAACTATACGAAGGGACTCATTGTTTTGGCTG
The DNA here is from genome assembly GCF_001263595.1 of Phalaenopsis equestris. Classification (NCBI taxonomy): domain Eukaryota; kingdom Viridiplantae; phylum Streptophyta; class Magnoliopsida; order Asparagales; family Orchidaceae; genus Phalaenopsis; species Phalaenopsis equestris. Next base: position 234,112 of record NW_018164984.1, on the reverse strand, counting down.
GTCTTCAAGATGGTCGCTCTACTGATACCCCTTTGGAGGTAAATGTCAAATATCAACAGAAGGATGGTGACTTTCTATCTGATCCATCTTTATATAGACAACTGGTTAGCAGTTTCAATTATCTGACTATTACGCGTCCTGATATTTCATTTGCTGTGCAACAAGTTAGTCAATTTATGCAAGCCGCTACACATCTTCATTTAGCTGCAGTTCGACGTATTATTCGATATTTGAAAGGTACTTCTCATCGTGGTTTGTTCTTTTCTGCAAAGTCTCCTATCACCTTAACAACCTATAGTGATGCATTGAGCTGGTTGTTCTGATACACACCGATCTATTACTGGATGGTGCATGTTTTTCAGCAATTCTTTAACCTCTTGGAAGAGCAAGAAACAAGATCGAGTGTCTAAGTCATCTACTGAATCAGAATATCGTGCTATGTCCTCTGCTTGTTCCGAGATCATTTGGCTTCGGGGTGTGCTGGCTGAGTTTGGTTTTCCTCAGCCTCAGCTTGAGTACTTCTCTTCATGCAGATAATACTAGTGCTATCCAGATTGCTGCTAATCCCGTCTTTCATGAACGTACGAAACACATTGAAGCGGACTGTCATTTCATTCGAGAAGCCTATGAGAAGGGTGTTATATCTCTTCCTCATATCACTTCTGATCTTCAAACGGCTGATATATTTACTAAAGCTCTTTCTCGACAGCGTTATCAGTTTCTTGTCAGCAAATTGATGCTTCTTGACCAGCCAGCATCAATTTGAAGGGGGCTATCAATCAGGAATAAAAGAAATCAGACAGTATAAAGAGTTTTCTTCTTCGCAATATTGCAAAGAAGGAAATATTATATTTGCACGGATTCTTTCCTTTTAGCTGAATATTTAGATTATGAATATGTATTAATTAATTTACTTAATTTAGATTATACTTAATATTATGTACCTAAAATAGATTGTACAAACTACAATTTATTGGAATGAAAGCAAAGGAAAAGACATTCAACCTATTCGCTCAAAATATTGTCACCAGCCTTTCCGGTAGGTTTTAAAAACATTTAGTTGTTTGATATGTAAATACATAAGAATTGGGTGGGTATGCATGTAAATGCCCCTTGCCTCTAGAATTTTATCCCACCATCCCTACCCAAGGGTTTTCAAAATATTTTGGTGTTAGATACGTAAATACGTAAGAATTGGGTGGTATGTTGCCTTGCCCATGTGTGTCTTTTACATTTTAGTCCCACATTGGGAAGTTAAAATTTTATGAATGCTCTTTAAATGTAAAAACGAAGCGTAATTATTTGAAAATTTTCAGCCCCATGCGGCTGGGAATGTAGGAGACGGGCATTTTTCCTTCCTTTGGAAGGTATATATATATATATATCTTTTTGGAATTTATCTTTTTGGAATTTAATTATGTAATTATGTTACTTTGATTTATTAAATTTTAATGAATTATTATTTCAAGCTGAACATGAGCTGAAATGTATAAATGAATTCGAATTTTTGTGAATACAAGCATGTTATTTACGAATAATTTTGAAGACCAGCCTATTTCGAGTAAAAAAATATCAAACGAGTAAAAAATGAGCAAATATTAGACTGACTCTAGCTCGGCTTGTTTAAACCCCTATTCAAGAGATTTATATTTTACAACACCTCAGAGATAGAGACGGATTTTTGTAGAGCTAATTTGATTTGCTTCAAGCATTATGCTTGTTAGAGGGAGAAAGCAGTCTCTAATGCTGTCACTGTTTCTTGCCAATCAATTTCTGACTGCGTATATGCTGGAAGCAATTTGAGGAGTTCTAGAATGGCACAATTTTCTTCTTGGCGGGGGTGTCTTTGATTGATGGAGGCTACCCATTGAAAATTTGCCGAGGAAAATACTAGTTTTGTGTGTGTGTGAAGTTTGTAAACAAATGGAAATATTAGCCGCTGGCCGCATGCAGTTTTGCTTTTTTCTTCAGCAAACCGGCCTCCTCTAACTGGCGGTCTGTTGTCCCTCTCAGTGGTGGCCGGCCCTGGAATATTTCAGCTTCTCTCTCTAGTGCAAATTTCAGCCGGGCTTTCTTCTGGTGGAAATCCCAATCAGGAATTCTTGCTGCTATTGACAATTTTTTCCTCTTTCCTGCGGTTTGTTCCGCCAGATCTCAGATCTTCTGGTCCATGGAAATTTCCAAGGTTCTGCCACTGATTCTTTCTGTTCTCCTCCCGCCGCCAACCCTTCCTACAGAAATCTTTCTATGTCTCGGCAACCCAACATCAACTTCGGCTCGGTCGGAATCATGAAGGACTCCACCATCGAGTCTCCTCTTGATGGTGTGCTTGAGTTCACCAGAGGATCGACGTTGACCTCACTCCCCCCGCATACTAGAGGATCGGAAAATCACATGACTTTTCCAATCACCACTCATAAACTTAACGGTTCTAATTTTCTCTAATGGTCCCACGTTGTGCCCTTATTCTTTAAGAGGCATGAGAAATTTGGTTATCTCACATGTATGATTCCTGAAGTTTCGAAAACTGACCTGACGTATGGAGCGTGGGAAGTGGAGAATTTCATGATCATGTTGTGGCTAATTAACTCCATGGAGACTATAATTGATTTTACATATATGTTTTTTCCTTCTACCAGTGCCTTGTGGACTGCAGTTTGGGATACTTACTCGGATGTAGAGAACGCTGACCAACTTCATGAGGTTTTTAAGAAGATTCGCGAGGCAAAATTGGGTTCAAGGACCGTGACCCACTACTACAATGATTTGATGGCCTTATGGATGGAATGTGATCTATATTAGACTATACGTGGGACTCTCCAGCAGACTTTTCTCTCTTTCATAAAATTATAGAAATGGTCACATGTTCCAATTTCTGGCGGGCCGACCTTGATGAAATTTTGGGTTGTATTCTTGGTCGGGATCTTCTGCCTTCCGCTCGCGCTGCATTCACAGAGATTTGATGTGAAGAGGGTCGGAGGCTTGTTATGCTCGACGCTTTCACTTCAGTCGAATCATCTGCCTTGGTCATTAATAGTATTCAACACATGTCCATGACATCTTGAGCCATTGGCTTCGGTTGCGACTACTGTCACAAACCCAACCATACTCGTGATAATTGTCGGAAACTCCATGGTAAGCTGTCATATAAACTTTTAGTCAAATCCTCCTCGGCCAAGGATCTCACTACAACATCAGAATCTGTTACGCGACAACCAACTCCCGCTCAGAAAACTCCGGAATCACTAAACTCTCTTAAGAGTTAAATATAGCAATTAATCAAGCTTCTTGGATCTATTCAACTCTCTTTCGGCCCATCTACGTCCCACATCGATCAAGGTACCATTCTTATGATGCTCACCTATTTTGTCTCTCCTAGTCCATGGATCATTGATTCAGGTATCACAGACTACATGATTAGATGTTCTCAAGCTTTTTGGACGTTATCCATGCTTCGGGAAAGATACAGTTAAAATTATTGATGACACTTGTAGTTTCATTGCTGGTAAATGGTCAATTGTATTAATAATCAGTCTAACTTCGGGATCTATGTTACATATACCTCTGTTGAAGTGTAATATTTTTATCTATCAGTAATTTGACACATGAAATTGATTGCGTTCATTTTTCTCTTGATGTTTGTGTCTTTCAGGATCATCATTCAGGGAGGGTGATTGGAACTGCTAAGAGGGTAGTCAGGCTCTACTTCCAAGAGAAAGGCATGGAGAACGAGGACATGTCTTCCAATATTTGCAGTTTTTCTAGATTCAGTGAATGTTCTATTATGATATATTGTCATTTGGGTCATCCTAAATTTCAATATTTAATACAATTGTATCTGTCGATGTTTATTAATAAAAATCTTGCTAGCTTCAAATATGAGATTTATCAGTTAGCTAAAAAACATCGTGTTCTATATCCACCCCACTTCTACATGCCTTTCGCTTCCTTTTCACTTATTCATAGTGACTTGTGGGGACCCTCTCACCCACTCAACTACACTAATAAACTGTAATTCCTCACCTTTATTGATGACCATGCTCGAATGGCGTGAGTCTATATCGTAAAAGATAAATCTGAAGCTGTTGTCACCTTAAAAAATTTTCACTCCATCATGACACAATTCAAAACGTCAACTTAAGTCTTTCGAACTGACATTGATCATGAATTTTTTAACTCTATATTTAGGTGAATTCTTGGTGAGTAAAGACATCCTCCATCATAGCTTATGTACGACGCTTTTCAACAAAATGGGGTATTCAAGAGAAAAAACTGATACTTTCTTGAGGCGGCTCATTCCATTATGTTTCAATCTGTCCCAAAAAAGCTTATGAATGATGTCATTTTTACTTCCATTTATCTCATCAATAGAGTCCCTACAAAAATTCATAAATTTGGAACTTTATTAGTCTTCTTGATGTCATGTTTCACTACCAATTTTTTCTTCACCACCGTTGATCCCAAAAGTTTTTGGTGCACATCCTTTGTTCAAAACGCTGCACCTACTCGTAGTAAACTTGATCCCATATGAATAAAATTTCTTCCTCAGATATTCTACATCTCAAAAGGGTTGCCAGTTTCTTAATCCTATCACAAATAAATTCTATGTGAGTGTCGACGTCTTCTTTTTTGTAAGTGTCCTCTACTTTCCCATCACTGCCTCAAGTGAGGGGAAATTATATTTCTTGGACATTGTTCATTATCCGACTTCTGGGGATATTTCTCCAATCACTATATCCAAGGAGCCCTCTGTCCTTCTGGATCCTCCAACTGCTAGACAACCAGAACCTCCTTCCATCCTCCCTGTCTATAATCAGCACACTTGTCCCAATGTTCCTTCCTACTTTGGAGCCCACTACCTCTTTATAGGACCTGGAATCCACTCTAGGCAACATCCTCAGCACTAACCATGCTACGGATGAGGAGGTGAGTACTCCTAGTGAGATATGTGATTAAGCAAACTCACTTTATTCCATGAAAAATATCTCTCTTTCCACAGTGTATCGCCGACCTGAAAAGAATTTGCTACTACCCTGATGGATCTTCACCTCTCATCCATTATCGAGTTAGCATTAGCATACCCCTTCTGGAGAGCTGCAGTTATGGATGAGATGAATGCTATTCAGCAAAATCATACGTGGGATATTGTGGATCTTCTTTTGAGTAAGAAAGTTGTGGGGTGTCGCTGAATTTACTATCTCTTGCTGTAAATTTGAATTAACCCTTTCTTCAGCTTGAAGTTAAGAATGCTTTTTTAAATGAGGATCTCACAGAGTAGGTGTATATGTCCCTCCCTCTAGACTTTGACTTCAGTTCTTAACGAGGACAAGTGTGCCGACTGCGAAAGTCGCTCTACGGACTGAAGCAATCCCCAAGGGTCTGGTTCAACAAATTCACAAAGGTAGTAGTGGGTCATGGATTTTCTCAGGCCTAATCAGATCATACTCTATTTTTTTGGCATTTATCCAGTGGCCAAATTGCTATTCTTATAGTCTTTGTCGACGATATTGTACTCACAGGTGATGATCTACCAGCATTGAAGCCTCTAAAAGAAATTCTTGCTATTTAATTTTAAATGAAGGAGTAGGGGTTGCTCCGGTACTTCTTAGGCATAAAATCTGCTCGATCATTTTGGGGCATTTGCCTGTCTCAACGCATGTATATGTTTAATCCATTTATAGAGAATAACCTTCTTCTTTGCAAACCAGTGATGATCCCAATGAGAAGTTAGTTGATGTTCCCAATGCGGTTCCGGTGAACAAGACTCACTACCAACGCCTTTTTGGGAAAACTTATTTAACTCTCTCATGCTCTCCCGGACATTTGCCACTGTAGATATTGTGAGTCAATTCATGCAAGATCTTTTACTACATAAAAGACACACCTGACAAAGTTTTGTGTTTCTTGCGGAACACCTCTCGTTCTATTGTTGTTTATACGGAAGCGTATTGAGTCGGGTATGTCCATAATCAACGATCTACCTCGGGATATTTTGCTCATTCGTGTGTGGAAATTTTGTCACATGAAAAAGCAAAAACAGTCAGTTGTGGCTCGCAGCAGTGTTGAGCCGAGTTTTGCTCAATGTCGTCGGGTATCTGTGAAGCTTCCTGATTACGTGTAATGCTCTGTGAATTACGTATGCTAGTCTTAGCTTCTAGGAAACCTAACCGGACCGACCGGTTCGATCATGAACTGGTGGCTGGTTTGGTCTGGAATATCTAAAAGACAGTTTTTGTCTCTGAACTGTTGTGAACCGGTTGGATCGTTGGTTAAACCCGCAAATCAGAGAACCGGTTTAACTTTAAAAAAAATGTAAATATTTTAAATTTTTTTTTCTTGGTTATAGTTCCCATGCGCTGCTCTACAATTAAAATTAGGCAAAAGCATTATCCTGGATTCTAAAATGTGCCATATTCCAAAAAAAGGTTAAATATGCAATAGGCGTTTCATATATATATATATATATATATATATATATTAAAGAGAGAGAGAGAGAAAGAGGGAGAGTTATTATTATTATTTTTTGGGAAAAGAATGAGTTGCCTTATGGAGATGTAATTTTTTTGTGAATAAAGGCACTCAATAGCATTTATTTTATTTTATTTTATATTTATATTTATATTATTATATTATTATTGTATTATTTAGATTTTTTTGATTAATTATTATATTTATTAATTATTACGTCATCCGGTTTTATCCGGTCAAACCAATGAATGTTGAACTTCTCATTCTTTCGGTTTGATGACCATTCCGGTTTTCAAAATCTTGGTCAGTCTCTGCTTTTCTCCAGCTGTTTAGTGATAATAAAGTCGTCATTAGCATAGCCCCATAATCTAGTCCAGCATGATCGCATCAAACATATAGAGATTGACAGGCGCTTCATTAAGGAAAGACTTTATTTAGGGGAGATTTTTATTCCATTTCTCCCATCCAATGGTTAATTAGCAAATATCCTAACCAATATTCTTCTTCGGCCATTTTTTTACGATTTCAAATTTAAATTGAACATGATGGACATCTATGCTTCAACTGGAGGGAGAATAGTAAAATTATTAGCCTAATTATTCGACTAATTACTTCTGCAGTTATTATTTGCTTTTATTTGCTTTATTTTTCGTTTTCACTTTTATGTATTTCGTTCATTGTTGGTCTATTTCTGAATTTATGTTTTTCCTTTAATTTGGGTCTTGTAATATATATTTATAACCTTTTTCTATCAATAAAAGTATCCTGCTTTATTCTAAAAGTTAACAGTAAATACATGACAGAGGGAACAAATATGAGACTGAAGAAATAAATAATAAATTAAAAATCAAATCATTTTTGGATGGGTTGACCAATCCACGCCCATGAGATCCTCTGGGATATGAACTCCCCTTTTTATTCATTTGTGAAGAGCTTCCCTGCTTTAGAATGCCGCTTTGCTTGTCTGGGAGAGTATCCTCTCTTGGGAATATTGTCAGTCTTCTTCAACCCACTTTGTGCCTTCTTGTTCTTCATATCCATAATATAATTCTCCTTGTATTGGTTTTCTAGTTCAGTATTAAGAACAAATTTGTGTTCCTCGTCATCGCCTAGCAATATAGGCTCAAACAACTTCAATTTCTATAATTTTAGCACACAATTACTATGCATTTACATATCTCACACCCAAACTTTCGTATTTACACACATAGCACTCAAATTCTTAGTATCACATAAAACATAGCACTATTATCCCTTCTTAAAAGTGAATTACACACAGACAAATCTACAGCTAAATTTTCAATTTTTACATATATGCCACCTTATGCATGAAAATGTGCATTTCACTTTTTAAAAATTAAAATACATTTCACTTTTTAAAAATTAAAAAAAATTAAAATAATGCTTTTTATTTTTCATGTGATGTGAAAGATTTAGTCAGCATTAATCAAAAAAGTAAAATTGAGGTGTTATATATGCAATAAATACATAGGAATTGGGTAGTATATATATGTAATGCCCCTAATTTTTTATCAGTTCACAGTTATTCTGCTGCATGCCAAATTTCATTTGATACAATTGACAATCACCTACTCTGGTGTTTGTATTTAAGTTTTATCCCCCAAAAAAAGTTAACATGATTACCTTCCAATTTTCTTGGATTTATTTTGTCCTTTTAAGCTTTTGCTCATTTTTACATACATCCTACCTAATGAATGAAAAGGTGTATTTTATTTTTTTAGAAGTTAAAACGCTGCTATTTTTTGTGTGGTGTGTAAGATTTGGTTGGTATAAATGTAGAAAGCAAACTCTAGGTGTTAGATGTGTAAATACATATGAATTGGATGGTATGTATGTAAATGTCTTGCCCCGCTTCCCCCCTCATACATTATGTAAATACATGAAAGCTTAGGTGGTAGATATGTAAATACATAAGACTTGTGTGCTAGGCAAGTAAATTTCCCCTTTTTTTTTAGAACGAGCTATACTTCTATTACTGATATCCATTATAATTGGCAGCTGCGAGGCCTCACTGGTGAAGGTGGAAGAAAACCCTCTGGCAAATATAATGATAGTTCTGCAGAGGAAAATCTTTGGCTTTCCGATGTTAATGATTCGGATGATAGCACTCAATATCTTAATTACAGGAGATCCCCAAGGTCTAATAACACTTACAGAAACTCTAAAGGTAACTTCAGAAACCATTCTCATGACTCTGATAATTCACATTATGGAAATAATGGCAGATTTGTAAAGTTCAACTCTCATAAAAAATTACAAGATAACACCAGAAATGAATCTCGTGGCTCTGATAATAATGCCAGGCATGGAAATAATGGGAGATCTAAAAGCGACAATTTTTATGGAAATTCTCCCTTCAGAAGCCTGAAAACTTCTAGAAATAAGGATCAGGATAGATCAGGCAGTGCTAATGATAGTTTTGATTCGTTGTTTGATTTGTTTTAGGCAAATTTACATGCATACCATATAATTCTTTATGTATTTACATATCTAACGCCTACATTTTTTATATTTACATTCACATTTACATAACTTTGGTATCGGAAACCCATGCATGAAAACTGAAAAGTGATATTTTGATGCGATATTAAAGATTTGAGTGTCATGCATGTAAATATGAAAAAGTTTAGGTGTTAGATATGTAAATTCTTAAGAATTGTGCGATATGTATGTAAATGCCCGGTTTTTTTCCTTTTTTTCTTTAATTTCTGGTTTCTGGAATTGAAATATTGCACACGAATAGCTCAGATTTAGGAAGGTTTAGGATCACATTTTTGCACAATTGAATCGTGGGAGAATCGATATGTAATTTAAAATTGTCTTAATTCCAGGAATTATTTTCGGATGTTTGTATTATTTATGATCTGTGATAATCTGTTAAATTGTAAATTTAGCATTTCGTGTAATGTTCTGTGGGAGAATTGATATGTAATTTAAAATTGTCTTAATTCCAGGAAATATTTTCGGATGTTTGTATTATTTATGACTGATAATTTGTTAAATTGTAAATTTAGCATTTCGTGTAATGTTCTGCTACCTATATTCTTACATTATCTAACATTTTTTGATTTGGCAGTATTTTTGGGGCATTTACATGCATACCACACAATTCTTATATATTTGCATATCTAACAAGTAAACTCAGTATTTTTGGGGATTTACATGCATACCACACAATTCCTATATATTTGCATATCTAACAACTAAACTTTTATATTTACATACATAACAACAAATCTTTGACATCACAATGGCATATCTAACAACTAAACTTTTATATTTACATACATAACAACAAATCTTAAAAAATATCATTGACATCACAATGATACCACTGTCCATATCTTCTAAAAGGTGAAATGCAATTTTGCATGCTGCCAATGTGGTATACATGTAAATATCAAATTTTGGTGTCAGATATGTAAGTGAAATTCTCTTTATTTTTTGATCAATCAATATGGAACGAGTAGTCTTTGATTTTAAGAAGAATTGTTGCATGGTCCTAAAAAATTAATTTTATTTATTTATTTATTTTTTTCATTTATTTAAATAATATTTGTTCGTCAATTTGAGGATTTTAGGTTGATTCGCTTTTTATTGTTTATTTTTAAAGTAATTTTGATTATTTTGGATTATTTTAGAGCTCATTTCAATTTTCATTTCATTAAAATAGCAGGATTATTGCTATTTTGAACTGCATATGTTTGATTTTCTCAAGAATTATATCAATTATGAACTGAAACTCATCACCTGATGAGATTTCAAACATGTAAATTCTTCTCCTATTACAACAAGAGTTGCCATCTTTGATTCAAGCTTATTACATTGTGTTAACATCTTCTCCAATTAATTTAGCTTGAGATAATTACATAAACATGACTTGAAACAATGCTATTTCCAAAATTTGCATATATATGATTTTTTTTTTTTTGAACTACTGAATCTTGCCACTTAAAATAGTGCAAAAGGTGATTCTCACCGACTTAAATTCATCGTGCGCGTGCAAGCATACACGCAATAAGATTTACAAACAGAACACAACATAAATTTCAATTTTTACGTATATGTCACATTACCTATGCATGAAATGGTGTATTTCACTTTTTAAGAGAAATAAAATAGTGATATTTTGATTTGATAAGACAAATTGGGCCATTTGCGTGATATATATATATATAAAGGAATATTTAATTGCTAGATATGTAAAGACATAAGAATTAGGTGCCCTGTGTACCTTGTTCTTATGTATGAACCATAGAGTCAATGGAGCATAAAATGAGATGATATATATGCATCAATTTTTCAATTATTTTCAACTCAAACGGCCAAATATATATATATATAAAAGGTAGATGTATGGCTGATGTTATCTGAAATTGTTTATATGCAAATATATTGTCTATAGCCTTTTCAATTGATCATGTAAAATGGTCTTTTTTTTTTCTTTAGTGATGTTAATCAATTCCTTGGCTCAACTCTAATTCAGATCGGTTCGATCCCAATTTAGTGTAGAAACAATTTTTAGCTGGGGCCAAACTGATCAAATGATTGATTCGTAATTGAACCAATTAAATCGTTGATTGGATTACAACTTTATAACTAAAGACGGTCTCCAACCTTATGAACTAAACTTAAAAAGTGACCACATATATATGTATATGTCGCGTATCTCAACCTATTGGTTGGGATACATGATATAAGACTTCTTAGGTTAGGGGTTTGAATCCTCTTTGGCACAGTTAGCCTCAAAGATGCGGTATTCGAATTGTTAGACACATTAAGGATGATTGAGGGCTTGTATAATAGCCTCTTGTCATTTCTTAAAAAAAAAAAAAAAAGGAGAGAAAAAAAAAATTGTGGCATTGAATATAATTTAAACAAATATATTTGGATATCCACAATGATTAGATAGCCGTTTTATCGTTTAAACATACTCTCTTAGTTTAATATCATCCTAAAAAAATAATATTTAGTAATTATTATGATGAAGAATACTGTCTATTATTCTTGTATTTCTCTTCTATTTGAATCCCTTAATATTAAGATAATTTTTAAAAGTCTCAATTTGAATTTATTTATATTATTCCAATCTTATCTATGAGAGATAATATTAAATCGCACATGGATTATCATAAATAAGACAGCATTAAACGTCATTATAAGAAATATATATCAAATCAAGCAACTATTACAATGTTTTTATCCTAAGATAATATTTATTTAAATCACGAAAAATAAAAAAAAAATCAGAAGGAAAAGCAATTAAATGTCTACATCAACCTACCTCAATCTTATTTGAACTCTAGCAATTTGACCCGGAACCTTCTAGATGTTTCATTTTTTTTAACGATTATACAATTTAATTAATTATATTTTATCATTTGTAATTGTAATTATGCTCATCTTGTCTCTTTGTGCCTACCAGGGGTGTAAATGAGCCGGACACGGCCGAGATTATCCGAGCTAAAAGAGTGTTTTCGTGTTCGGCTCATTTGCTTAGCGAGCTGAATACTAGCTGTTCACAAACAAAGAGTAGTTTTGACAACCCTAATCACTTGGTCATAAGATGTCAAGGATTTGGGCAAGATTTAAAACATCATTTAAATCTAATTTAATAATTTTTATTCAATTTTCTTAATTAATACTTTTAATTGATTATAAATTTTTGTAGCCTTGTAGTCAATTAATTTTTTTTAATATATATATATATATATATATATATAATATTGATTAGCAATATTTCGAGCCAAAATAAGCAGAACACGAACAAACAAATATTTGTTCGTGTTCAGCTTGTTAATTTAGCGAATGAGCCGAACACGAGTTGTTTGCGAACAACAAGCCGTTTTAACAGCCCTAGTGCCTACGTATCTTGAATATATATATTTTCTAATCTTGTTAAAATGTTCTTATCACACCTGCCCGAATTCTTATCACACGTATCAAAATTATTGTTGGTTCTAAAATTATGTAGAGCATGGAGTTGCATTGATGAGCAAAGAGAATGGATTTAAGATAAAAATTGTTAATTGCTCGAAAATTTATTCGAATTTTGGCTCGTATCGAGACCTGATTAAAATAAATGAGCCGAGCTACGAGCCAAAATTTTGTATAGAATTGTTTTCAAGTCAATTTTGAGCCAACTCCAACTCAGCTTAAAATAGAATTGTTTTCGAGTCAATTTTGAGCCAACTCCAACTCAGCTTAAAATCGGATCTTTAAAAACACCAATTGTGATCCTGTCGAATTCTTGAGTGGGAATTATGGATTGTTCTAGAATGTAGGAAGCCTAATAACACCACCTATTTCAATCGAAATCTATTTCTACTTAGGTTATTTGCTATGAGAGAACTATTTATATTTGTTTCTTTTGATATTTTAGGGGGCTTTTGATATTATTATTATACTCTTCAAAGTGTTGTATCACTTTCTTTTGTAAGTGGTGTATTTATATCTTTTCGAAGAGTAGGTGGTGGATCCTCCATGTCATTCATACATCATAGTTTTTGAGTTTTGTTTGTTATTTTCAGTCGGAACAGTCATCAAATGTCATTTATCCTCCTTCAAATGTTGTTGGTCGCCCATATTATCACCGCATTACTACTTCACGACACCTCCCTACCAAACCAGCTTTGTAAACGCCTTTTAGGAACCGTATAATGATATCATCTGATATTAGAGCTTAAAAAACTTTAATATTTTAGGGATTTATCTTCCTTGCTTCTAAATAAAAAAAGCAATACAACCTTTGACCCACATAAAAAAATATTTTCATTATATCCAAACCATTTCTACCACAATTCATAACCTTAAGCCCAAATTTTCAAAAATATATCTTTTTAACTCTACCAATAATCTATCCTAACATGTACCACCAAAATTCTATACTTTGACCAACCTTTTATCTACAACCTTATACCCATCAAAATCTTAATTAAGAGAAAAGGATATGCCGTCATATAGGAGAAATTTACAAAGAGGTGTCCAAGACTTTATTTTGGAGGAGATATTATAAAAAAAATCTTTCAATTGCAACAAAGATTTATTCCATTTGACAAGAGATAATCTAGTGAGGTCACCCACAGTTAAAACGGTGACACACCAAATTTAGGGTAGGAAGTGAATCCTTATTGAACCACTATCTTGATGATTCAACATGAAATATCATAGAAAAAGCTAGAATTTTGAAGCAAAAAAAGATCTACTAAATTTTAAGTGTTGCATTAATTCAATAAGTTTATCTAATGGATCCAAACAATACAATGAATTGTTGAGTATAAAGACATCATCCAGAATAAGAGAATTACAACATCCGCTATTAAACTCAATAATAACGCCATTTTGTGGAGGGAGAAAGTAAATTGTATTCGGGGAAGAAAAGACTAAGATAATCATCAAATGTAAGATGGAAAAAAAGATTCAACATAAATATCTACCATCATATTATCGACAAGAAATACTCATCAAAATCCACTACCTGTGTCAAAGAGGTTACTCTGTGAGGCATAACTGAATTCAATCAACTCATGTTGAACAATAAGTTTATGGAACTAGGGGAGCACACCATGGCAGGGGGACTGACCTCTTTTACTAGTAATATGGTCCAGTTCCAAGCTTATTGGTTTCTAACAGGTGTATAAAACCTAGCTTTAGATGTGAAGAAATAATAATATCAAACAACTATTAGACCTTAAAAGTAAACTTCAACCCTATGATTAGTCAGCAAAAACTACACTCAATGGAGCACTTAAGTTGATCCCTCCAAAGGAGAAACTCATACAAAGTAGAGAAAAGATGAAGACCGCCATTGCTCCTAAATCCATCACAACCAAAAAGTGTTTCAAGTGTCATCTTTTTGAGCATATTGCATCAAATTGACCAAATAAAAAAGATGAACTCCATCACTGATTAAGGATCGATTAAGACACTAAACAATTACATAGGAAATTCATAGTAACATAAGAGGGATTGAAGTAGTTAAAGTGGAGTATCAACTTGTGACTAACGCGGAAGAGATGTCAATGATTCATGTTGAGCCCGTGAGAGTGAATCTAACACGATTAACATTGGTTTAACTATAAGGTAGTGATTTGAAGGAGTCGATACCAGAATAAGGCCAACCTCTGTTGAGCGAGTTATCAGATATTCTGACTGATATTTTACCTTTTGGTATCTATTGTTGAATGAGTCTCGACTTTTCATAAACCATATTCCTGGATTTAATCTGCCAAACCAACTCACTTATGGGATGCGAATTGCCGATTATGAGAAGTTCCATAAATATGTTACATATTTAATAGTCAAAGGCTTTGTTCGTGAGAGTACGAGCCTAGATGCAACTCCATCTTTGATTGTGCTAAAGAAGGATGACTATTTATTCTACCAAAATATAGTTTGGAAGTACGTATGTGTTTTAGAATTGCTTAAAAAAACATGATCAATATATATTTTATAATAGGATTATCTCAGACATAACAAAATGATAACTTTGCGATGATGGTGATTGATTAATTCTAGAAGCCTACATAGCAAAACAAGAAACCTCTCCTAGTCAGGGCATGATGCAGGAGCTCTCCACTTTGTGTGATGCCGCAAAAAAGATAGATCCCGTAATCTCATTAGGGGTGTAAACGAGCTCAAAAATTGTGTTCGTGTTCGGCTCGTTTGCTTAGGGAGCCGAACACGAGCTGTTCGCGAACAAAAAGTCATTTTGACAACCCTAATCACGCAGTCGTAGAATGTTAAGGGTTGGGGCAAGATTTAAATCTTATTTTATATATTAAAACAGTTTAATCGATTATAAATTTTTGTAGTCTTGTAGTCAATTAATTTTTTAAAAAATACTACTCATCAAATATATATATATATATATATATATAATTGATTAGTAGTATTTCGAGCCAAAACGAGCCGAACACAAACGAACAAATATTTGTTCGTGTTCGGCTCGTTAACTTAGCGAATGAGTCGAACACGAGCTTCTTAACGAGCCGAACACGAACTATTCGCGAATAACGAGCCGTTTTGACAGCCCTAAATCCCATCAAACTCTCGATCTGGGTTCCGGTGATCGTAACCCCTAATGCCATGGAAAGGCTAGATCCCACGATCCAGTTGAGTTCTTGAGCAGGAATTCTATATTCCCGTGACAGCAGAAGCCTGCCATACCCAGGATTCCATCTCATTGCCTATTTTAGCACAATTTTCTTTCATTTCTATTCTTTTCCTATTTATTTATTTCTAATTGGATATATTCTATGAGAAAACTATTTATTTGTGTTTCTTTTATTATTTTGGAGGATTTTTTATATTTTTTATTGTGTTTAGAGATGCTATTTATTTTATGTTCTTCAGAGTGTTGTATATTTTACTTTACAAGTGGTGTATTTGTATATCGCTCAAAAACAAGTGGTGGATCCTCGTCGTCATCTGCAATGATCATTCATAAGTTTTTTGGGTTGTTTTTAGTCGGGATGTCATCTAACGTTATTTATCCCCAATCAAACGCAGTCAATCACCCATATTTAAACCCCAGTGCTATTCTGCAACATTTCACCACAAAAAATTGCTTCCTAAATACCTTCTAGGAGCCATACAACGGAATCAAATATCTTTATTAAGAATTTCTCACCTTATTATTAACTTTTTATTTTATATTCAAAAACTCCCAATCTTAGCACAAGAAAAATATTAAAAAAAAAAAATCTTTAGATTTCTTATATAGTTGCATCCATATATTTAGGCTTTGTTTGGGGGCAGCTTATCCGCTTCGGCGGCGTTTTGAAAACGCCACCTCACCATTTGGAAACTGCATTTGAGCAGCTTAACCGAAAACACATTTATTTTTTTACACTAAACATAGAACGCGGGTCAAACCCCGCGGTCCGCGTTTTCAGATAAGTGTCTTATCTTATCTGGATAAGCACAAACTGTCCCAAAAGCTGTTTAACATTCAATGGTAGTTCAAGGCTAGCAATTTGAAGCAAGTTGGGTTCTAATTGGACCTTCTGACATGTTTAACATTCAATGGTAGTTCAAGGCTAGCAATTTGAAGCAAGTTGGGTTCTAATTGGACCTTCTGACATGTTTAACATTCAATGGTAGTTCAAGGCTAGCAATTTGAAGCAAGTTGGGTTCTAATTGGACCTTCTGACATGTTTAACATTCAATGGTAGTTCAAGGCTAGCAATTTGAAGCAAGTTGGGTTCTAATTGGACCTTCTGACATGTTTAACATTCAATGGTAGTTCAAGGCTAGCAATTTGAAGCAAGTTGGGTTCTAATTGGACCTTCTGACATGTTTAACATTCAATGGTAGTTCAAGGCTAGCAATTTGAAGCAAGTTGGGTTCTAATTGGACCTTCTGACATGTTTAACATTCAATGGTAGTTCAAGGCTAGCAATTTGAAGCAAGTTGGGTTCTAATTGGACCTTCTGACATGTTTAACATTCAATGGTAGTTCAAGGCTAGCAATTTGAAGCAAGTTGGGTTCTAATTGGACCTTCTGACATGTTTAACATTCAATGGTAGTTCAAGGCTAGCAATTTGAAGCAAGTTGGGTTCTAATTGGACCTTCTGACATGTTTAACATTCAATGGTAGTTCAAGGCTAGCAATTTGAAGCAAGTTGGGTTCTAATTGGACCTTCTGACATGTTTAACATTCAATGGTAGTTCAAGGCTAGCAATTTGAAGCAAGTTGGGTTCTAATTGGACCTTCAGACAATTTGAAACTGCTATTGAAAGTGAAGCAATGAAGAAAACGATGCAGAGATAATTACATATTGGTACGGAGATATGGTGTGCTAGTAATCATGAGTATGGAGATGAAGATGTATAAAATTGCTCTTGCAAGGCTGTAGGGAGAGTGCAAGATTACACAAATATATTCGAGGAGAGTGAGTGATCGTGGTTGCAAAGATGGATTTGTTAGTATAGTGAGGGAGAAAAAATTACATGTGTTGTGAAAAACGGCGGTAATAAAGCGAAAAATCGGATCGAGAAAAATGCAAAATAGAAAGACACAATGAAAAACACAGATTTATGTGGTTCGACAAATTGCCTACGTGCACGTAGCTACAAAATTAGCTTGAGGAATTACACCTGTCGATCACCTCGATGATTACAAGAAATCACTATTTCTCTCTCCTCTCCTCCTCTTCTTCTCTCTCTCTCTACTCGAGAACTTCAATCCGAAGCACACTAGAAGAAAAACTTGGAAAGCTACCAATGCCGAAGAGGGATAACAATGTGAGCTAGCATGCCTATTTTGAATTTCATAATGTCATTAGGCCTATTAAGGAATTAATCAAATAATTAATGAAACCTATTAATCATTTCTTCTTCTATTATGCAGCAAATCATAGAAGGAATTAAGAACAATTAATTTGGAGTATCAAATATAATTTGCTGTCAAACATGATAACATGCAAAATTGAGCAGTGGATCAGTTTCCATATTCACAACAAATCTCTCACTTAAAGACTGGTACACTGGTTGTATCATCTACTAATTGTGTCGCTCTTTGTTTCAAACGTGGTATTCTCTACCTCTGCAACTCAAAGCCTCGGTCTTTATGTCAGAAGACTAGCTGAAGTCGAGCACAACTTCAGTTTCTCAAGAGCAACACCCTTAGTCGACATATCATCGTCATTATAGCTTTGTATCTCCAAGCTCTTTCTTGGCTTACTCATGTTTCTACTTACAACTCTCACTACATGGGCAATATCCTACCTCTGATGAAAGCCCTTTTCAACAAATCTAACCTTGCACCTCTTACTGTCATCAAGCACAATCTCACCTGATCACACACTTGTCGTGCAGTGCATTTTTCTTTGGTGGAAGTTTTGTCAGCTCTAAGTCCAATTTCCTAATAGGGAATCCATCTTTTTCGGTCGTTTTCTCAATAACGAAAGATGAAATTTATTCCCATAGAGGTAGTCCTCTATCTGCATCATCCAGTAACCAAAATCTGTGTCATTAAACTTCTCGATCCCCGATGTCATCACATCATCTCTGGCCATTGCTTTCCCTCATATTCGAACCTGAGTTTTGATACCAGTTGTTGTGAAAAACGATGACAAGAAAACAAAGAATCGGATCGAGAAAAACACAAATTTACGTGGTTCGACAAATTTCCTACGTTCGCAGAGCTGCAGATGATTTTATTAGCTTGAAGAATTACATCTGTCGATCACCTCGATGATTACAAGAAAGCACTCTTTCTCTCTACCTCTTTCTCTCTCCTCTCATCCTCACAAAGAAGCAACCTTCTCTTCCTTTCTTGCTCTTTCTCTATACTCGAAAGCTTCAATCCAAAGCACACCAGAAGAAGAACCTGAAAGGCTATCAATGTTGAAGAAGGATAACAAGGGGAGCTAGCATGTCTATTTATTAATTCCACCATGTCATTAGACCTATTAAGAAACTAATCAAATAATTAATGAATCTCATTAATTATTTCTTTTTCTCTTCTGCAGCAAATCATAGAAGAAATTAAGAACAATTAATTTAAAAATTAATTTCGAGTATCAAATACAATTTGCTGTCAAACATGAGAAAATGTCAATTTGAGCAGTGGATCGGTTTCCATATTCACAACAACATGCAGTTGAACTTAAGAGAATGACACCGTCATCCACATATATGTTAATTGTATGTAATATTTTCTTGTAGTGAAAACATAGTGAAGAGAGGGAGAGCTTAAGCTTGTGGTGATATATTTGGTGTTCTCCCAAGACAGTCGGAATGAAACTTTTGCATTATGCCAAACAATGAATTTGAAATACACCCAATCATGGTGAATTCAACATGCATTAGATTAAAAAAAAAAAGATTTTTTAAAGTTATCTTAAATTTGTAAGTGAGTATGACCCCAATTTTATTTTATTTCATAGCCAAAACATGAAGGTAACACCTGAACATACAGAAATATATATTCCTATGTAACATATACTTAATTATTGCGACCAAAGAACTCTTAAGAGCACATTGGACTTGAATATATAAATGTTTTATTCAAATTTAATTAAAATTAAAACTTAATAACTGAATTAATACTTAAATAGTGTAATTTAATTCTTAATTAGTAAGTTAATTGCTTCATTAATATAAAAAAAAATAAATCTAATGATTAAAACGTCCATATCAATATTATTTGCCGGGCGACCTCGCCACCTTCCCAGTACTGCCTCGCGGTGAGTTCACCGCCGCGCGTCGTACCCCCGCAAAATGGAAGAAATGAAGAAGTACGCACCAATAATAACCAAAAAATAATCATTGAAACAGAAAGTTACAGTAGCATTGTATTACACCGTCCGATGAAAAATCCTACGGTGATCGAGCACTGCTGCACCTGGAATACTACCTACCTGAGCAGAGAAACATGGAAGAGTGCAGAACTGGGAAGATGATGGAAATGCACGGATTTCGGCGAACCAATTTAATTAAATTATTACAATTCTCCTTCTCTCTCTTTTGAATTCTTTTCTTTCCGGAGGAAGATGACGGTGAGAGAGAAGTCTGAGCTCAGAAGGTTCTCCGGAAGGAGGTGAGAGGAGATAAATTAAAGAGGGGCGGCATTAGAGATTTAAGGCTGAGGTCCAGAGGTGAGAAGTAAGAGATGAAGGCGGTTGCTTCGCTGCTCGCTAAATTCACATTACTAAGGAAGAGAAGTAAGAAAATTAAGTTAATTTTTGGCCTACTTTTAAGTTGACGGGTCTTCGATATAATTCTCATCATCGAAGAGCGTGATTTCATGGATTTGCTCGAACCCATTCGTATCGTCCTTCCAATGGAACCTCGTTATCAAAGTCGAAATTGTACCTGCATATCGATTTCCGGTTTCTGATTAGCGAGAATGAGAGCAAGATTGATATTACAGTTCTATAAAAAACTAATTACCTGGCCGCGAATTGATGCTTTAATGATTTCTCCACGACGGTGAAGAACTCTTCAATCTCGGCGGCGGGCGGGGTCCTAAATTCAGGCAAGGACCGCCGGGATTTTCCCTCAGCTGATGAATCCAGCTCTCCCGAATAGATAATTTGATTGCTTGACTGTTCGATCTCTCTCCTGGAAAGTGAAATGTTCGAAAATTCTCATTAACACGAAATTGAGACGGAGGAGAGAGAAAATAAAAAAAATTCTTGAAACCTGTCTCGAAACCGCTCGAATTCACGAATGGAGCTACAAGCGACTTCCTCGCATGGCTTCAAAAGAGAACAAAATTCGAGTGAGACGAAACTATGAACTAATTTCCTTCAAGAACGAAAAAGATTAAACCAGATCACCTCGTGAACCGTGACAGTTGGAAACAATATATCGACATTCTCCACCGCTTCACAGGAAGAGCTACTTGAACACCGCGAGCTGGTCTGTTGTCCATTCCCGCAGATTCTCCCTTTGGCATTAAACACCAATTTCGATTGTTCCCGATGCGTCATCACCAAACTCCGACTCCTAAATTTCACATGCGCCATTCGCACATCTTGATCCACCGATCTAGCAGTCTTCCTGCTCCGACTATCCCTCACCTCCGCCGCCGCAGCAAGCGCGAGAGATCTCGCTCTCGTCCTCATTCCCACCACCTTCGACACCTCCATCACCTCAACCTTCGCGAATCTTCTACACCTCTTCATACATTTCACCATCTTCCTCTGAAGAAATCAGAACTGAAGCGCAAACAAGGAGGAAGGAAGATCAGATTTCGCCGGACCGTGGTGAGTGCTATTTATATTGCGTCAGGTTCCGACGAATTGATGCTTTCTACTTTCTCGTTAACAGCGCCGGGTTTACGTAACGGCGCCGTTAACTGGATCGGGTCGTTTGGGACTGTCGAACCGTAACCCGACGCGTGGCAATCAGTTACCACCGGCTATTGCAGGTGGCTGCTGGGCTCCGGATCGCACCAACCGGCTACTACCGGAAGACTAGTGAGCGTGACTCTTGATCCCGTTAGTGATCGTCATAATTGTGTCTTCGATGAAATTACTGTAATAGCCCAGAGCTTTCTTGAAAAGACCGGAACAATATCTCGTGGAGGGTCGGAACCGCGGTTTTGGTGGGGACCACCGAGGATCACATGGACGGTGAGGATGGCTTAAATATGAAGCCACCATTATGATTCATGCGTGAGAAGTTAACGGTGGGGATTAATGTGGCATTATCCTATCTTGATAAGACAGTTTCGCTTCCATTTCCTCAAAAGTGCGAGCCAATATTTATTTATTTATTTTTATAACTTTTTAATCGAGGTGATAATAAATAAAAAATTGCCGTGATTTTATATATTATATTTATTAATTTTATTTGTCATTTTTTTGGGAAATTATAAGAAAATTATATCAATAAAAATAAAATAAAAATAGAATGCAATATCCAAATAGCACTAAACATCAAAATATTAACAACAAACTAAGTCTTCTGTCGACTCAAAACCATCACCTTTCCAAATTCTGGAATGGCAAACTCTCAAAACATCACCAAGGTAGATCTCATCGAAGAGTCTTGGAGAAAGAGAGATAAACAACAAAGTAATGCATTGCTGGAAAGACATTTGAAATAGCAAACATTTACAATCTCCAAATCATCAACAATAATTGAAAATATATTATTGATCCGACATCATCAAATCAAACAACTTTGATATAATAACAACTAAGCCTGGATAATCGTTCAAAAATAACAAAAGAGAAGAATTCCAAAATAGTAGAAAGTCGATCATCACTCACGAAGCAATAAATCCACTCAGCAGTTCTAGAGTACTGCACTATACAAATGAGGAAAAGTAAATTTAAAGTGTGAAATAAGTAAGCTCAACCTAAACCATATCAAGACTAAGTTTCATTCCGACTCTCATGAAACTAAAGAGATAATATAATAGTATAAAACCTTAGAAATTAAATGGTTGAAAAAAAAAGTTTTTAGTCATATTTAAATGAAAAGATCATACTGCAATAAATTCTCTAAAGAATGGCAAAGTTATCATTATATGAATGGAAAAGATCAAATAGAGTATCTGAATTTATCAGATGAAATCAGAAAAAAACAAACAAAAATAAAATAACCTAACCATTAATATAAATGGCTGAAAACCAAAATTTCATCCAGATCTATATAAAATTGATAAAAAAATAAAAAAGAGAATCAATAGTGAAGAAAAAGAAAAATTGCATCATCAAAATAAAAAAAAAGGCATAAAAAATCTAACATGTAACATCAATTCAAATTCAAAAAACTAAATAAAAACCTATAACTTATAAAAATCTATAATTGAATCAGAGTGCATCTCCTAAATTTTCAATTTCTAGACTTATAACAAATTACCAGTGAATGTGATGAATATTAAAATCAATTAATTAAGACATTATTAACATCTCATCAATATTATCATAATTTAAAACTTCTAATAAAGAGAAGTTATTAAAAATATTGATATTGTCAGATACTAAATTATTGGCAGTAATCAGCTCAATCTGTTCTTAAATGTTTATTTCATTCTGCAAAACAACAACATCATTTACCATAGAAGAAACACCAATATTATCCAAATTTAGGATCTATATTATCAGGGTAATCATTATTAAAAGTTAAAACAGGAGCAGCAATATTAAGATCCAGAGTAATAGAATGATATTAATATTATTAGTTCTTTAAAGAAAATGAAAATTTTCAACGAAATACTTTTATTCCTCACATTTCCAAGAACATTAAATCTACTTTGATTCTTCTTCTAAAAGAAGGAATATCATTAACCAACATAGAAGTGTTTTTCGAATAAGTGGAAGTGTGATGAGAAAATGTAGATCAAATCTTAGACAGAACATGCTTCCATTCATAAATCACCAGATTTATAAATTCTCAATTTTTAAAAATAATAGTAATATTTTCAGATAATGGTGAATCCACATTAATCTGAACATTAATACAAGCAAAAGAAAGTCTAGAAGTCTTAGCAGTCAAAGCATTCACCGCAAGAGGGATACCAATCTTGCTAGTAATTTTTTAAATACTTTTTCTGGACCAACAAATAAAGGAAGGTTAGGAAATTTGATCCATATAGGAATTTCCTAAAAATCCTCACATATTGGTCGAAAATAAATAGTCCACTTCTTAAAAATAAAAGGCTTGCCAGCAATAAATCAATGAGCACCCCAAAGAACCATTTCAACATCATCGGAACAAGTAAATTTAAACAAAAAGAAACCCTCAATTAAACAAAGAGGCTCAGTTGAACCTTTCAACTTCCATAACTTGTTTATAATTTGATGAATATTATCATATAAAGGCTTTCTACATAATGCATACCCAACTACTGAAAGATTCCATTGTTGTGAACCAACATCAACCTTTTCATTCGAAGAAACAACTTTATCCTCTGCACAATGAACATAGAACAAATTAAAATCATTTGCAGCAGTAGTATTAAAAGAAATCAAACATTTCCAATAGCAAGAGTCAATCCAGAACCAGACAAAAGAAGAAGTTGAGGTTAAAGGAGGAAAGAAGAACTCCACAAATAAAGTAACAAATGACAAAAAAAAAACCCTAAAAAGTATAAAATAAACTGTAAGAGAATCAAAAGAAAAAAGATCTCATAGATTTCCCAAAATAAATGGAAAAATAAGAAAATCTGTAAATAAAAACACAAAGGAAACACACCTACATGAAGAAACCCCAAAATGGTTATGAAGATATCCTTATAAATCACAGAGAAGATAACACGCAGAAAAACTAAAAAAGAAAATGAAATTAAAAAAAATCTCAAAAAGAAATAGAAGATGATCGAAAAATCACCAAAAAATAAAATCACACAAAGAAACCCTACAAGGTTTTGAAGAAAGTCCTAGATACCAAACTAAAAAGGAAACAAAGAAATAAATAATTTAAACTGAGTCTCAAGAATTTTCAAGTGTCAGGGAAAGGAAAACCTAGAGAAGATGAACGAAAAATCACAAGATACAAAGTCAAAACAAGAAACCCTATAAGGTTTAAAGGATCTCATATGCGTCATAGTGGAACTCGTTATGATTAATAAAAAAAAATTAAGTCTATAGTATTGAAATTTTCTTCTTCAGAATTGTTCAATGTTTATAAAACAATTTAGTTAGAACCATACTATACAACTAGTACTCATGTGCATTATGTTCAAATGAGTTATTATAGTTCAAGTGATATATGCTTATTTATAAATTTCATGAAATAAAATAGTTATCAAATTTTTTTATTTTTTTATCAATGGTAATAAATTAGAGTATGTTGAAATAGTAATTATTTTAATTGAAAGGGGAATCAAATTTTTTTATATAATTCTTTATTATGTAAAGAAAATGAGTGAAGATGGTATGATTATTATAAATAGATTGGAGCTAAATAGATTGGAGATTTCTCGCGCTAAGATATCATGAGATGAGATTTCGTGTCCTATGATTTGTCTTGCATGAACCATATATTCCACTCTAAATCCTGTATTTCAATTCCAACTTGGCGAGATATGCTCTGTTGATTCATCTTTTGGGTTCTCCTAATTTAGCAATTTTTTGATGTCTTAAAGAGCTATTGTGATATGACATAATTTTTATAGTGAAGTGGTCCTAGAATGTTAAGGAAAATGATAATAATTATTAATTTGTTAAAACAGAAAATGTCAGTATCTAATGTAGCTTAGGTGACAACTCACTTTGATCCTGAAAGGTGGAGGATTTTTGGTCAATGTGTTGGACATGTTACCATCAATATGTCTTTGGGAATCTGATTGACTTAGGAAGAGAGGAACTGAATGGTGATTCTCAGACTAGTTATAAAGTCTTCATTTGATTTGATCATTTCAGGTAGCTTATGTAACGATCCAAATTTTCATGGGGCTAAAATTCTTAAGAGCATTTGTTACCTCCTTTGGAGTTTGATTTGAATGCAATCAACATATAATGATAAATTGATTAAGCCATAACTTAAAATAGCTACGACACATGAACAACCTTGATACATCACATGAAATAAGGCCTTGCACTTCTCTTTTACTATAAAGTCTAATTTTTAAGAGCTTTAAGTTTAAGCAATATGTAAGTACTGCAATATCATCCCTTATGATTTAAATCATTCACATAATGACCAAGTCTGATATTTTGTGACTGCAATAAATATAAAACAAGAATGATCAAAATTCTTTCAGATTGGTTGATAATCAAAAGGTTAATACCTTACACATAATTCATATATGTGATACTCAGGTCATATCATATATTCAACAGAATAAAATGAAAAATATAGTTTATTCATTTTTAGTATTAAAGGAGAATATTATATCACATTTAAGATATGACTATAATACTCTTTTCTCACTTTTAATATAATATAATATGAAAGTAAACATTATATTGATTCAATTTCCAAAAGGAATCAATTGTTTTTAACTGAAAATGTGATTACAAAGTTGATCACACACCACTAGCTCAATTTTCTATTGAATGATAAATGATGATGATAGAAATCAATAGATGATAATTTGATGATGGTGTTTCACTGATGATGTATGCACATTGATGGACAAAGAAGATCAATTAGATAATGAATAATTGATGACAATTAAATTATTAATTTTAACATAGATATACGACATGACAAAGGTGAAGTGTTGGAATCTTTCTATCGATCGGTCATGTCATATAGGCCTGAGTCAGACATCCAATTGCTTCGATTGAAATTATCCAGATGATACCTTCTATATAGAAAACTATAGATGCAGATTCACGTATAACCTTACTTATGCATGAAAAGGATGTATTTCATTATTTAAAAAGTAAAAAAAAAATGATTTTTTAGGTGTGATATGTAAATTTTAACTAGTGTAATGTAAAAAGTAAAATATATAGGTAAATATGTAAATACATTTGATTGTTCAAAAACTTACAATGTTGACCTAACAACATTTGGGAGCAAAATTACATTAATTTATTTTTCATAAAAGAGGCCCAAAAGTAGAAAGGCCGGCAAATGATGCAACTTTTGGAAGCTGATGCATGTAAAACATACATTAGCAGGCATTAGGGACCAGATCTACTAATCCCCATTGAAAGTATGGAATTAAATGTGACGTAATTGGCTGGGCGGACCCCACATTTGGAAAAAGTCTGTGGTCATGGCAGAAGGAGCCGCCACGTCGGATGGGGTCGCCCCCACAGGCC
>NW_018164984.1:205201-207383 GCF_001263595.1 Phalaenopsis equestris | reverse complement strand
TTCTTCGCCCCCATGCGAGTCCCCATCCCGGAAGGTGGGCCCCACCACTATCAACTGCCGCCGAAGTGGTGGGACCCACCATACGTGACCACGTAGCTGTCAGAAAGGAGGTGAGCATACGATTTACCTTTTTTTTTTAATTTTTTTTTAATAAAATAATTTATAAATGAGTGTTCTTTTCACTTTCACAAAATATAAATAATTTACAAGGATAAATGTTAGACTTTGTTAAGGAATTTAATACTGATTGATAATTCAAAATTAAATTTATTTTTAAGTAGATGCATTTGGGTAATTTTAGTAAGTGATCCTGGTGGCTACATAGCTATATGGTCGGGAGCCTAAAATGACATCCAGATGGGTCGTGATCCTGGTGGCTACATGTCGAGAGTCTAAGATGACGTACGACCGGATCATGATCCGAGCGGCTTTGCTGAAGGGTTGACCGAGAGGTGTTGGCTGCCTGCCTAAGATTCGGGCCGCTCCTATCATTCGCACAGCCTGAATGAGGAATCTGATGGATTTGTTCGTGCGAGGTTAGCATCAGTAGACCTTTGAAAGGATAGTTGATTTTCCGTCCGTAATGGCGTTATATTCCTCCAGGCTAGCAGGGGTCGTATGGGTAAATGCGGCCTCTCGAATTGCCTCTGTTAGTCACAGACCGCTACGTCATTTTCTCTGTTTGCTGGTAGATTTTTCTGAGATTCGTGCTGACACATTTTTGATACACATGTATTTAAAAAAATAAAAAGAATGCTTCAAGTGGTATAAAAGCCAATAATTTTTCATATATATTAAGGCGAGTATAGTTTATAATGTATTAATTCCAAAACAAATTCATAATATTTTAGACCAAATTTAAATGGATTTCATAATAATTTTGATATAAAATTTTGAGAGATTCACATACATATCATTCAATATTTACATATTTACATTTTGATATTTATAATACTCAAATGATTATATCATATTGAACCCTAATTTGTGTGTGAATCACACCCTATGAAATAGAGTGTAAAAAAGGAGAGAGAGAGAGAGAGAGAGTGAGTGAGTGATTGAGAGAGAGTGTGAGCTAGTGAGCGATAATGAACAGTAAATCGTATCAATAATGTCGAGGTTCTCGATATTTTGTCTAAATTGACTATCATTTGTTCATGAAAAGATCTCTATCAGAGTTTGTAAAGAAAATTATTGGTATTTTAAATGTATGGGTCTATCGCTCTGTTGCTCTCTGGCTTGGTCATCTGAGCTTGTTTGCGTTGACTAATTGCCACGACTGAACTTGATCGAATAAATGGGCCTCATGGTCCTCTGTCAGTGAGCTATCTTCTATCGTACAATTCTTCTATGGACCGTTAGATCTTCTCAGAATCAACACTGACATATTTTCGATTTACATATTACATAACAATTAATTTCAATAGTAATTTTTACACATATTTATGGATATGTTTTGATATTATTAAGATAATAATATATTAATAAATATTAAATTTTAGATATTAAGGGTCTATTTGGGCAGCTGTAGTTTATTGAATAATCTGCTGATAAGTTGATTAAAAATAATCTGCTGATAAGCTAGGAGCGGTGACTATTACAAATTTTTATTTTTTTGAAAAAGTCAGACGCAATAAGCTCTTACCGCACCTAGATTGGTGCGGTGTGAAAACGTTGTTTTCTGCGTTTTGAAAACGCATAAGCTGTCAAAACGCAGTTTACCCAAATAGATCAGGTGCGTTTTCAAAACGCCACCGCACCAAATAAGCTGCCCCTAACAGACCCTATATATAAAGAGATAAATTTATTTTCATCAAAATAATGAAAATGTAACTGTAAAAAGACGTGCAATAATAGAGGTAGTAGAGGACCACTCTCCCCACCTAATATAGTAAGTCCCCGACGTCCATTCCCTCATTTTGCATAATATCAAATTAATAAAAAAAAATTAAATAGCTTTTTAATAAAATAAAGAAATATAAAAAGACTTAAAATATTTAGCTTCCTATCTTTACAGCATTCAACTTTCTTGTTATTATTGAAAGCTACTTTTCAAGGGTCAAAATGAAATTTGTACAAAAGTTGTGACTTCAAACATTGAAAGGTTATATTCATACTTTTAGGATAAAAAGGTAGTCATGGGACCATTCTTCAATATATATATATATATATATATATAGGG
>NW_018164984.1:197509-204898 GCF_001263595.1 Phalaenopsis equestris | reverse complement strand
GCTCAGTTTATGATAAAGACTGTGGTGACTAATAATATAACATACGTACCATTCAAATACTATGTATTTGCATATCTAACACATAAATTTTAGTTTAACATATATACCACATTATTTATGCATGGGAAGTGCATTTTCACTTTGTAAAAGTTAAAATGGTGATACTTTTGATATGAGATGAAAGATTTTAGAAGTATAAATATAAAAATGTAAAGTTTAAGTGTTAGTTATATAAATAAATAGAAGTTGGTGGTATGTACATATATAAATCTGCTAATAAAAAAAATTACAAGAATAACCTAATCAAAATTTGAAGGAAAGATTAGTTATATGTCACATAATTATACATCACATAATTCTTATGTATTTATATATATCTAACAACTAAGTATTTATATCTACATTTATGACACTTGATGACATAAATTTATTATGAAAATCTATGCTGGATTAAAAGTTAGTAATCGCTGCGTGCGGAAATTGATGGTAGTATATTGATAACTTAATGTCTTAGTATAACACGAAGATTCAACACATGCACAGATAAAAGAAAAGCAGTAGGAGAAGACCAAAACTTTTACCTAGAAAAATCATGCAAGTGAAAGAACATGGGGCTTACTCATGTCAAAATAATTCAATGTACATAGGTCCACTCTTGTTTTGAATTAAAGAAGATTGAAATAGATGTACAATATTAATGTAGCTATAATAGTCATAATTTGGGTTGCAACAAAGTTAGTTATTGGCTATAATAGCGATTGTTGGTCACAAAGGCTTAGATGATTATTACAATAGTAGTAATTCGTCACAAATCGCAGTTGTAATAGTTGACCACAAATGTTGTAATTCGCTACTACAAAAATAATAGTTGACCATAAAAGCTTTAGTCGATTGGTGCAATAGTGGTAATTGACCATAAAGGCCGCAGTTGGAAGTTTTAATTATAATAGTCGGCCACAAATGTTGTAGTTGGTTGATACAAAGTCAGTAATTGGCCATGAAGGTTGTAGTTGTAGTCAGCGCCTGTAATTGATGCATTTGGCGACAAAGGCCATACTTGGAAGTTGTACGAAAGTCAAGTCTTCACTCCTTTAGTTTCATATACTTGATTTTATCATTAACATTTTTTTTAGTTAAGTTACCTAAAGTTAGGTTATTAAATCTAAAGTTGAGTTCCCCATATAATTAGATATGTCTTTAAGTGACACTTTGACTTTAGAGACTTGAGTCGTTAAATTAGCCTTCTTTGGGAATCTATCAATCCTTTCCAATTTCATTTCTAGCCCATTTGATTTAAAGATAACACATTTGGTTTTTTGCTCAATTTGAACCATGAGTGAGCTAAATCTAAATAAAATTAAACATGAACAAAATCAAAATCGACTATGATGAATCAAGATTTTTCCTGTGAGGCATGCTAAGGAACAAAGTGATAGACGTTGAGGGAGAGGTAGAGAGAGAGAGAGAGAAGGAGAGAGTACACAGTGAATTGCCCTTTCGGGGCAAGCAAAGGTATTCTCGGGCTCTTATTACTTATTTTATATATTAAGGGGAAGAGGAGAGAGCTCCCAATAGAAGAAGGGTCTTGAGAAAAAAGCTAAAAAGCCCAGAATATATGATATAGTCTACCAATTTATAGATGATAGAAGACAAAAGATAAAATTAAATGTTTTACCCTTGTTTTAGAGGTGTTGTACAGTGTATTATGTTTTTTTTTTAATATTTGGATCTTCTGGTCGACAGGTAATTGGGTCGGCCAACTAAATTGGTTTTGGTCAGCATTCATATTGGCACAGATTAACTTTTATTTTGGGAAGCTAGTCACTTCTTCAGTGGGATGGTCGGTAAGCTTGCCTGATTATTGTTCTTTTGTGATCTTTAGGGGAGATGTTAAAATAGCTTCAGTTTGATACTTGTAGTATTGTTGGAAGTTTTATACAATTGTTCTGTCTTTTTTTCAGAGTGATCAACGTAGATGCATGTCTCATGTTTACCTTTGTGCCCCTCTACCCGTCAAACTGACCTTCGGTCAGCTAGCAACCCTTCGGTTGGTCGACAGGCCTTTCATCGGCTGTGTTGGTTGTCAGTCGGCTGGGTGCCTTCGGCTGGTCAGATTCGTTAGACCTTATATTTTTTTATCAGTGAGGATCCTCATCATATTTCCTTTAATCTTACCATTAGATTGTCTCGAGATTCATCTAGACACACTTTTAGCGTACAAAATACAATCAAATTAAAGACGAATTCCCTAAATTCAACGTGAGCATGTCTGAATCGTGAAGATTATTCAGATGAGACCCTTCACATCCAAATCAGATCGAATTTTGTTTGAATTATATATATATATATATATATATATAATTTCATCATGAAATATTTAATATATAATTTCCTCATGAAATATTTAAAATTTAAATCATTCCCTCCTATTTTTAATAGGAATATTTACACTTGTGCCCCTCAAATCATATGCACTTACATATCCAGCACCTAAACTTTACTTTTTTTTTTACATACATACCAGCTCACCTATGCATACAAAATGAATTCGCTTTTAAGAAGTCAACATGGTGGTATTTCAGCATAAATGTACAAAACAGAATTCATCTCTTACACATGTAAATACATAAGAATTGGGTGGTTTGTGTGTAAATGCCCCCTCTTTAGTATTTTTTGGGCTACTATTTTAATTCAGGGGTTTTTACATAGTTAACACACGAAACAAGACTATTTACATATTTCAAATATAAAACAATAATATTACTGGAACAGAATGCAAAACAATTTTAATAAATTAAAAAAAAAACTATTGTTAAGAAAAAAGCAAAAGAAAAATAAAAAATATATAGGGGAATATTATTTCCCCTCTCACGATAACACGAGGGATGGATGCATGAAACGGATCGTGTTCCCATCTCGAGCATCTTAATGAACTAATCTTATCACGAAAAGTGACAAAAGTTAGCCCGTACCTATAATTAGAATGACCATTTGAGATTAACCAGCATGCAATGCTCATTTTTCAATTACAAACATACATGTCAAACTAAGGGTAGTTGAAGTTTCGCCACTAACGTGCTGGCTCATACAATCTAGACTCGTAGAAGAAAAAAATGAAAGTTTCACTGGGACAGAGCAAAACACCGGTGCATAAAAATATACACTATGCAAAGTTAAGTGCACGGGAAGCTAAGCCCCAAAGCAGGACACACAAAGTCGGCATGATAAGAAAAATACGACAAAGGCAAACTGATGCAACAAAGGCATCACACCAGTGAGTGTAATAAGTGCAAACTCTCAAATCAACATCTAATAGTCATAGAAAGTATAAAATACAACCCCGAACCAGAAGGTGGCATCACGAGACCGCGTAAGCGATCTCGAGGTGCTCATAGCCCATCCTAAAAAGGATGTCTGGTATGACTGTGTTAAAACACCAAACATGCAACAAATGCACAACAAGCATGTGACATAATAAATGTGCAATGACATGCAAAAGCAAAGTCAAAATATGACATGCAGACATACACTTCTAGATAGTGATAAGACTTCAAAACTTTCTATATGTCTCTAATAGGGAAGTCTACAAAATGTGGAAATGAATGAGAACGAGCTTATGAGTCGCATCAAAGAGCGACATAACAAAGGTAAGCCCAGCTGATTAGTTGAGCTAAGCAAACTGCCACATATGTGGAACTATATACCAACGGTTCAGGAGGGCGAATTCTTGGGTTACACCACATAAATTTAAGCTTTTTTTATGGTCATAATTTGTCGGTTATGATAA
Source organism: Phalaenopsis equestris (assembly GCF_001263595.1). Taxonomy (NCBI): domain Eukaryota; kingdom Viridiplantae; phylum Streptophyta; class Magnoliopsida; order Asparagales; family Orchidaceae; genus Phalaenopsis; species Phalaenopsis equestris. The sequence goes on along the minus strand of NW_018164984.1, from coordinate 201,111 downwards.
GAAAAACTGTTCCAGTACTGGTCGGACTGCCTCTTGTGGATTCACTAATGTGCATCGGCAGCATAGAACTTTTGTTCAATCTTCACAGTTTGTCCATAAAACAAAATAGTTAGAATACATCTTTGAACTATAAAAAATCTTATAGAATAAATGAAATCTTACTGGACTCCGCTTGTATTCCTTATGTGGAAGTGCCCCACGAGTGTGCTTGGAGAGCCCCATGCCTCCATAGTCTGACTGTCTTTTCTGCTTTGCCTGCTACCTCTTTTTCTAGTAGTCAGGAAAATCTCCAGTCCTAATCAGTGTGGCAAAAACAACCTCTCTGAGCCACAAAGGATGCTATCACGATTTATGGATATTGTCAGACATGTCTCGGAGGGGATCCCCGTCCTTATGGCCGAAGTCCGACTGTCTATTCCTCTTTGTCAGATAAAGCTATGATTCGGAGTGGGGAAGGAGATTGTCCCTGCCTCCAGTCGACATATGTAACAAGGATAATAAATTTTATATATTAATGACCATAACACATACTATATAATAAAAGAAAAATAGAACAATACTTAATAAACATAAAACACATAAGTATGCATTATACAGATTGACGAAACTATAAAATGCAAGATACAACTACAAAAACTAAAAACACAACACTACGTAATATACTAAAATACGAAATTCAACAAAAGGTAAAATATACTTACTCATCTTACTCTGCATCGTTTGAAGAGTGACTGAAAGATGTAGTCATGATCTCTTACTCAAATGTATCGTCAGAGTCATACAAATCATCGAGATTAATTTCTTTATATTCGCCACTAGCAAAATCTAGATTGAGCTCTTCATCAGTTGTATCAAGTGCAAAACAGAAACCTGTCATTTCAGTTTCTTGATGGACGGGTTTAATGTAATTCTGAATATTAATGGTGACCCTTGATTTACTTAAAATGAAAACCGTCCAATCAACGTTATCTCTTGCCCTATGTGGATATCGAAGATATTAAATCTGACTTGCCAGTCGGGCTAGAATGAAAGGATTAAATTTAACATATATTTTGTTCACTTTCACTTATGTGATATTATATAGTCGGACTATCCATGTTCCATGATTATGAACATGATCAAACAAAGAGCAGTTGAATAGGAATACACTTCCTCCAATAGAGCTTGGATAAGATAGTTCAATAACTTCTTCCAGAGTCTCATGGCAGTCAATCTAGTAGTTTGACTTATCATATGATTTAACACAAATATCATAATTAAAAGACTTTTTTCCTTCAAACCAAAATCTGGTATGAAACTTGTACCCATTTGCATCATAAATTTGTCAAATTTTCACGATGCACATAGGTCTTCAAGCAAGATCAATCAACCTCTGATTTTACACTCAATTTCTTCAATCATGAATCTATTAACATATATAAAAGAAATCCCGTATTAATGAAAAGCACCGTATCACATGAAGAATGAATTAGTCAATTTTAACTCTCATGCGTTGTAAACCACTAGGGGAAGTTATTCTCGATCTCTCTGCTAGTGTTATCTTCTTCAACTAAATTTAATGAATCCACGAATAAACCATTCACACATTGAAATATCATTGAAATAGTTAATCATGACACTTTTTCAGTAAATGAGTTAAAAGTTATAATGAAAAATGTCTTACTCAATAAAGGGTGGTACTTCATCGCAATTGAAAAGAACCTAAAGTGTCGTTGTTTGAAGTTCCTGATCATTAAGGTATCATAATGTGGACCTCGCCGATGCTTTGCCTAATTGCTAGAAAATAAAAAGGGTTGATGGTGGTACCAAACCGAATGACTCTTTCGTGAACTCTTCTTCTGTGAAATATTATGAGCAGAATGCCGTTGTCCCTTATAGTAAATATGCTTCACATATCGATCCTTTTAGTTGGCTTTATTCTTCATAGTATTCTTCAGTTTATTTAAAAATCTATAAAAATAAATATTACTCGGTACAAATTACTAATATTCTTTATAGATGAGTGACTAACAATCTAGTCCCAATGTAATTACCTGACGGATACATCCAACAATACTGTACTTGACCTCCAATAAATGCCTCGTGGGGTAAATATTTGGAGAGATGCTCCATCGAGTTAAAGAAACTATGTGTAAATATTCACTCAAGCTTGCAAAGTGTTACATTAATGTTTGCTTTTAGTTGGTGTATGCTATTAAGCGTCAAACGAGCTGCTTATAGTTCGTTGAAGAACACACTGATTTCAATCAATGGAGTAAGGAAGGACTTCACTCGACAAACAACAAAATGTGATTGACATCAAATTTTCTAAAAAAAAATGACAATTGTCACTTTTCCCAAGGGTCGCTGGGCCAAATTTTGAAATTTGGGTGGGTTGATGCGGTCACGTAGCTCTACCAAAGAGGGTCGGCGTAGTCACATCATCCCACAATGTAATCACGCCATGAGCTTTGTCTTGCGGCGTGGTCATGTCGCCTTTGAAAGTGGCCACGCCGAAGGTGGCTCCGAGCAGTTTGAAGAAAGATTCAATGTGGACACACAGTCTCACGATGTAATTACATCGTGGGCTTTGCCTTGCAGCGTGTTCACGCCGCCTTCAGGTGTGGCTTGTCGAAGGCAGCCCCCAAACCTTTATGGGGTGGGGGGCAATGCCAGACCCTTAATGCAATATTTTTATTTTATCTTTTCATAAGTCCGCTAATCGTGCCTATGACACGAAAAATCTCTTAATGACTAGATCAGATCACACATGCCCAGAATGATCGTTCGACTTGCCCTAGAACGGGGAACAATCACAAACTACTAGTAGTTGTTGTCGAGCACGATCAAAACAGAGTAAATCTCAGTCATGGAACAGAGTGCATGTGGTAATGCCCCAACGGACTACTCAAGCTACGCGAGGACAAGCATGAGCGCATATATATTGTGTGAATGAATGCTCATAAAATAGAATTACAAGGTCCTATTTGAATGCTTCTATGAAAAGAATTAATTTGAATGCTCACTAAGCTAAGCCTTGAAATTTTGAAGTATAAGATTATATTTCGTCATAATCTTCCATTCATTCAGGGTCTGTTTGGCGCAGCTGTTGATTATTAATAATCTGCTGATAAGTAGATTATTCTGATAATCTGATAATCTGCAGATTATCAGAATAATCTGTCTTGCTGTTTGGGGCAGCTTATTCAAGATAGCTTATTGGTGATTAAATGACATTCATGCCCCTTTGTAATAGAACTGTTTGGGGCAGCTTATTCAGAATAGCTTACTGATAGTACTGGATCATATGCAGAAACATGAAATCATCACAGATCATAAGTAGAAGATGTCATACATTACTCACACCCTCATGAGTACCAAGATAACTAAAAAAAGTACAAATACGAGTACAACTAGAATCAGAAATATTAAAATGTTTAATTTCAGACTCTGGCTACGTCTGTCCTCATCTGCTCTGTCAAAGTCAGAAAACACCGGATTCCCATGACTGCTGGCCGTGTCATATGAGGGACTGTCAGCCCACCGGAAGAACCCACAACGAGCTGAAACACCCTTGGCACAACCGTAGAACTGCCTCCCAAAGCTATGAGACTGACGCGATG
>NW_018164984.1:164805-190903 GCF_001263595.1 Phalaenopsis equestris | reverse complement strand
AGCTCGAAACCGAAGGCGAGACGGGAAGGGCGAGGGCAAGGGGGAGAGACGGGAAGGACAACACGGGAAAAACAACCTAAACGCGAGAAGCATACGCGGAACGGCGCCCCTAACCGGATTACCCTACCTTAAGGAAATCACGATATTAAAACGACGCGTTTTCAAAACTTTTATGGCGAACGCCATTTCCAAACGGAAGGGCGGTAAGCGCCCTCAAACGAGCCCTTAATCTGCTGTTAGTATAAACTCCATAAAATTACTGGCACATGCTGACAACAAAATGAACAGAAGTGAAACGAACACCTACCTAGTGAATGCAAGCAAGAGCTTCGATGTGAGTCTGTGGGAGAGTTAACTGCATAAGAATTGGTTGCTGTGTGTGTAAATTCCCCAATAACCACATTTTGGAGAAATGATTCATTGTGCTCCACTTGCAATACAGCTTCCCTGCAAAATCTCCCACTGTGCAAAACCGTACCATCTCGTCAATCAAAGCAATGCCAAACCCTATTTCTTCGCCTGCTCTTCTTCTTCGAATGCTACCACCTCATCCACCATTACGCCGGTCAGCGGCGGAAGAAAGAGGGTTAGAAATCGGAAACTTAATCCCGGCGAAAAGGAGGGCATAGTCGAGGAAATGAGATTCGTTGCCATGAAACTTCACACGAGCGACATCAACGATGAGGCCGACGGAATCGCCGCCTCCAAGATCGCCACATGGCAGCCTTCCGTGGAGGGCTTTCTCAAATACCTCGTCGATAGCAGACTTGTCTTCGAAACCCTAGAACGGATCGTCGAGGACTCCACCGATGTCACCTGTAAGCTTTATTAGTTTATTTCCTCTCTTTTTCGTGCGCTAATCTATCGTTTTCTATGCTCTGCTACAGATGTTTACTTTAGAAGAACTGGTCTGGAACGATCGACTAGTTTGTTAACGGATTTGGAATGGTTTAGGCATCAGGGATATGTCATTCCACAACCGAGTTCTATTGGAACTGCCTACGCTTCTTATATTGCGGATTTGGCTGGAAAAAGTGCGCCATCATTTCTTTGTCATCTCTACAACATTTATTTTGCTCATTTATATGGTGGCTGTGAGATCGGCAAACAGGTATGGCTCTAAAAATGGAATTTGCATTTCTACTCCATTCTGTTTTAATATAAGAACTGCTAGTTCATACAATTGTGTGGCTATAGGTGGAGACTCTGGAATTTTTAATTTGGTTTGATGATGGAAGATTGAGCTTAAATGAAAAAAAGGGACATTTACATACATACCAGAAAATTCTTATATATTTACATATTTAACACCCAAATTATATTCTTTACATTTATAGCACTCAAATCTCTCATATCACATAAAACAATACCACTATTTTAACTTAAGTAGTGAAATACACATTTTCATGTATAGTTAAGGTGCCATATATGTGAAAAATTAAAATTTTGGTGTTAGAAACATAAATATATAAGAATTGAGTGTTATGGATGTAAATCTTCCAAAAAGTAAAGAGCCCAAAAATAATCTATATTTAGGTTGAAACCAACTTGAACTAGGTGAAACCTATAGATTGTTGTATGCTATGTTGAGATTGGATCGAAATGTTTATGCATGCATGGAAATATTTATGGCTGTGTTTATATTGTAAATCAATTAAAAATTGATTTTTTGTTTCTCTTGGGTTGGGCTTGGATAAATAATTAAGTATTAATTAGTTGGACTTGTTTGGGGTTGTAAACGAATCGAGTCAAGCTCGAGCCACCCATGGCTTGAACTTTAGCTTGATTAATTAATTGAGCTCGAGTTCTAGTTTAATTATACAAGTTCAAGCTGCCTCATGAGCCGGTTTGTATATTATGAAAGAGAAAAAATAATTTTAATTCATGTTAGTGTTAGTAAAATGATATATAGGATTAACATTTAAGAGATAATTAATAGGAAATCAATTTTTATAAAGTGTAAACTATCTTTTTTTAACATTTTATATAATTTAAAGATAAACTCTTGAATTTTAATATATTTTGAGCAAAATTTATATTAATTATTTTTTAAACAAGTTGATTCACGAGCGAAAGAGTCGATTTAGAGCAGGTTTGAGCTTAGCTTGTTAGTTCATCGAGCTCAATTGAAGAATCTCTTATTGAGCTGGACTCACCTTGGCTTGATTACACCGCTAGACTTGTCTTTTGATTTACAAGCTAAATCAATCGTTAGGATATAATCCACTTCATTGGATGTTGCTATAGCTTTGGATTATTCATACTTGATTTGATGCCAATTTTTAAAAAATTTGGCCAAGTTAGCAGTCAGATATAAATATATTGGGTTTGGGTGGTACATCTGTAAATGACTCATCAAACAAATCAATTGGAGAAAAAGCTACTAAAAAGCTTATGCTCCAGTAACCTGGTGAGCTTTTTGGCATTGATCTGCAAGCGCCAAAAAACAAAGGTAAGGATTGTGCTATGATATAGGGTGCTATACCTATGATTTTTGCTTCAATAACTAGGTGAAACGTTGAGGGAGCTATAACTTTTATGTTATAGGAAATAAGAACAATGCCTATTGGAATTTTAGAGGAGAAAGGATGGGATTTGTGAAGTATTTTTATTTTAGATTAGTTTCATTGTAGGAAATTAAGGCTATTTATAGATAAATATATCGTGGATAAATTCTCATCTGCTTGTTAAACCACTTTTACAAGAAAAAAAAAACAAAACAAAAAAGAACCCTGCCTACAAGTAGTTAACTAGTTATGTTTAAACTAAAAGATAACTCTAGCATGAGTTATCTTAGGTTTAAACTATTTAGGTACCAACCGAGAGATTTTATTAAGCTATGCTGGGTTGAATCGAAATATATATGCATCATATTTTTGAATGTATGTATAAAAAATTCAAGGATGTATTTTTATATTTTAAATCAATTAATTTTTTTTTTTTTTGCTGTTCTTGTTAAGTTGAGCCTGAATAAAAATAACTGGGTTAGACTTGGCATTCTATCAACGAGCTAAGACAACTGTTATCAATTGTGAACTTAAAAGTTATGTCATTGTAGTGAGTTATAGCTCTGGATCAATCAAATTTGGTTCCATTTTAACCTCTTAAGCATTTGGCTTAAGTTGACAATTTGGAAGCTAGAATTAGAGAAAGGAGGTTTATATATATATATTGTACTCATATGATCGAGTGCAAACGAGAATATAGCTAGATTGAATATTTCTATTGTAAATGACTTTACTGTTTTCTTCTTTTAGTTACTATAGAAAGGATGTTCACTTCTTGGATTTGAACTTTCCTTTATTGGACAACAACTTGTTCATTGTTTTTACAATATGGAACAACAACAACAATGACAATAGTAGCAAGGCTGTGGCAAGACAATGGTTTGAAAACAATAAGATAGCAACGAGTGGCATTAATACAAACAAGGAAACAATGATAACAAATACAACAACAGCATGAGGGCATAGCTATAAGAAAGTTTATGATACAATACCATGGAGAGTCTTTGGCTCTGATCTATAGGTCCTGGCAAACAAATGTAGCAGCCGTGCTACAGTACCATCTACTATAGTTATGCTTTTTTAGCTACAATAAACTAGATGAAATGCAGAGGAATCTGGCTTTTATGCTATAGGAAATACGGCCATTGATTAATGGAATTAGAGAGTAACAGAGGATAGGTTTTGGCATGAATGTTGATTTTTTATTTTATTTTTATTTTTTGTTCGAAATTAAGGCTACTTATCGAATAATATGGTAGGGATAAATTCTTGTAAAATTTAAGAATAATATCTAAAAAAAGAATTTTATCTACAAATAATTAACTATATAGGTGCATCTAATTTAGTCTAATGATTTCTATAGTCAGATGGCCTTGATCTCAAGGCTTAGCACATATGGGTATGTGTGTGTGAGTTAAAAAAAAAAAAAAAAAAAGAAAACTAGATATCCTTAAAGCTTATTGATAAATTTAACAAAAAGTATGCTATTGTTGAATTCAAAATTTAAAAACAAGCCCATGCCAATGTATTTTGAAAATTTTTATTGTAATGATAAAATTTATGATTTTGATTCAATGGTTAATACTTTTTTGCTGCTCAATCTTTATCACGAAGCACTTGATATAAGATGCATATTTTTTTGTGGATGCTTGGAGATGCTTTCTTCAATGTCAATGATGTGATTTGAACATTAGCACCACTAGCATTATATATCAAAAAATCAGTTTCTTAAAGCTAATACAAACATGGTTTCTTGATCCCTTTTTGATCCGATGCCCACAAATCATCATTGATGCTTTTTATTGTAATTCTCTTTGAAGTGATCAGATTAACCATCCCTTTATGATGTGATCCCTGCTTCACGGGTTCCTCTTTTATGAGGATTTCATTTCTGTGAAGTCATAACCTCAAGTGGGAGCCTCCCAATTATACTACTTTGTGGTGTAAAAAAACTATACTTTTTGAAATTTTTAGTAGATTTGTGAAACTTATTTGTGAACTTACTGTTTCATTTAGCTTTCATTTCACTGTAAGAACCTCCCACAATTGTCAACTGTCATATCTTGGGGGTATTGTTTAGTTTGACTTGGTTCTATGGTATTATATCATATTTCTAGTCTTCCAAAATTGATGAGACATTGATTTTTTTGAGAGGTAAACAGTTTTTATTTTTATTTATTTATTTGAGCGAGGTTACAGTTGATCATTCAGACAAATACAATTTAGAATGCTTTGATAAAAATGCCTTTGTCCTCATTGAGATCAATATCGACACAGTATTCTTTGTTTGTAGATTATAGTATTACAAAGAATTCAGAGAGAGAGAGAGAGAGATAGAGAGAGATAGCGGGGGAGGGATTGCCTAAAAAGATATAATTTTGGCATTTAAGCCCAATAAGGTTTACTGGGTGACATTGTTGGGGTGTTTGTAAAGATCATGACATTTTAGAATTGTCCTGTGCAGTATTGAGCATTTTGTTTTCTTTTCTGAGTAGGTGATTGAGCCAAGGACTTAGGAAATGATGTAGTTAAAGAATGGAACTCTAGTCATTATGAGGCATAGGTAGGAGAGGTTTTTGGAATTGAGAGGATTGATATTCATACTTGTCAATGATGAATAGAATACCATAGCATAAAAGTATCCGTGGAGCCATAACACATATCATATAGGACAGCACACTTCATTTTGAATATAATGCAATATTTTAAAAAAATGAATAAAATACAAATAAATATGAAAGATTATTAAGTAAGATAAAACATCATGACAAGTGCTTAATACCTCAATCACCTAAAATTCAAATATTAAAATTTTTTCTAGTCTAATATTTTCATAAGAGATTAAAGTAGTCATCTAAAGAATTATCATTTTAAGCAAAGAAAGCCTCATTTCTCTCATCATCATTATCATTAGCATTATCTCTTAAATCATAATAATCCTCATCGTCATGTTCAGTTTCAACAATATTAAGTCTGGATGAATAATTTTTTCTTTGCCTTTATATTATTTTTCAATATTAGAACTTCTTTCATAAATACTAGTGACCTTCGTAATCATACTTCATGTCAAATATTCATAATCAATAATAAGTCATTATTTTGATCTATCTCATCATCTATTTTTCTAGATAGCCACTTATTAGCATTATCTATATTGTTTAATGAGACATGGTCAAGAATGTCACGATGGTTATTTATGTGAATCAGAGGCGTATTATATTTTATATAAACAAAATCTATGAGGCGATTTTGCTTCATTGTGCTGCTTCTTGCACTATGAACTGCGATTAAAACTTATTAAAATTAATAAATAAAATATCATGATAACAATTAATACACAATTTTGTGTACATGCATGTTCAAATGTGCTCGAATTAGGTTAACATCTAGATGAACCATATGTTATGCTAAGTATGGAGCTCTTTGGTTATACGATGGCCACTAATTTGTTGAAAGTATTTAAAAAGTTTTTATATTATTTAAATATCATACTTTTATTCAATATTAATTTTAATTTCACATAAATCATAATATTTGGCCCATGTGGTTTTTTTTGTCTTGCATATGGAGGGGTATCAAAAGGTCTTTCACTCTTAGTTTACACACTCAATTTATGGTTAGTTTTTTCGTCTTCATCCATATTTTTCAACCAATATTCCATTGCATGCGTAAAATCCATCAACTAGTATTTTTGTTTTCGGTCATTTTAGAGTTACTAAAACAGATGCATAGTTCTATAAAATTTAGTGTTGCATGCAAAGCTCAATGAAATTGTGCTTCTAGTCTTCTATGAATAATTTCAGAGCTTTTCTTGCACTTATCACTATTGATAAAACTAACAAAAATGAATAATTTCAAAGCTTTTCTTGCACTTATCACTATTGATAAAACTAACAAAAATGACATTTTGAGTTCTATTCATCACTTCATATGTATAATCCATTGGATGTCTTTTTTCTGTATAACCAATCTAGGGATATTCAATAAAATGTCATTGACTTTGAGCTTATATACGACAATATTCTTAAAAGAGGGCTTTAAGGTTATTTGTTGTGCTTGCTTTGCCTTAACCTCCCTTCAAAAAGGGCTCAACACAAATTTTTCATGCGTAAACATTTTCTTTAAATGTTCTATTGCAGATTAAAATGTTGTAATGCTAAGAAAACAATGGCAATCAAGTGTTGTGAGGCCCGACAAGTGATTTCTGATTTATGCACCTTTTTATTAAGTCAAAGCTTACATCCAAGCTCTTGGCTAGATAATCTCGACTTGTGAGCTCAAGCCTCCTTGCTTCACTTGCACCTCTAGTCTTGAGTTTGGCAGTAACATTATAGGATGAGGTTTTTGAAAGAGTAGGTCTTTGTAAATTTAAAGCCATTTTTACCACTAATTTGTTGTGTTTGGAGTTGCTGTTCAAACTTTTCTATCAATGACAAGCAGCAAAAAAATTCATTAAATTCCTTTTGACTTTACTCCACAAATGTTCTTCGACCTTACTCATACGACCCAAACACACTTCCATGGTTTTCAACTATTATGAGTCTTTTCGGCCGTAGAATTCCAAAGCTTTTCATTCTAGAAATCTTACCAGAGGCTCTACATTAATTGAATCTTCTATGCTTTACCAGAAGACGAACACCTCAGCTTGAGTACTTCATGCCATTCAATGCTATAGAGTAAAGGACCCGTAACTATAGAGCTAGCAAGAAAAAATCAAATTCAGGGAAATTATCTTGGTTACCCTATTTTTCTACCATGTGAGCCTTATTTATAGTATTTTCATTCTGTTATGAGAACGTAGTTTGTAATCTAATCTTGTTCTTTCTGCCTTATTCAAGGACATAATATGCCAATTACATGGTTTCTGTTTTGATCTCACTACTACATACTTTTTTACACTTGGGAGATTCATAATCAATCATAAGCAATATGATTGATCTCCTACTATATTTTATCTCTAGATTAGCGAGTACGAAGTCTAAATTGAATTGGGCTAACCATTTGATATTCAAATATTGATTTAAATTTCAACTATGAAATGCGAGATTAAACCGATATTCTTAAGCATCTTAACATTCTCCTCACGTCTCCCTATAGTTATTAGTCTTTCTTAAATAGAAGCTCATTAAGTATCATCTTCATAGCCATCCCTCGCTCTTAAAAAATAGCTCATGAAGTATCGCGCACTAATGAGCAGACAAATGCCACCTTAAGAGCCTAAGCCATAATTTTTTTTCTTCCCTTCTACCCCAAACTGCTTTCTTCTCCAGCCTAAATTCTTCCTCTACAGGTTGTGTATCCTGAGCCTTTTTACAATGCACTTTCCTTCATTCTATTATTCTTTATGTAGGGAATATTAAAAAATTTATACTTAAAAATTAATATATATTTCTCACATTTAAAATAATAAAAGAAGCTTAATGCTCAGATAGGCTCTCTACCATCTGGAGTCAACCCAATGCAAGTTCTTCTGTTTCTGATGGGTTTGGGTTTGTAGCTCATTAAGAGGCAGTTCTCGACCCAACATCTTACTCTACAAAGTTGTGCATGCAATACACGCCTAATTTTTTTTGTAATTTTTAACTAGCTAAAATGATTTTAGAAGCACATACCATATGCATACACCGATGCCTCTGTTAAGTTGAGATTTTTTGTTTCAAAAAGATGTAAAGATAAGAAATTCTGGATTGTTTTTCTTACAACAATATGAATTTAAGTATAATGTAGATAATTAAAGAAAATTTGATCTCTTTGTTATTATTTTTTATGTTCATCATATTTGCTCGTAGGAGACCCTTGCACACAACAGTTCAATATTTTCGTAAAAATTGATTTGTTAAATGTGTTATTTGTGCCAATATATTTTAGATTTCAGTAGTTTCACATGTAGATATCAGTTGTGTAATAGGATTTCAAGGTTAATGATGTCTTCCCTTAAGTTCAATATCTCATTGGACTTAAGAGAGGGGCAAAACAGAACCCCTCTGCACTGTTGGAAACTCACCAACGAAATTCAAAAGAACTCATGAATTAGTAGCAATAGTTAATGCCCCATCTTTTTTTCTTACTCCATTTAAATAATAGAAACATATTACAAACCTCCCATCCCAACTGGGAAGATAATAACCTATAAAATTACTTTTAGGAAAGCAAATAAAGGAAAACATAATATGAAAAGAAAAACTTTAATTAACTTCTAAAACATGAGCCTTTAATTGAGCTTCTTAATTCAAATTCTGAATTTGAATTTGAAACTTTAATTAGGATTTATTGTCCTTCCTAATTTGTCTCGGTTTCCAATTCCTCCTCCATAATTTGAAATTTTAATTTAAATTTTGAATTTGAAATTAGGATTTATTGCCCTTCCTGATTTGTTTGGGTTTCTAAATCCTCCTCCATAATTTCCTCTGGATTTGCATCAATTGTCGGCGCTCCTGGAGAATTTGACTCCGGCAAGTTATGTTGACGGTAAGTAGCAAAAAGATGTGGATTTAAACGTTGGAGCTCAATGCTTGTAACGAGCCCGAATTTGGACGATTTTTCCATTGGACTAAGAACTTGAAATATCCTCCCCGACGAGTTGAAACAAATTGATGGTCTAGAATGACAGCAATCTCATCTCGTGGTATTGTATTTTCTGGCATTCGCATGATCGATGATTTGTTTCGAGCTGGTAGTGCAGAAAAGTCACGGTCATCTCCTTTGAATGCAGTAAGGTCTTCAATGTTAAACACTGGGCTAATGTCGAAGTTGGAGGGTAGCTCAATAACATAGACATTAGTTCCTAATTTCTTGATAACTTTAAAAGGGCCTGCTCGGCGGGCATGAAGCTTGGTAAAACTCCCCGGAGGAAAACGTTCCGGCCTTAACCGAACAAGGACCAGATCCCCGTTGTTAAATTGACGATCCTTACGTTTTGAGTTTGTTGACGCTGCATAGGAATTTGTGTGGAACGTAAAGCGCCGCTTGCATTCTTCGTGAATAGTTTGCATATAACTAGAAAAATCTGCTGCAGCCTCACTTGGCCTGGGTGGCAACGATAATGAGTTGATATCTAGTGGAGTATTGGGTCGAAACCTATAAACCACTTCGAATGGAGCACAACCTGTTGATCTATTAACAGAGTTATTGAAGGCAAACTCTACATGAGGAAGTATCACATAAGGAAGTATCATATCCCAGCTGGTAATGTGATCCACAACAAGACAACACACCCTAAACTCCTGTTGGTCACTTCAGTTTGACCATCAACTTGGGGGTGACATGCACTTGAAAGCATCAACTTGGTTCCCACTTTTGCCCACAGAGTCTTCCAAAAATAGCTCACAAATTTGACATCTCTATTGGACATTATGGAGGATGTGACACCATGTAAAAGGACAACCTCCTTCATGAATATTGCTGCAACTTTGGATGCATCAAAGGTTTTGTGGCATGGAATAAAATGAGACATCTTAGAGAAGCGATCTACCACCACCATGATTGAGTCGTGTTGCCGAAGAGTCTTGGGCAACCCAAGAACAAAGTCCATACTTATGTGTCGCCATGATTTGTCCGGAATGGGAACTGGTGTGTAGAGTCCAGGCTGCTGCTTAGTCCCTTTATTGAGTTGGCAAACTTTGCACTGGTCAACCACGGTGTTCACATCTCTCCTTAGTTGAGGCCAATAGAAACGATCAGCCACAATAGCATAGGTTTTATCATACCCGAAATGCCCCGCCAAACCCCCACCATGGAGTTTGGAAATTAGAAACTCTCGCATTGACCCGCGCGGAATGCAAAGGCGGGACTTGAAGAATAAGTCCTCCTGCAACATGTAGTCATTACCCGATGGCCGATTGTGCTTGAGATCATTCCATACCTTGCTGAAATCTTCGTCATCGGCATACTCGGTTTTGAGACTGTCGAATTCTGTAGTATTGATGGTAGATAAATGTAACACATGAGGCCTTCTGCTCAAGGCGTCTGCCACCTTGTTCTCCGCCCTCGACTTATGCTTAATAAGAAATTCAAATTGTTGTACGTAATCCATCCAACGTGCATGTCTTGCATTCATTTTGCTTTGACAATTTAAGTGCTTCAAAGAGTCGTGATCGGTATAAAGAATGAATTCCTTATGGATTAAATAAGGCCGCCAGTGCTTCAATGTTTGAATTAATTCATAAAATTCCATATCATAAACTCAGTAACGCCTGCGAGTCTCGTTGAGTTTTTCACTGAAAAAGACAATGGGATGACCTTCTTGACTCAGAACACCTCCGATTCTCACGTGCGAAGCATCACATGCCACCTCGAAAATTTTAGAGAAATCTGGCAATTTGAGTACCGGTGCTTGTCCCATTTTTTTTAATATCATTGAAGGCTTTTGTTGCCGTAGCACCCCACAGAAAAAATTTTTCTTTCAAGCACTCAGTGATTGGGGTCATTATGGTGCTGAAATTGCGAATAAATCGTCGGTAGAAGGTGGCCAAACCGTGAAAGTTTATGACTTCAGAGAAATTCCGGGGTGTGGCCATGCCTGGACAGCATGCACCTTTACGGGATCGGCCTCAACTCCCTGGTTTGAGATGATAAAACCGAGGAAGTTGACACTTGTCTTCATAAACGAACACTTCTCCCTATTAATAAAGAGTTGTTCCGCCTTCAAGACCTTCAGTACCTGTTCGATGTGGCTCAAATGTGGCTCAAATGTTCCTGCAAAATGTTCATGCACACTTTGACTGAAAATTAATATATCATTAAAGTATACTACAACAAATTTACCCAAAAAAGGTTTGAGAATTTGCGTCATGACCCGCATGAACGTGCTGGGAGCGTTCGTTAATCCGAAAGACATAACTAACCATTCGAACAACCCATCTTTTGACTTGAAGGCCGTCTTCCATTCATCCCCTAATCGCATCCGAATTTGGTGATAGCCACTCTGGAGATCTAACTTGGTGAAAATAGAAGAGCCACATAGCGAGTCTAACATGTCGTCGAGGCGTGGGATGGAAAATCGATACTTCACGGTTATTTTGTTGATTGCGCGGCTATCTACACACATCCTCCAACTACCATCCTTCTTCGGTGTCAACAAAACTGGAACAGCACAGGGACTAAGGCTTTCTCGAATAAACCCTTTGCCTAGCAAGTGCTGAAGCTCTTCGCTAAGCTCTTCGTTTTCTATTGGACTCATTCGATAGTGTGGAATGTTGGCCAAATTTGAACCGGGGATCTAGTCAATAGCATGTTGGACTTCCTGAAGGGGAGGGAGTTTATTCGACATTTCATCTGACATGATATCCTGAAATCCTTCCAGCAATGCTGAGAGCTCCGGTGGAACCTGATCGTCCCCTTGCGTCGCCTCACGTGTGACTATCATAAGCACCATCTGGTGTTGAATTTGTTCAGCAATCACGTGTGACTATTATAAAGCTTTCTCGAATAAACCCTTTGCCTAGCAAGTGCTGAATTTGTCAACTAAACTCTTTGTTTTCTGTTGGAATCATTCGATAGTGTGGGATGTTGGGCAAAGTTGAACCGGGGATCAAGTCAATAGCATGTTGGACTTCCTGAAGGGGAGGGAGTTGATTCGGCATTTCATCTGGAATGATATCCTGGAATCCTTCCAGCAATGCTGAGAGCTCTGGTGTAACCTAATCGTCCCCTTGCGTCGTCTCACATGTTACTATCATAAGCACCATCTGGTGGTCATGCATAGCACGAGTGAATGGGTGCATCGCCAGAACTGACGCTTCCTTCTTTGCCTCAAATTCCGTAACCTGTAAGGGATCTAGAACAAACTTTTTACCTTTAAAATCAAAGGAGTAAGTGTTAGCATACCCGTCATAAATTACTTTTCGATCTAAGAGTTAGGGTCGCCCTAATAACAGGTGACAAACAGTTATAGGAATTACATCGCACCATGCTTCATCTGCATATGTTTTCCCCAACGAGAAGTTAATCAAACAACGTTCTTTTTGGTGTGGGTGCTTTTCTGTTTTTAATTTCAGTCGTAGAACGACTGTTTCAGAAATCACATTCATGACACTCCCATTGTCAATAATTACGTTCAACGCCCGACCGTTATGCTCTAGTCGTGTATGAAAAATATTGGTGCGCTGCCACTCGGGGATGGTTTGAAGTTCTTTTTTTGATCCCGTCAATACTCTCTTGATTACGTAGCTGTGCAGCTGGGTAACTCCGACGCGCTCAAATGTTCTTCTTCATTGTGAATATCCTCATCGGGATGCTCCTCCGTGTCTTCTCCCACCTCCACCTCCAGTAGCTCCTTCTCGCAAATAAAGACTAATTTCTTGTCTCTTGTCGGACATACGACGGCATAGTGTCCGAAGCCTTTACACTTATAACATTGGGGTCCGTCGCTGGTAACCTTTGTTTTTCCCTTTAAGTCTCCACTTTCCGCAACTCTGAAGTGATCTTTCGGAGCTGATGCTCTTTGGGAAGGAGTTGGAGTAACACGTTCTTGTCTTGCGTCTGTCTCCGTCACTTTCCTCATCACCGTAAAACCCATTTATTTCTCAATACGGAGAGCCAACTGGTATGCCTCCTCGACGTTGAGACGTTGATTAAGCGAGCAGTCCACATCTCTCTACGTAGCTCACTCCGCAAGACGGTGCGGTATCGAGCCAAAGTTTGTTGTTCGATTTCAACGATTTTGCTGCGGACAGTCAACTCGTGAAAGTGGTCCGTGAATTGATCTACACTCATCGGCCCCTGCCTGAGCTGCAACATTTCCTCGAACATCATTTGCTCGTAATCGATGGGCAAATATTTTTCCTTGAGCCTCTCCTTCATTTCTTCCCAATTGGAGACCGTTGGACGTCGCGTACGTCGTAACTGTTCTTCCACAGTTGCCCACCATGCTCGCGCATGCTCCTTCAATTCCTATCCTCTGAGACAGAAAACCAATCAAAATAATCCTCGATTGCTGTTAACCAATCCTCGAACGCGTTGGGTTTCAGCTTTCCGTAAAAATCTGGCACATCAATCTTCATTCTCTTGGTGAGTTTGTCTAGAGGTTGATAATCTAGACTACGTTCGACTTGTCCTCGGCGGAAACTCCGCCCGTGGCGCCGGACTCGCGATTCACGGTTCTCCAGCTCCTGAGATTCATCATCATTCTCTACGTCCTCCGCGTGTCTGTCGTTGTCATCCCTTTTTCTCCCGCGAGCTGCTTCTTGTCCTCGTTGATTACTAGGGCCATACTCCATTTGTGCATAGTGTTCCTCCATAACATCAAGCCGATGAGTGAGTTGCTCTAAAGTGGTGGTGAGTTGGTGGATTTGGTGCTGTAGTTGGGGTTGATCTGTGTGATGATTGATGGTGTTTTGGTCGTTTGGGTGCGAGTTGTTCGCCATGGCGTATGAGCTACCACTGCGATTTACAGGCATGAGATGAAGACTTCGTAGTGAGGGAACTTCGGTTGGCTTTGATACCAAATTGATGCCTTCCCTTAAGTTCAATATCTCGTTGGACTCAAGAGAGGGGTAATGCAAAATCCCTCTGCACTGTTGGAAACTCACCAACGGAATTCAAAAGCACTCATGAATTAGTAGCAATAGTCAATGCCCCATCTTTTTTTCTTACTCTATTTAAATAATAGAAATATATTACAAACTTCTCATCCCAACTGGGAAGATACTAACCTACAAAATTACTTTTAAGAAATCAAATAAAGGAAAACATAATATGAAAAGAAAAACTTTAATTAACTTCTAAAACGGGAGCCTTTAATTGAGCTTCTTAATTCAAATTCAAAATTTGAATTTTGAATTTTGAATATGAATTTGAAACTTTAATTAGGATTTATTGCCTTTCCTGATTTGTCTCGGTTTCCAATTCCTCCTCCATAATTTGAAACTTTAATTTGAATTTTGAATTTGAAATTAGGATTTATTGCCGTTCCTGATTTGTCTGGATTTTCAAATCCTCCTCCATAATTTCTTGTAGATTTGCATCAGTTAAGCTTGATATGGAAGCCCAATAAAATCTTCGCATCGATTTGAAGAGAACTAGAGAAACACCTTGTACATATGATGGGATCTATAAAATAAATTTAAACTAACAGAGCATGAATTTACAATCTGATAAGTTTTTATGTGATATTAAAAATTTGAGTGTTCTGAGTGTAAATATGATAGTTTAGGCGTGAGATATGTAAATACATAAGAATTGTGTGCTAGGTATGTAAAATTCCCTTTAGCTTTAGTCTATTGTGGATTCTTTTTTACTTCATAGTGGTCAAGTATTCTGCATAATAATATTCATGCTTTGTTTGAAATGAAGGAAATGAAATGAAATGAAAACCAAGCAACTTGTTGGTTAGATGCACTCTAGGTGCTAGGGCTGAGTTTTGGGGAGGAGGTGAGTTAGCGCTCGTCGGCGGTGAGGGCTCGTGGCGAAGTTGCTACGCTACAAGGGCTTGAGGTTGCATAGGCTCGAGACAGTGCAATTGCACGATGGAGGAGAGCGAAGGGAGGCACTTGGACGGTCAAGTTGGAGGAAAAAATCACTAGGTCCAGGGCGAGTCTTAAAGTCACATGCGAGGGGGATGGCAGAGGGTTTCTAACATTGTGTGAGTTGGTGAATTCTGAATTTGCTAAATTTAGATGAATTTAGAAAACATTGAAAATGATTTAGGTATTTTGAATTCCTTAGAAGTTTGCATTTAATTTACTCTAAATCAAACACCTGAAAATTAAAAGGAAAACTTACATACATACCACTTAATTCATATGCATGTACATATTTAACACCTAAAACTTTTATTTTAATGTACATGCTACCTTATCTATGCATTAGAAGGTGTATTTCACATTTTAAAACTTAAAATAATGGTATTTTTATGTGATATGAAAGATTTTGGTGGTATACATATAAGAAGTAAAATTTACGTTTTAGATTTGCAAAACTTAAGAATTGGGTGGTATGCCTGTGTTAGATCGGCACCCAAGCACAAATTTGTCTTTTATTAGCTTACATGCAATCTAACCTCTTGTCATTTATTATGGTTTAGTATAAATAGGGCAAATATGTTTAGGGTTAGGGCTATGCAGAAGATTGTGTCTTGAGTCTTAGGTTTAGGATTCACCTCTCGAATTGTAAGAATTGAAAGAAATCGCGCACGTCTCGAACTGTAGGTGTTTAATCTTTATTTTGTGTTCATAGTTGCATTGTTTGCTTTAGAGACGTAAAATATTTGTTTTGCCCTAATTTCTACGAACAATTTTATAATGCCCCAATTTAAAAACCTTGCATTCTTTCGAATGAGAGAATTAGATGTTTGAAGAATTCCATAATTCAAATTAAGCATAGTTGATAATTAATCATTCTCTTATGTTAAATCGGCGTTGAAGTTGATGAGATGGTAAGAATGGTTTAAGGAAAAAGATCTTATATATATATATATATATGATGTTTATGACAGTCGTAAAGATATGCTTGTTTTGCTTGGTCTACTTATTTTTTATTATTTAAATAAACTATAAAAATATCTGGGAATGAAAATGTAGATAAAAGTAGTGTATATTTAAGAAACTTACCTTTAAGTCTGTATTACATTTAGGAAGATTAATGTATCTACTTTAAGATGCTTGGATATAAAACCAAGTTGTTTGATCTAAATAGCTTTGTCTTACATTCATTAAGATTATGTGAACATGTTTTCTTTTAGAAGCAAATATTGAGCTATTTTCTTATAATCAATCATTATTGATTGTGAAATATAAATTCTATTTTTAATGAAAGGTTTTTTTTAGTAAAGATTATTTGATAGGAAAGAGATGAACTTTCACATATATTAGGACAAACAAATTATTTTACTGCACCAACACTAAACAATAAAACAGTAATAAGTAAAAGGTAAGCACTTATAATTTGAGAAGTAGGCGATTTCTCCGAACCCCAATTATAAGATTCAAGACAACAATCACATATATCCCTAAGCCTAAACATATTAAGCACTATTTATATCCCACAATAATATCTAACAAATGACTAAATTTTCCCTTTTAGTGTTATGCCTAACATTCAAACTATTTTGGCAGGCTTGACGTCGACTCAGTGGAGCATGAGGTGGACGATGCCATAAGTGCCGGCCTAACATTATTCCCAATCCAAAAAAACACATTATCCTCGAGATTTAAGAGAGAAAAATTCATGCTTGATCAAGTTGTAAGACTCGCACTCTCGCCATCAACACTTGTTTAAAATAATTGATTGGTCTTTGACAGTGCACGAGGACTGCGCCTAATGCATAGCTTGAAGCATTCGTCTCTATGATGGAAGGTTGACTGAATCAAGTAACTAGCACTGGTCCACTCGCCATGACATTCTTTAACTTCTTAGAAGTCCATGTCGCCGTTTTTCCTCGCTAAAAGTTATCCATTTTCAATTTCTCCATCAATGGCCACACAATTGAATTTCAACCATTCACAAACTTCTGATAGTATCCTGTAAGTCCCGCAAATTCTCTCAACCCCACCTAGGTCTTAAGTAGTGACCACTCCAACATAGCCGCCATATTGTTGGATATGTCGTCTTTTAGGTCTTGCACAAAGTCACCGCGAAGCACCATTATCTTGTCTCCCTTCCGAGACTCTATTGTCAGGGGTTTCCAATTCGTTTTAGTCTCCCCTAAGTACTGTAACTATTTCATATCCAATATCATGTTAATGCTCTCTAAATCCAAGAGAAGAAAATTCTCCATAATCTGAGTTCCTTGTGAAACCGCCATTTACAAACTTCTCTGCTCTTCTCCACCTGTCCGACCCTCATTATGAATCCAAAACTTCTCGTGTCATCTATCTCAAACTCTATCTCAAACTCCAATTGCTTCACCACTGGGTAAAGATGAACTTGTGGGTGGCATCACCATCTACCAACACCACCACATCCTTCTCTCTAATATGTACCCAAAGTTTCATAGTATGGTTCGGCGCTAACCCCGCCACCAATTTCAACGAGACTTCTGTCATTTCG
Organism: Phalaenopsis equestris; assembly: GCF_001263595.1. Taxonomy (NCBI): domain Eukaryota; kingdom Viridiplantae; phylum Streptophyta; class Magnoliopsida; order Asparagales; family Orchidaceae; genus Phalaenopsis; species Phalaenopsis equestris. The sequence continues at coordinate 173,411 of NW_018164984.1, read as the reverse complement.
AAACGAGGGTGTTCCTTCCCCCCTCCTTTACCATAACCTTCTCTATTTCTTCCTCCCGTGCCTTCTCATCACATATTGTGAGATCTTGCAATGTTCGATACTTGCAACGTTATCGTGGTGCAAACTTTCATTGTTTCCTTTGTTTAGAAAGTTGTACTTGACATGAGGCAGAGGTGAATCGACTGTTTTATGCTTATCTTCGTCTTCTCGTGTTGCAGAAAGTGTGTGAAACCTTCTCACTCAGGAGACGAGAGGTTTTAGATCCGTTTTATCCAACTTCGCGGGCGTTCTTTTAGGGTAATCTCTTTTCCTTGTTAGCCTGGATGTGCTTCTTATAAATCATTCTATTCTTATTCCGTCATTGGGTTTTGTCAATGGGTTTTAGTCAACACAGGAGCAGTCTTAGAAGATGAGCCAACTTCAAATACTGATGAAACATTGTAAACTTCATCCATTACTTCAACTAATTTATCATAGGTTCCTTCAACTGGATCAAAAATCCCAAGCACTTCAAGATGTGGCATTTAATCAACTGATGCACAGCAGCATAAGACGCATAGGATACTAACTTAATGGCAGTACTTGTAATAATAAAAGAGTACTTCAACTAATTTATGATAGGTTCCTTCAACTGGATCAAAAATCCCAAGGACTTCAAGATGTGGCATTTAATCAACTGGTGCACAGCAGCACAGGACGCATAGGGTACTAACTTAATGGCAGTACTTGTAATAATAAAAGAAAATAATTCTAAGGACTTAATTTTCATGAAAAACAAGAAAAATTTTGGATATTTTTTTGGAGAAAAAAATTAGGAAAAAGAAAAGAAGAAGAGGAAGGCTAAGCTTTTTGGGTGGAGGGCATTGAGATGGTAATTGGGGCATTTACATAAAATACCACCCATTTCTTATGTATTTACATATCTAACACCTATAGTTTGTTTTTTTTTACATTAATACCCCCTAAATCTTCATATCACATAAAAAAATGCCTATAGTTTAACTTTTATAAAGTGAAATATATTTTTTTCATATATAGATAAGGGGGGATATATATAAATACGTAGGAAGGGAGTGATATATATTTTAATCTTCCAAGGTTTTTTGTTTAGGGTTTTGCCAGTTAGGGGTAGAAATCAATGATTTTATTATATATATATATATATTATGAATCTAGTGCATTCTATATTTCATGTGTAATTATGTATGCTAAAGGTTTATGAAAATAATTCTATGCATTTCTTTCATGTCTTCTTGCATGTTGTTTGAAAACATGTAAAAAATTTGGGGCAATTACATCCATAGCACCCAAAGCATTTTTGTTTACAAATCTAGCACCCTTTTTCATTAATTTTTCAAATTTTCACTCAAATATCAAAATTCATGATGATACCCCAACCGATATTTTTTATTTTTATCTGGTCCTTGCGGTCTACAGATGTCCTTATAACTCACTACTTTTGTCTGCACGACCAACTACGACCTACTTGATCCACAACTGATGTAACTCATGATTTTGGCCCTTTTGGCCCACAGAATCATTACAACTTATCACTAGGGTCTACATGACCAACTACAACCTACGTCGTCAAATCGTGCAGCTCCCAACTTCGGCTCTCGCGGCATATGGACGTCTTTACCACTCACTGCTATACTTACGTGACCAACTACACTATCTGGTTTACAGCTCGTGCAACTTCGGACTTCGGCCTCTGCGGGCAACAGACATCATCGCAACTCAATAATATGGCCCAATGCGGCGTGCAAGATCCACTTCTTCAGCAACTCCTTTCTATGACCTCTATGGCCAATCGACACTCCTGAAGCAACCATCTATAACTCATCTGGTCAACTACCGTCATAGTTTTCAACTACAATATTTATGACAAGCTGGCGCTACAGCCACCGTCTATGACACTGACGACAGACTATTACGTTTTCAACTACAACCAGATTATAGAGATATAACTTTATAATTATATCTTCCCTAATTCTGGAAAAGAGTGGATTTGAGTATTAACCATTCATAGTGGATTATTTTTTTAGGCTAGATCGCGTTGTTTTTTTTTTTCTCTTCAAAGGGTTTTACACGTAAAAAACTGAGGTGTCTCCTGCTTACACTTCTTTAATTATCTGACCGTGTGTTGGTTTTCATGCAATACTAAGATGATAAATAATCATTACTCTACTGTTGTGAATCTTCTAGCCTGCGTCATGTATGAATAATTAATGTTGTTTTATGCATCATATAAAAGTCATCGTGTATGAAGTATTAGCTATATTATACATGTAAAAAAGAAGAGAATACCATATTAATACCTCAAAAATGAGTAATTAATCTGTAACGCTAGGCATGTGAGAGACTTGATGAAACTATTTGTATAGGTGTATTTACCCAATTCTTATGTATTTTCATATCTAACATATAAACTTTACTTTTTATATTTATACCACTCAAATCTTCATATTACATAAAATATCACTATTTTAACTTTTAAAATGTGAAATACACCGTTTCTTGAAATATTGCATCTTGTATTAGTCAATCAAAAGTTACAAAAAATATACAAGTATGTATTTATGATGTACACAAGTGTGATTCGTCATCTACAATTATAATAGAGAGCTCCCTATCATCATATATATGCATCAAAACAAAAGTCACATCAAGGGCACGCTTAACACAAAAATAAGCGGCCCTATTATAATCTCTAAAAATATGAAAAAACAATACTTATTTAAAGTTTAAAAGAAAAGCTAGATTTGGATCATCATGGTGTTGTCAAGTATAATTCTTCAAGGTGGATCTCAAAAAGTTCATAATGTTGACATTACCGCCTTCAAAGGTAATGCTCTTGGCCTCAAACATCCAAGGGGCACAGATTTTGTGAAATGTTCAGATATCTTCGAGTTCCATTTGGGTACTATCCCAATACAATAAACTCTATCCCACAGCAACAAAGCTCTTTCTCGTTTTATCTCGAATAACAATGCCGGTCCATGTTGTCCTCGAGGGAAATGAAGCTCCATCAACGTTAGCTTTAAGCCAACCGGTAGGGGGGTGATGCCATAATAGAGAAAAACCAGACCCCGAAGGGTTGCTGGCATCGCATTGCTCCTAGAACAACAAGACTATGTTAATGTGAATAACTCGAGGATAGATGCCGCAATAATCGTAGGTGTCTTATAAGGACGATTATGAACTTTGTTGTTACGTGCCTTCCAACAATGATGAACCATGTAGCAATAGCATCAAGCTTGGGCAATTTTACTTCTCATAATTTTATTGACCTCCTCGGTGGCCTCCTTGAAACTGCTAAAAGACGGGATGGAGATACCCTATCTATGCATAATATCTTTTATCCTGCAAAGAAGAAGGCAGTAGAAATATGATCCAATTCCTCAATAGTCTAACAACCCCAAGGGCATTGTTGCCTCCGAGAGCCCCCTTCGAGCAAGCCAAGCTTGAGCAGGGATGGCGTCGTGCATCATTCTCTACCAAAATAAATGCTCCCTAGGGTGCAAATGTAGTCGATCGAGCCATTTAAAGTTGGTTTCAGCAGGGGAGAAGGTGGCACTATATTTGAGACCGGTAATGGTCAGTCCCGAGTGGGTACAAGTCAGATAAATGCTATCTTCATCAAGATTCTGGTGAATTTTATCTCGGGCAATCCCGCCGGCCATATCAATACCAAAAAAAGTCTACATCTCCTACACGCCCTGAACACCATTATTAATAAAATGAGAAACCATTTTTCCTTCCAAACTCGTGATATCAGTTGGGCAGGACCATCTGGAAGTTGTACTATTGCAGATCCACACATGTTCCATAGCCTCAATATTCTAACCATCAACAATTTTCGCTTAGTAAATTGCTTCAGGGATTCTGCCCCATCACATAGTAAATGCCACGAAATGGATGTGATGTGAGCATGGTTGCAATTTCAGATATTGGTGCCATAACAGGCTTTTAAGCACTTGTGGGAGACGTATTCTTTGTTATGCAAAAACATCCAAGAAAGCCCAAAGGCCCTTTCCAAAGTTTGAAAGCATGAAAGCCGGAAAGCCGGGCTCGCAAAGGCCCTTTCCAAAGTTTGAAAGCATGAAAGCCCAACCCACGAAGCTGTTTTAGTTTGCATAAAGTGTCCCAAGCAATATAGTGCACAACATGTTTCATGGGATCTTTATGTCGAAGGAACTATTTACACCTTTTCTTAATCTCATGGAGGACACCGATGGACGCATCAATTTGCGTAAGAAGATAAATGGGCATTGCTGAAAGATTGTAACTGATTAGAGTGGCATATACCACTAAAGAGAGGTGTCGTGTGCCTAAACATATTTAGGGATTCAACGGGATGCTTCTTCAGAATTAGCAGAACCAAAGTCGTATCCCCGGTTTTAAAAAACTTGGGAATATCATTAAGGACTTCCACGTGGATAACGGGCCAAAAATATTTATAAGAAGAGGTGGTAATGCCATCAATATCTTGAGCATGATTCAACCCCATTTCCTTAACAACATCTCATAACTCCTCGTTGGTAATCCCCCCGCCAGCCTGTGTGAAAATTTTGCAAAAGAGTGATTGACATGCGTGAAGTTTGACAGATCATCGGAATTGATAGCAACCCCTTGCCACTTTGTTTGAAAAAAGTCCGAAGAGTTAATAATATCCTGCCACTCTTCATGGTTGCCATTAGAAAACTTGGGACGATTAGCCCTCTTGCTTTTATTGTGGGAAGTGGCAACATTATGAAAAGAATTGGAGTTGGAGTTTCCCTCGTTGAGCCATCTAATCTTGGTTTGTTGCCGCTACCAAGCCAAAATGTAGGGGAAAATGACTTGAAGTTTGTGGGCAAGAGCACACAGCTTTGAATCCTCCTCCGGTAGGCTGCCCATGACCGAGCAATCCAACTCATGAAGCTTGAGGAGCTAAGATCTTAGGACAGATTTCTTGTCATTGAAAGCCCACATTTTGTTCTTGCTCCAATAATGTAAAGCTTCAGGAGTTTGGTACAATTGCTTTGAAGAATTTCTCAACAAGACTCATAATAATTCTCATAGCCCAATTATGTATGACAATATGCTAAGTCGTGGGGTAGGAAAGCCATAAGTCTTGAAACCAGACGAGCTTTGGTGTTTGACATCTTAGTTGTGCCAGTTTAATGTAATTGGGCAATGACCCGAATAAATAAGAAGGTGCTTGGTGGTAGCTAGAGGAATGCACTGGAGTGCTTTGGAGTTAACAAGAATACGATCGTGCTAGGCCCAAATCTTACTCGCGTCATCCTTGTTATTGCTCCATGTAAACCTCAGGCCCACAAAGCTAAGATCATGAAGGTCATTCATGGCCATAAAGTCCAGAATATCTTGCAAACTTTTAGTGAAAGTAAAAGGCTTCCCCCTTTCTTATCTTCTTAATTGGTGATGGAATCGAAGTTTCCACCAATAATGGTGGGAGAGCTATCCTTGGACCTCAAAGTGAGATTACTTCATAAGTCAGTGAGATTACCACATTTTGTTCTTGCTCCAATAATGTAAAGCTTCAGGATTCTGGTACACTTGCTTTGAAGAATGTCTGAACAAGACTCATAATAATTCTCATAGCCCAATTATGTATGACAATATGCCAAGTCGTGGGGTAGGAAAGCCATAAGTCTTGAAACCAGACGAGCTTTGGTGTTTGACATCTTAGTTGTGCCAGTTTAATGCAATTGGGCAATGGCCCGAAGAAATATGAAGGTGTTTGGTGGTAGCTAGAGGAATGCGCTGGAGTGCTTTGGAGTTAACAAGAATACGATCGTGCTGGGCCCAAATCTTACTCGCGTCATCCTTGTTATTGCTCCATGTAAACCTCAGGCCCACAAAGCTAAGATCATGAAGGTCATTCATGGCCATAAAGTCCAGAATATCTTGCAAACTTTTAGTGAAAGTAAAAGGCTTCCCCCTTTCTTATCTTCTTAATTGGTGATGGAATCGAAGTTTCCACCAATAATGGTGGGAGAGCTGTCCTTGGACCTCAAAGTAAGATTACTTCATAAGTCGGTGCAAGCATGACTATCAAAGCTAGCATAAATTCTGTAAATGGCTCACTTGTAATTATCTGGAAACTTGACACTACTCGCTTAGCGCTAACAACAAAGGATAAAAGTTCTCTCCACCACAAAACGAAGATCCCCCCGATTTTCTCGTTGAGGGTTGAAAGCTGTTGTCCCACTTGTTACCAACCAATTTATCAGGCTTTTTGCGGTCAAAGTTCTCTTCTCTTGCTTCCACCAACTTAATGAAAGAGGGTTGTGATTGCCAATGAGGTCTTGATGTAGTGATTTGTGGCATGCTTACTGACACCCCCCTCCCTCGACAATTTCAAAATAGAATTGTTGACATTATTTCATCAAAGGGGGTGCACCCCTCTGTCCGTAGCTTGATTCGCCGCCTGGTACTGCCCTGATGCCTTCTTTCATTTTCTTCGCTGCCCCTCTGAAGAACCCAATGGGAGTAGCTCTTTTTCAAAATGGAAGTTAGAGAGCCTTTCATTGGGTGTCTTCCCCAAATGCCCCTGCTGACAAGTGGAAACTAGTGGAAATTTTGCCATACTTGCATGAAATTGCAAAGGAACCTGCGGGGGATTAACAATAATTTCAGTTTCCATTGTGGAGTTGAATTTAAAGACTTCCTACGGTTTGACTTTCAATGTGTGGTTTACTCGAGTAGTTTTCTAGTTGGTGATGGACTCTTCCTTATTTTTAAAGATTTCTTGCTGCTTTCGCAAAGCTCTCGTGGCCTAGTTATTTGAAAGCTTCTTTTTTGTTTCTCACCACAAGGGTCCAGGGCCCAAGATCACCCAATTCAACATTTTGTGGGTCTTGATTCAAGTTACCATCTTTCACGGTATTTTCCAATTGTTTTTGATGAATAGTGGCTTATGTCGGCAAACTCTGCATGTTGTTTGTGCCCACTGTGGCTGACCCATCGAGCCTTGACATTGTTCCCTCTATCCCAGTAGATATGGGGCCTAAGTTTGCCCTCTGAGACACATCTCCAGTGCCCAGTGTAGCAGCAATGGCTAAAGAATTGGGATACGAACCCCCGACCCAAGGGTTACGCCAAGGCCACTACCAATGAGCCCTGACCGAGGGGCAGACCTTCCTTCCAGTCCAGGTGCTATTTGAATCCTCCTGAAAGGGTTGGGATGCAAACCCGCGACCCAAGGGTTACACCAAGGCCACTACCAATGACCCAAGGCTCACGTGTGCGCTCACACACACGTGCACCCACACACACATACATATATTAATTAAAAAGGAATGGTCGAAGACTATTAGACGAGCCCTGACCATTCTTTGGTGTGCTAAATATTTGAGTACCACACCCTACACGGGGGATTAGATGACACATACATATACATACATACATATATATATATAGTCTCTGGCCAATATTTCTCAAAAAAATAAAAATTAAAAAATAAATATTGGTGTGATATTATATTCTTAAGTAATAAATTATGATATACATCTTTTAACTTGAAAAAAAAAAAAAAAAAAAAAAACGAAAAACACCTTTGGAAATGATGAGTGGGTTTGTAATGCAAATCTTCAGAAAAATATATCAAGCGTGACATCTCATAAAATTAGAATATTCTTCTTTTGAAATCTAAAGTACATATAGGATATGTTGATTCAAAGTTAGCCTATATGGCCCATATGCCCTACGCTTTTCCTGTGCGCTCAAAGGCACGCGCTGAGTGCTGTAAAGTTCGTGCTTCACTCACATGGCGTTGACATATAATATACAGAGGAGGGGGAGCTCCCTCTCTCTACCCAGAGCTGTGGAAGCTCCTTCGCCGTTCAGCTTGCTGCTTATTAAAGCGCATTGCATGTGCGCTCTTTCTGCTTTCTCTTCTTCAGATCCTCTCTCTCGTATCTGACCTCCCTTATTCTTGGAGATTCTGTTTGCCACATGCCAACCTCATGTTGTATATGCGAACATGTCATGTCATTTTTATGCATTTATATATCTAAACCCTATGCTTTTGTATTTACATTTATAACCCTCGTGTCATAAAACTTTGCTACAGAGGGCGTATTCGCTTTTTAAAAAGTTAAAATTTCTCTAGCCACCTCTAATGTGCCTCACAATTCGAGTAATATATTCTTAAGATCAACTGTGTCAAAGGAGATTCAAAACCTCGACCTGAGGGGTTTTATACCGTGAATGCCAACCAACAGGTCGGATTACGTAGTATATATATCTAAGTAGTTGATAGCTATAAGATGAGCATTCTTTGAAGGTTGCATGGCTAGTATTTAAGACACCTTTTTGGATACTAAAGTGAACATTATATTAGATGCTTGACAATAACTACATGTTACCCTAATGAATGTCGGAGGGTTTTATTATTATTATGCGGATTAAAGGAATTAGCTTAATGTGGGACAGTTGATGCCTACATATTTCAACTAAGCTTATGTATTTACACACATACAACTCAATACTTACGTATTTACTTATATAACAACTAAACTTTGCATTTTTACATTTACGCCGCCCAAAATTTTAATTTCACATAAAAAAAACCCCCCATTTAAGCAAAATATATCTTT
>NW_018164984.1:163890-164705 GCF_001263595.1 Phalaenopsis equestris | reverse complement strand
AAAAAAAACCCCCCATTTAAGCAAAATATATCTTTTATGTTTAAGGAAGGTGGCGTGTTTGTAAATAACAAATTTTACGTGATAGATATGTAAATACACGAGAACTAAGTGGTATATTTGAAAATCTTCCTATTGTAACAAAATCATTATGATTTCTCTTTAATTATCATTAAAATATAGATCCTCTATGTTATTGTTGATCTAGACACTTCACTTTGTAAAAAGCAATCAAGTATGAGCCGCTCCAATAAATAAGACAATACTTTACAACAAGAGAGTAGTGCTTATAACACTAAAAATATAAAGACAGTTTGTGTGTGTATGGAAATTTGTTTACATGTCACATATTTCTCATGTATTTACATAACTAGCCCCTAAATTTTGATATTTACATTCGTTACGCTTTGGTGTTAAGATTTATGCATGAAAATGTGTATTCCATTTTTAAAAAGTTGATCATAGTTATAATTTTTATGTGATGAAGAAGATTTCAGTGGCATAGACATGCAAATATAAGAATTTAGGTGTTATATTTATAAAAAAATAAGAATAATAATGTGAATTATGTAAGTAAATGGCTCACATGCATGCCCCACATGAATACATCTCATTTGTGGCCGTTGAATTAAATATAGTTATTTATATATAAATATATTTGAAGTATGAGTGAGGAAGGACAGAGAATCCCTACCATTTGGGTGAACTATGGAATAGTGGGTGCCATGATGGTCTTATAGCCATCAACCAAAAGAACCACTAGTTGTTCACAACTTATAAAAAGTCTATAATATTTATATATATATTTAAGAGATATA
>NW_018164984.1:160875-163566 GCF_001263595.1 Phalaenopsis equestris | reverse complement strand
ATATATATATATATGCTTCATGAAATGCTATTTTCAAATATTTAGAGTATTTACTGAAATTTGGAAGCACAATACAAGAAGCTTTCAGTAATTAAAGACTTCTTAGAATACATGAAGAACCAAATACAGAGATACAGGAAAGCCTTATTAGAATCCTCCTTTAAGGAAGGAGGAGAACATGGCCAGAGCTCTTTCAGGCTGATAACTAGGCACCAAATGCCCTGCCCCCCTCACTGTAGCCAATGTCAGCCCCTTATAACCAATCACATATCCCCCCACCTGCCATCATCCATGCAGAATAAATATTTTCTCAAAAAAGCAAAAATAAAGTATTTTTTTTTACAATTTTTAAGATCATTAGGAAGATTTGCATACGCATCGCTCAATTCTCAAAAAAAATATTAGGCATGGAGTTCAAATGCATGCAGACTCTTTATCCAACAATATTTTATACGATTGTACATGTAGGGGTTCCCATGCATGTGAATTCCGTACGTAATATTTTTTCTATTTCTCATGTGTCATATCTTGCTTAATGAGATGATATTTTTTATGTGATACGAATAATTTGGGTGGCATGAATGTAGATCATATTTCTCACCTCATTATCAACATGCCATGGCTTCCATTGTGACTCAACTGGGAGCTTTAGCATGTCGATCGACGTCCTTGTTGACGTCACGGGTACGACTGAATCCTGATCACCACTATATATGAAGAAAAAAGGTACAAGAAAATCAAGTTGACTAAACCGGTGAAGAGAAAATTTAATGTAAATGAGGGAAAAAAGGAGGCATTTACATGCACACCATAATTTTTTTATGTATTTATACATCTAACAACTTAAACATCTATATTTATCTGCATGCAAACAAAATTTTTAACATCATATCAAAAATACTACTATTATTATCTTTTTAAAATTGAAATACACATATGTATGCATTGGTTTATGAGACGAAGGTGCATAAGTGTAAATATCAAACTTTGGGTGTTTTATATGTAAATACATAAGAATTGTGTGGTACAAATGTAAATTTCCCAATAAAATACCTGTAAAACCACACTCTCAGGCCACTGCCAATCAGTTCATGAATGGTCGGAAGCAATGTAGCAGGTGCATCATGCCAGTCTTCAATAATGTCACTATGCAGCAAGAATATATTTACTAATATTTATAAACTTAATCAGAATGTAAATCATAAAAATTTACTTTTACAAAAATACCTGCAAGCAGTCCATGAATATGGAGCATTTACATGAAGTGCTTTCTGCACCTCTGCAAGATTCATATAGCTGTTAACATAACCACCAGCACAAGGATCTGGTTGAACTGACTGCCACAAATAAATAGATAAATTTGGTTGATTTAATCTGTATTTCATCATTATGAAATGAAAATTTGAATATTTTATTAGAGTTTATAATGATCTTACAGATTTTATATTTGAAGATCCACTGCAAAGAGGAGCATAAATATCATACATATCAATTCTTCCAATCTCATTCCTGGCTGCAGTAATGGCTTCATCACATTCTGCATTTCTAGAAGAAGAAGAGGAAAAATTGCAGTTTGATTGAATTATGCTGTAGGTTTCGTCTGCTATTAAAGCATGAGTCCACAAGTAATTGAAAATCTCTTTCTCATTTGTATCTCCGTCAACATAAGCATTCCCCATCTGTTAAAATAGCTCATTATTCGCAAATAACTCGTGTTCTGCTCGCTAAGATATCCAAAATGCATATGAATTGATTGGTATAGGTGCAAATCTTGAAAAAGTTTACTTACAACAATGCCCTTTAGTTGGATGACTGTGTTGGTGTTGGCTGCATTGTTCTTGAGGATGAGGCTGGCGAGTTCGGGGATGTAATGCCCGGCGTAGCTCTCGCCGGCGATGAAGAAATCTCTACTCTTGTACTGGGGAAATCTCTCTAACCAATTGATGAGGAAGGTGTAGGTATCGTCGGCGGTGCTCTTGTCGCCGGTGATCTCATAGTCTGAGCTTGTGTTTGAGTAGGAGAAGCCGACGCCGGCAGGCGACTCGAGAAAGATCACATTTGCCACTTTTATGACAAATGTAAATCAATCAGATAAGAAAAGGGTGACATTTACTTCTTATGATACTATATTAAATGCAAAGTCTGCATGCATGCGAACTTCTTGTACAATTCTATTGTACACCATTATACTTACGTGTATAATGACATACAATATGGTTGTACAAAGAGTCCATAAGGACTCCTCACATAATATTCTCTCTTTACTTATATTAATACCACATAATTATTATACATTTACAAGGACGACCCCTAAACTTTAATATTTAAATAAATATCATTCAAATCCTTAACATTACATTAAAATTAAATATCACTATATCCTTTTGAAAATAAAATACACATTTTAATACATAGGTTAACATCAAATTGTTATAAATGTAATTGATAAGTAAATACACAAAAATTATGTGGTATGTACTTAAATTTTTCTATAAAAAATATGAAAAACATACGTATCATTTAATTCTCATGTATTCATGACAGGAAATATTATGCGTCGATAATGTACCTGCACTTTGATGGTAATGTGAAATATTGAGTAGACCACCAATTCCATGCTTATTTTATCTACACGAAAAATTTTTCTCTCTCTCTCTCTAGGCTTGCTCGTGTTCGGCTTCTTCCGCTCGC
>NW_018164984.1:155815-160569 GCF_001263595.1 Phalaenopsis equestris | reverse complement strand
TATATATATAATTGATTAGTAGTATTTCGAGCCAAAACAAGCCGAACACGAAAGAACAAATATTTGTTCGTGTTGTTCATGTTCGGCTCGTTAACTTAGCGAACAAGCCGAACACAAGCTTTTTAACGAACCGAACACGAGCTGTTCGCGAACAACGAGCCGTTTTGATAACCCTATATTAAACTCTTGTTTTCAAGTCCACCTTGATACTTTTATAACAATTGGATTTTTTGTTTAGTTAAGAAAAAAGAAAGAAAGCCCTTCAAAATTGATTACATAATTACCCAAAATATTTGCATAAATAAAATTAACATATTATAAACTAACCATTATTCCAAGAAGCCTTATTTGCATATAGAGTCTTGCCATCACTGTTAACCCTAAATGGTCCCAATTCCTGCATTGCTCCAGCTCCAATTGAAGAACACCCAGGCCCTGCATTCATCACACTAATAGAATCAAAAGGCCCATCTATATATATATTCCGCTCGACCCGACCTGACTCGCTCATTTCACTCACTACAACGTCCAATTGATAATCTCATTGTCCACTTTTTCAAAAGAGTTGAGCTTGTGTTATCCCTGATCAAAGCTTAGCTCACGAGCAATTTATTCAGTCAAGTTTGATCGAGCTAACTTATTATTCAACACGACTCAGTAATAAATAGCCATAACTCGAACAACATTCTCATTGAAATCTCCTTAGCAAAAGTTCCTTGCGATGATCTTAAAATTACCGACAAATCTCGACCCAACCAACGAATCGAAAAAAAATGAAAAGACGAAAAAATCAAATCAAATCATCATTACCTCCATTTAGCCACAAGACTAAAGGCTTGGAGCCAGAGTCTTGAGGCGCCTCAACAAAATAGTAGAAGAGAGCCCTCCCCTTCATTGGATCAACAGTAACATATCCGGAATACTGATCAAACTTCACATCTTCAGGCTGACCTGGCAACTTCTCTATCTTATCCGCTTCCCTCAGCCCTTCCTGCGGACTAACATACACCGGAAATTTATTATTATTTTTTATAATTTTCCACCAATTATCTCGCGCGATTTTTAAAGCCTTAGGAGACCCAGAGAACTTCAGCAGCTGATTGGCTTCATGAGGGGGATTGGAGTAGGAGAGAGAGAAGAGAAGGAAGGAGAGGAGGAGAGAGAATAGAGCTGAGTTTCTCATCATTTTTTGATTGGTTTAGAGATTATGAAATAAATAATTTGAATTTTATGGCATATTTATAGTAATTGGAATGATATGTGGATTAAAATATAATTTTGATATTTTATGGTGTCTTTATTGCGTGTGATTTCAGGCTGCGGTGGCTTTGATTGAGTAGTTGCCGTGGATGATAAGGTCTGAAGCGATTCAATTAAAAATAAGGGCATTTACATTAATTCATACATGCCATACATATAATTCTTATGTTTTTGCATATCTCACCTTTAAAGTTTCGTATTTACATGCATGACATTGTTGTCGAGCTTGAGCGAAGCCAAGCTCGAGCTCAGCTTGTTTGTCAAATGGTGAGCTCGAGCTGGAGTTTGAGTCTCGGCTCGTAATGGTAGTAGCCCGCTCGTGAGCTCGAATTAAAAATTCAATTTTTGGGCTTGAGAGCCCAAATTAAAAATTAATCTTTTCCGGGAGCTCATCAGAGAAGAAGCTGGCGGCCGAAGTAAGAGAAGATTGCAGCGACAACTCACCTGAAAATGTATTGAAATGAGTTGCAGTAAGCAAATCGAGCCGGCTTGTGAGCCAACGAACATAGCCAAGACGTGCTCAAGCTTGTAGCTCAATGTGCTCGGCTCATGAGCTTGTAAGCCATACAAGCAGAGCTAGAGCTGGCTCGCGAGTCAGCTTACGAGTGCGCCCGACTCATTTATATCCCTATATCAATCTAAATTTTCTAAAGATAAGTAATAAATTAAATCAAATGTCGGGTTCAGGCAAACTTGGATGATGAATCATTTATTTTGGAGTTATATGAAAGTTCAATTTGGACGGCTTAGATTGTTTCCACGGTCAGCTTCTATTATATTGTTTTTATGGAAACGCTCCTAAATAACCTTATGGAAATTTACATACATACCACACAATTCTTTTGTAGTTATATATCTACCACCAAAAGTTTCATATTTACACTCTCAACACATTGCTGCATGAACCTATAGATAGGGGTGTAAACGAGCCGAACACGAGCCGAACACGAACAAATATTCGTTTTGACAACCCTAATCACGTAACCATAAGATGTTAAGGATTGTGGCAAGATTTAAAACATCATTTGAATCTAATTTAATAATTTTTATTCTATTTTCTTCATTAATACTTTTAATTGATAATTAAATACTACTCATCCTCTCCAAAGATATATATATAATTGATAGGTAGTATTTCGAGTCAAAAAGAGCCGAACACGAACTAACAAATATTTGTCTCCCGAGCTGTTCACGAACAACGAGCCGTTTTGACAGTCTTAACTAGAAAACTACCACCTCATATAGCCAGGGCCCATGAAAAAACAATGATTTTAGCGGCAACATTTTTTAAAAAACTACCAAAATGGCAATATTTTTTTTTTTATTCTTTAGGATATATTTGAGATTAGAGTATTTACGTACAAAACACCCAATTCTTATGTATTTACATTTCTAACACTTAAATTTTACTTTTTTACATTTATGTCAACTAAATGTCCACAACTTTCATATCACATAAAAATTCACATTTTAGATATTTAAAAACGGTTGAAAATGAAGTTTGTGTTATATGTAAATAAATAAGAATTGAGTGGTAGTTATGCAATGTTTATATTTAATCGTATAAACTACATGACAGACCCAAACACTAAATGCAGATTTTTTTGCTATCTTCAAATTTCACTAGAAACAAAACATGTTTTCACTATTTACAATTTCGACCAAGTTGTTATTATTTGAAAGGCAGAATAAATTACACCAGTATTAGAAAGGGCGCCCAGCCGCCCAGGCGCAAAGTCTGAGTGGGAACCCAAGAGACGCCTAGGCGTCGTGTTGATCTACATAGCGCCAATGCACCCAAGAGACGCCTAGGTGCCTCGACACCCACTTCGAGCACTTCCTTGCCTTGATTCAGACAGGGCTCACCCAGGTGCTATTTTGAGCCAGTATTGCATTTCGAGGCACGACTACGCCCAAATTCATGATTACAATCAGAGAAAGCAGAATGAAAACACCCGGGAGCAGCGCGTAGGTGCCAGGGGCGATTTGTACATAGTTAGGGATTTAATTCCTTGTTTCATGAGAAACACTCTTAAACACGCAGTAAACTCTTGAAGGGTTTTTTACATGAGCAGTGAAGTTCAAGAGGCGTATTTTGGAGCATGCTAATTCTCTTGTGTGATCAAGAGAGGATTTGGTGCAAAATTTTTGTGAGTTTCAGTGTTTTAGAGAAAAGATCTGAGCGGCGAAAATCGATGCACATTTCTCCTTTTATAGTGAAGTTCTGATGTAGTGTGACTCCATAATTTTTCCCCGTTCTCGAGTTTTTTCACGTTAAATCTGAATGTGTTTTTCTGTAATTACTTTTTGTGCTTTTCCGCTGTGTGTGTGTGTCGCGTAATCAGAATTGTTAAGTTTTTGGGGTTCCCCGAATGTTGGGAGTGATACTCGAATTTTTAGGTGTATTAGGGAAGGTCGAAGCTCGTATAATATTAGCCTTTGGGCTTTCAAAAAAAACAATATATATATATATATATATATAAATGAATGGTTGAAGGCTATTATATGAAACCCGGCTATCCCTTGTGGGCTTAAGAATTTGAATACCACACCCTACACTCGGAGGGAATCGAACCCCAAACTAGAGGGGACTTACAATTGACAGACACATGCTCGACCAACTGATCTGAGTATGAGGCGCACGCACATAAACACACACAGGTATTTACTTATCTAACATCTCAGCTTTATTTTTTTTACATTTCTACCACTAAAATCTTTCATATCACATAAAAAATAGCACCATTTTAATTTTAAAAAAAATTGAAATACATGTTTTCATGCATATGTAAGGTGGCACGTATGCTAAAAATAAAGTTTAGGTGTTAAATAAGTAAATACATAGGAATTCATTCGTATTTGTGGGCTCCAAAGATCTGTATGCCCCCAACTCCTCTCAAAAACTAATGAGAAGAGACTTCACTAAATTATGTATAAGACACTACCCTTAGACTTTCTCCCTCATTTTGGGGATTCTGATTCGTGTAGAACTTATTAATTAGTGTCGGATAAATCATTAATAAATTTGGAGCTTCGCATTCATCTCTATGTAAGTAATACTGAAAGTCTTCTAGATCGTGTCTGGAATGACTGACATGACAATAAAGGTATGGATCGCATCAT
This sequence comes from Phalaenopsis equestris, assembly GCF_001263595.1. Classification (NCBI taxonomy): domain Eukaryota; kingdom Viridiplantae; phylum Streptophyta; class Magnoliopsida; order Asparagales; family Orchidaceae; genus Phalaenopsis; species Phalaenopsis equestris. The sequence goes on along the minus strand of NW_018164984.1, from coordinate 156,186 downwards.
GCGTCGAATACACGACATGGTTTGATCCATGCCGTTGTCCGCACGTAAGGTTAATTGGACCTAATATTTTCTAGTGGGGCTATTTTTTGTTCTATTCGAAAAGATTTGAGTTCAAAATTTGTAAATGCTGATATTTGGGTGTGAAATAGTTAATTGTCAATATCAAGTGTGCTATGTATGTAAAATTCTAAAATAAAAATATTAAATTTCGAGTTATATTAATTATTTTTTAATAAAAAAAATTTTATTTTTATTAATTACAACTTAGGCCACTACACAACATAACTGCCAAAATTTCTTCACCTCAAAGCCTAAGTTCCTCATCATGATATCAGCAACACATAATGAGAGCCGTAGCTCAATTTAATATA
>NW_018164984.1:150687-155715 GCF_001263595.1 Phalaenopsis equestris | reverse complement strand
TCCTCCTCCTCCTCGAACCAAGTCACTCATGGCCAACACTAAGCTCCCCACTTTCGCTTTCCTTTTCATCATAATCATTATCCTTCATTACAGCCCTATGAGTTGCGAGGGCAGACATCTGATAGAAAAAGATAATGCAGTCGACCAGGCCAACAATGGAGGTGAGGCGGCCTTAGGCTCAGCCGAACCAGAAGGTTTTGGGAACAATGTAGATGCGGTGGTTGACGATGATGCTCGACCGTCAGTGCCTGGCCATAGCCCCGGCGTCGGCCACTGATCATTCCCCGCTGAAACCATCAACGATAATGTATAATTAGGGCTTTAAGATTCTCATTTGATTGTGATTTGCTTGGAGTTTTTCTATATCTTGATTGCTAGGTTGATTGCATGGATACACACTTATTAATCCCATCACAGTCATATAATTCACTTTTTTAAGAGGCGGTTGGGATTTATCACTAGTAAAATTCAATCGCAGCCGTCCGAAGTGAACTGCATGGTTGTGATGGACTTGATTGTGCAGCGTGATTAACTTAGTAATTAGAGATGATTATCTATTAATGCATGTTAATGATGTAGTTGTCTCCTAAGTTAGATGTGTGTTAAGTTGTATTTGTTTGAGGGAATGCATGCGTAGTCATGCAGTTTGTACTGTACATATACGTCACGTTTGAATATTAGTTGAAGTGCATGCATGCATGCAATTAATGTGTCAAATGTGTTTTTTACTCCCTACAAATTTATCTATTTATATATTTATCATAAAATTGATAAATATTTTTATTTTTCATCTGTAGGGATAGTTTTTTATGTTGCTTTTTTAGGAGCGTTTACATATATACCGCCCAACTCCTACCTACTTGCATATAAATAAATATATATATATATATCACTTAAAATTTATATTTTTATATTTATATCATATCACATAAAAAATATCATTATTTTAATTTTAGAAAGAGAAATACACTTTTTCATTCATAGATAGTGGTATATATATATATATATATATATGCAAATATATAAATATTTGGAATTTAGTGACATGCATGTAATTTTTTTTTGTATTAGTGCCAAAAAAAATTAATTTAGATAAAATATAAAATGAATATATCCGTGATAGGGTTGATGTAGCTCCGCTGGCGGTAGACAAAATTAGAGAAATTTGTCTTTTAGATGATATGGTCACATTAACTGTCGGTCATCTGATGATCCGGTCAAGAGAGTAGATGTTTAGATTCGACTTATGTTAAGAAAGAAGAAAGACTTAAAAAGAGGAACATATCGTATAAAAATGATTTTAATTTATCAGAATTAAATGAAAGCATGACCCCACTTAGTGGTATAAATATCTTTGTAAGAAAAATTAAAAAATATTGATTCCTTACATAGATTCTCTCTCTTTAATTGAGTATCTTTTATTTTTTCATTTTGCGAGTTGTCTTTTCATAAAGATTCAGAAAACCATGCCATCTCTATGAATTAATTTATTTCATCAGTTGGACTGAAGTTATTGTTGGATTGAAGAATTTATATACAATAGTGATCTGATTCAAACTTGAATTAGGTTTAAAGAAGGCTAGAGTAATTTAGTGGAGTATGTTGGATTAATGGAGCCCGGTCGGATATTTATTAAGGCAGCTAATTAATTCTTAATTAATTAATTGCCCTTTTTTGAGCTTGTCTGGTGCTTTACATATTCGCTATTTGGAATCCCGCCTTTTCTTAAGGCTCGTGAAAATAAACATTGTCTTAATGGGTCATTAAAGCATGAATTCATGCTTATTTAAGAATCACGAAATTAAGGAAATAATCAGTTTCTTACGTGGTGTGAAGGAAGGAATTAATTAATGGCGTGAAGATCTGTTTTTTTTGGTTTTCCTTAATGGGCCTTGATTTACTCCTCTCCTCCCGCTAATAAAACCACATGCTTGACTCTCGCTTGGAGTGATTCCGGTTGGCGTTGGCATACTCTCGTGTGTGCTTTCGGTACAAAGAAAAACGCAAGCTTAGTTTTTTCTTGGCTTTCTCTTCCTGCAACTCTCGGTTAGAGAGAGAGAGAGAGGAAGAGAGAGTGAAGGTGTGAAGAGAGAGAAAGATTATTTTTTTGTAAGTCAACGTGGTCGACGGTGTAATCCTCAAGCTAATAAAATCCTCTACAACTCCGTGGACGTAGACAATTTGTCGAACCACGTAAATCTGTGTTTTCACTGTATTTTTTTTTGTGATTTTTCTCGATCCAGTTTTTCGCTTTATTGCCGTCGTTTTTTCACAAAAAACTGGTATCAGAGCCCCAGTTCAGATCTGAGGAAGAACGATGGTCAGAGACGTAGTGAAGGTTTCAGGGATCGAGAAGTTCGACGGCACATATTTTGGATACTGGAGGATGCAGATAGAGGATTACCTCTATGGGAAGAAACTTCATCTTCCACTACTAGGAAAGCGACCGGAGAAGATGAAAGAGGCTGATTGGAATCTGTCTGATCGACAGGTTCTGAGGGTTATTCAATTAACTCTATCGAAGTCCGTTGCTCACAATGTCATAAAGGAGAGGACGACGACAAATTTTATGGCGGACTTATCAGGTATGTATGAAAAGTTATCGGCGAATAACAAGGTGCACTTGATGAAAAAGTTATTCAACCTGAAAATGGCAGAATGTGTGTCGGTTGTTCAACATTTGAATGATTTCAACACTATCACAAATCAATTATCGTCCGTTGAAATTGATTTTGACGATGAGATACGTGCGCTGATATTGTTGGCTTCATTACCAAAAAGCTGGGAAACCACGTGGATGACAGTTAGCAACTCTGCAGGTAAAACCAAGCTGAAATATGATGATATTCGTGACTTGATTTTTGCTGAAGAGGTACGCAGGAAAGATTCTGGCGAGACATCAGACTCAAGTTCAGCACTGAATGTTGATTCCAGAGGGAGATCACTGGACATGAACTCAAATAGAGGAAGGTCGAAATCAAAGCATAGAAGCAAGAGCAAGTCAAAGCCTGGTCAGCAAACAACCTGCTGGAATTATGGCAAAACTGACCACATAAAAAGGAACTGTAAAAATCCCAAGAATATGGAGATTAATTGGAGAACGTCAATGCTAACGCTGTAACTGAATAAGTGCAGGATGCATTATTACTTGCATTTCATAACTTTGTTGACGACTGGATACTGGACTCGGGGGCTTCTTTTCACACATCTTCCCACCGGGAGTTAATGAGAGACTATGTTTCAGGTGACTTTGGGAAAGTGTACCTAGCTGATGGAGCAGCTTTGAACTTGGTGGGGATGTGAGAAGTTGAAATTGCACTCTCTAACAGAAACAAATGGATCCTGCAAAAGGTTAGACACATTCCTAAACTGAAAAAGAACCTCATATCTGTTGGACAACTTGATGAGGGAGGCCATTTAGAAGTGTTCTTTGATAACACCTGGAAGGTTACTAAAGGAGCACTGGTACTGGCTCGGGGTAAGAAGACTGGTACGCTATATATGACAACTGGTCTAATTAACAATATTGATACCACAGCTGCAGAGAGCACATCAGACATGTGGCATTGCAGACTTGGACACATGAGTCAAAGAAGTATGAAAGAGCTTCAGTCCAGAGGCAAGCTACCAGAACTGAAGTCTGTTGTTTTTGGCATGTGAGAAAGTTGCATCATAAGTAGAAGAAGGTCAGTTTCCTGAAAGGTGGCAGGGTGCCAAAGGCAGGAAAACTAGAACTGGTACACACCGATGTGTGGGGCCCTTCCCCAATAGCATCTCTTGGAGGCTCTCGCTATTATATTATGGACAGATTCTCGATTATAGTATGGACAAATTCTCACTATTATAGTATGGACAGATTCTCGATTCGCACCCCCAACCCACATAATGAAATTTCCTCGATTGGACAGATTCTTCCGCTCGCGAGCTCCATTCCGCTCCACCATCTGTCCCTTATCTGGTATATGAGCCATAACTAATAGAACTGAACGACATGTATGTAAGTTCCTCCAATTTTCTTAGTAAGATGATATGAAAAACAAATGAAATTGTAATGATATGTTTAGCTTAAAAAATTAAGAATATATCGCTAATCTTTGTTCTCTTCTTGTACTATACCATCAACATAAGCAATACTTTCAAAAAAAGTTGAGACGAAAAATTTCTAGCTCTCTTTCACTTCACTCTTATATATAGTATGCATGTTTATATTTGTGTGTATTTATGTATTTGTGTGCCTGTATGTAGTTGCATATCTCTGTATGTATGTATCTGTGTATTTGTGTGGCTACATGCGTGTATGTATGTGCGTATCTGTTTGTTTGCATGCATATGTATAAATGTATTTATTTGTGCAAATGCATATATGCATCTATTTACCTGCGCTCTTGGGTGATAAGGTGGTAGACAGTTATGTTGTCAATCATAAGACCCCTTTGACCCAGGGGACGGATAAAACGTATGGAGAGCGGTATTCTCAAATTCTACCCTTAAAAAAAATGTATATATTTATGTATATATGCTATGCATTATATGCATACACAAATGTATCTAATTAGAGGCAATCTTTTTAGCTTAATTATAATGAAAATAAATTTCATCAAAAATTAAATAAAATAATTAAAGTCAAATGTTAGGAGTAATAAATCCATGAAAACCGCTAGCGCGTAGTTTATTTCTGGTCTGCAACTTCATTCTAAAGGCTCCTCACACTCCATTCTTATACCTTTTAAAAACTAAAATATATTAATTATTAATTAATAGAAATTAGCATATATATATATATATTAAAAATAGCCCTTTAATTTGTGGAGAGCCACTTGCATCTGCCTAAAAATATACTTTTGATTCTTTTCCTTATAAAAAGTTTTGGGCGCCCTTTGGGCAGAGCGTATTTTCTGTCCGGACTCCTGACGTGGCTCTACGTGCAGCTGAGATTATTCCTGAGTTATTTTCATGTTATTTTTGGGTTATTTTTGGGTTATTTTCAATAACCCTGATGCGTGCTAGAAAATTCGTGGCGGTAGAGTA
>NW_018164984.1:133543-150587 GCF_001263595.1 Phalaenopsis equestris | reverse complement strand
CAAATAAGTTGGCTGACTATTTGGTTTGTGTGTTTTAAAAACAGCTGATTTGCTTTTGAATAAATTATCATTATGACCTCGATATGGATGAGTTGGCTAGGTGTTTAGGGTTGTGCCCTTTGTAAAAAACCGATTTGTAGTTGGTTTTGGATAAATGACCAGATTGAACCTAGTTGGCCCGATCGTCGATGAAGTTGTTCAGACGACCCCAGATGACGAAACAAACTATGAAAGGGCGTTCAAAATGTCAGTTTTAGTCATAAAGGACACATATTTTGCTATGATTTCGTGCCCTAGGATTTTCAAAAATACACGGCAGTTTTAGTCATAAAGGACACATATTTTGCTATGATTTCGTGCACGATCCAAAAATACACGAACTGGGAGGTTTAAATAAAATCAATAAATTAAAAGTAAAAAGAATTTATTTTCTTTTAAAATAGCTCTCCCTTACACACGCTCGACATGCCCTAGGATTTTCACAAGAAACCTCCGCTACTGTCGTTCGCGCCCATCGTCGACGCCTTACTGACGAACAACCCTCTCGACAGACCCCCTGCCGAAGACACCTCGCATCAGCCATCCACATGTCGTCTCCTTCGTCGCCGACAGACACCCAGTCACCGGATCTCCTTTCGTCGCCGGCAGACACCCAACCGCGATTGAATGGTTCTCGATCGAGGCACAGATCCTTCGATCGCTCTCACTGTGAAGTTGTTGTCCAAACTTCTTCCCCGCAACTTTGACTAAATGGGCGTGAGGGCTCGACCGACGAGAGGGTGGAGATAGAGAGCAGAAGAAGCATGGGAGGAAATAACCTTCGAACATGAATTCGAGACACGAGCAGCAGGGTTCATCCGAAAGCAACATTTAAACAGTACGGCGGCATTTTCAAAACACCACCCACACTTATAAGCAGCCCGGAACGGGCCCTGAGTAAGACCGATGTAAGAGACAGAGAAAGGATTTGTGTAGTTTGGGCAGCAACGGGCTTATAGGACGTAATATGTTAAATCAAATGATAAATGATTGTCATAATTATTATTAATTAGACAAAGAAGAAGAATAATTTTAAATTATGGAAAATATTTTAGAAAAATAATCGGGCTAAATCTAGTGGAATAAATATTTAATGAAAGATAAAATTTTAGTGTACCAAGTTAATATTATTTAGTTTATAATAGTTGATTATTAATTAATAATTTCTAATTTCATCAAAAGTTATGTCTGATGGCATGATTTTTTATGACAACATATCAATATTAAAATATAAATCAAACACACTAGTTAAAATAGAAGAAGGTAGGAAGACTAAGTTATGCCAAAGTGAGTGCATTAACGATAGGATTTCCCCTTAATTAGCACAAGATTAGTGAATAACAAACTTAATTTACAAATTTAATTGGAGAAGTGTCAAATGATGTTGAATATAAGATTAAACTGCATATGTTAGTAATTTACTACTGAATATAATTGCTTTTGATCTTACATAATCACACTAGAGCTTTGACTACCTAAATCACATAATAAATCCCTCTGCACGTGGTTAAAATCATCTTATTGGTGTCTACACTAATAAAAAAAGATTAGAGAAATTTACATATTAATGCGTGTTCGAGGTGGTAGATTGATCATTTAGCATCATAGTATTGTATGGGTCTCCAACATGCTCGTATAATAAAAGAGAAGTAAGCAGGAGGGACCGCCTCGACTTTTTACTTGAAAAAACCCTATAAAGAGAAAAAAACAGCGAGGCTTAGCCTAATTGAAATAATTTATTATGAATAACGAACACATTTTTTCACTCCTCAATTAGGGAAGATGGAGTTACAAAGTTGATTATTATAAATGCACAATTATAGTTCATCGATAGTATCGTAGTCCCACTGTAATGAATATAATTCCTATAAGGGTTGTATTCGATTGTTATAGAGGCAGTGGTATGTTGTGAGAGTTGTGGATGGGGACTGTACTGCCAGTTGTCGCATAGACTACATTTGAAAGTTATGATAGTAGTTGGTCGTGTGGACTACAAATGATTTCCTTAGAAACGTCGATTGGCCACTAAATCGTAGTAGGAAGGTGCATGAATTATGAGATACGTAGGCTGTAATTGGTCTCATAGACTATAGTAGTGAGCTGGGATAATGTTCGTAAGTTGTAGGGGCAAGAGTCGGGAGTTGCACAAGCTGTAAGCCACGTCGGTCATATTGGTAGCTGTTAACTCACAAAAACTTACTAGAACATAAGTCGAGTATACAACACAAGTGAATGTGTCAACTATGATGTTAAAAACACTCTTTGATTATGTAGAAAACACCCTCAACTTTGGTGCCAAAGCTACCTTCTCTCATCCCCCAAAAGCCAAGAAGAAGTCACGATCCCCTTTTCTCATGACAAAAATATATTTTTATAATTAAGTTTACATTAGGGATCTAAAATAGACGTCCAGGCTCTTCAAATATGTCAATAGATCCAAAATTGGCAAGAAATCTTGCTAAATATGAATCCAGACGTCTGCGGTGTGGTCATGCTAGTTTTGGTGTTGTCACGTCTAGATTGGGCATTGCCACACCTAGATCAGGCGGGTCAGGCCGAACAACACTATATGATGTATTTTGACACCATTTTGTGTGTTTGACACCTAAAACTTGCACAACATCAAGAAAAATCTTTCGTAAGTGTAAATCTATGATAAATAAGAAAAAATAATGTGTAAAATGCAATTAAAATCACGTAAAATTGATGCATGTCAGTTGTGATGATATTCATAAGTCATAGGGGTCAGAGTTGGACGCTGCACTATTTTGTGAGCCACATTGCTCGTAGTTGGTTGATGCACCAAAAATATATGCATTTTTAGACCTGTATTTTATATTCATTTTTTGTGATATTGTGATTTACTTTTTTGTGATATTGCGATTTACAGGAATGTATTTTTCATGTTTTATTGCAGGTTGTTGATTTTTTTGAATTGAAGCATTGCAGGTTGTTGATTTTTATGAATTGAAGCAAAAAAGAAACAAAAAGAAACAAAAAGAATAGAATTTGAAGTCAAAATGACGTTTTTGAAGAAATACTTAGCGCCGACGGCGCCAGGCTTGATACCTACGACACATACCTATAGAATTGAGGCCAAAATTTCCTCAGCACCGACTGCACCAGGAGCAGCGCTGATAGACCATTTGACAGAGAGCAATGAATTAATTCACGGGCCACTGGCGCAGACGGCGCCAATGTAGACAGAGAGCAATGAATTAATTCACGGGCCACTGGCACAGACGGCGCCAATGTCGATGCAAGACCGATTTCTAGAAAATTCGACAAATTTGGAGGCTTTTTAAAGAGTTTTTGGATGCACCTATTGGAAGGCTGACATTAGGCTATATTTAGAGCGAAAAATTGATCAGAAAAATCTGTCTTCCGCCCCCTCCCCCTCAACCACGTTGAGTCCATTAATCATTTATTTCTTTAGAGTTTTAAGTTTTGTGGTGAGTTTAAGTGTGAATTTTTTTCTAAGAGTTATTAGAGAGGGAGAGAAGTGAAAGATTTCTTCTTCCTTACATCTTCTAAAAGAGAATCAAGAGATTTGTTCTTCCTACATTTCCTAAGAGAGGCTACAAGGGATTTGCTTTGAGAAAGAGTTTCAGATAAGTGTTGTTTGTTTCTTATTATTGTATGAACTTTCTTTTATATATAAAATTTGTGTTTTGTTGTATATTTCTCATGAACCCTGAGTATAGTCTGAGTAGTTTTCTTTGTCTTTCTCCCTACTCTGATATATGGTGAAATGAAGAGATAATTTGGATGTGCTAATTTTAAAACATAAAATAAATTGTGATGGTTTTTCAACTCCGTTTTTAATTTACTTTTCGATCTAGCCAATTGAAATGTTAAAATATGATGTGAAACATATGATCCGTGAAATGAAGTATGAGTTCTACAACATAGTGAGAATCATATTTAATTCTATGGAGGAGTATTTCATTCATGAAATTAAGTGCAAATAAATAGGGAAATTTACATTGTTGGGCGTAGAATTGGAGATTTTAGGGTGACAAACTAAAATCCCCAATTTGGTCTTAGTGTTTAAGAACTAAAGTGAGTGTTAGCCTTCAGGGGAAGAGAAGTGGGAGCTCTGGAGTGAGAACCAATATCCTCCCAACCTAACCACAAATTTAGGGACTAAACCTGAGATTAACCAATGATTCTCTATAACACTGAATCAGGGTAGAAAATTAAAATTATTCATATTTGGCACAATATAGATTTAAACCATTTATCTCATCTCATTTTACCAAAAATTCATTATAATGGGAAATATGCTTTTTCATATTAGATAACTTCATCACATAAGCATAGTTTGGTAGTTACTGTTTAAACTTTGCATTTCAGATTTGCTAGTAGTTAATAATTTAGTTTTGATAGTACATTAAATATTCAAAATTAGTGACAGTAATTTTATTTTATTAATGTGAATTTTCTAGTTAATTTATCATTTCAAATTTAAACATTCCTTGTGGGATCGATATTTGGGGCTTAAACAGAAAATCTTGCATTACTTGATAACAATGCGTATACTTGCGTAGAATCCCTACATAAATTGTTTAAAATTTTTATTCATAAAATAACGCATCATTTTTTTGGCACCATTGCAAAGCGGAGTCAACTTTATATATTTTGCACAACTATATCATCGAGATCATTAGTCACGAGCTGTGATGACATCCTTAGGCTCAAATGTCAAATTTAAGAGTTGCATGAGTTCTGAGCCATGTAGGTGATAGTGGCAAGCTATGATAATGTCTGTAGGCTATAGAGGTCAAAGTCAGGAGTTGCACGAGCTATAAGCCTTGTATGTCTAAGTGGTGAGTTATGATCATATTCGTAGGTCACAATGGCCGAGGTGGAAAGATGCACAATTTGTGGACCATGTAAGTCATAGTTGGTCTTGTAAGCCGTAGTGGTGAGCTATGATGATGTTTGTAGGTCGCAGGGGCCGAAGTCGAGAGCTGCATGAGCTATGAGACATGTAGGTTGTCACGTAGGTTGTAGTGGCGAGCCCAGATGATGTTCATAGGTTGAAGTCAAGAGTTACATGAGCTTTAAGCCATGTAGGTCATGGTTGGCACGTAGGCAATAGTGGTGGGCTGCGATGAGAGAGTCATAAGAGTCTGGAGAAAGTCACCTTCTTCGGGTTGTATTGTTATACTGTCTTCAAGAGGCGTCATTGCACATGTAGATTGTTGTTACATTGTTATTGGTGGTGTCGTACACCTTATATGGGTGCAATGTTACACCGTCATTGAAGGGCATCTTCACATTGTATTTGGGGTGTGCTGTTACTCCGCATTCAAGAGGCATTGACACACAATATATGAGGTGTATTGCTACAACATCATTGATCCCACGATGAAATATAGTTGTGCAAAATATATAAAGTTGACTCTGCTATGCAACGACACCAAAAATTTGATGCAATCTTTTATAAATAAGAAATTTAAGCAATTAATGTTGGGATTCTATGCAAGTATATGTATCGTTATCAAGTAATAATGAACTTTTTATTTAAGCCCCAAATATCGATCCCACGAGGAATGTTTAAATTTAAAATGATAAATTAACTATAAAATTCACAGAAAGTAAAACGAAATTACTGTCACTAATTTCGAATGTTAAGATATTATCAGAACTAAATTATTTAACTACTAGCAAAACTGAAATGTAAAGTTAAAACAGTAACTACTAAACTATTAAACTATGTTTATGTGTTCTTATATGAAAAAACATCTTTCCCACTACAATGAGATTTTGATAAAATGAGATGAGATAAATAGTCTTAATATGTATAATATGTATTCTGTCAAATAAGAGCAGTTTTAATTGTCTACCCTAATACAGTGTTATAGATAATCATTGGCTAATCTCAGGTTTTGTCCCTAAATCTGTGGCTAGGCTATGAGGATACTGACTCCCACTTCTCTTTACCTGAAGGCTAACTCTCGCTTTAGTTCTTAAACACTAAGACTGAATTGAGGATTTTTGTCTGTCACCCTAAAATCTCCAATTCTAGACCCAACAATATCTATTTCCCTATTTATTTGCACTTAATTCCATGAACAAAATTTTTCTTCATGAAATCAAATGTGATTCTCACTCTGTTGTATGACTCATACTTCATTTCCCAGATCACATGTTTCACAACAAAGTTTAACAATTTAATTGGCCAAATTGAAAAGTAAATTAAGTTCGAAGTTAAAAAATCATCACAATTTATTTTATATTTTAACATTGACACATCCATATTATCCCTTCATTTTACCATTTTTCGGAGTAGGGAGAAAGATGAATGAAACTACTCAGACTTCATGAGAAAGATATAACAAAACCTAAATTTCATATATAAAAGAAAGTTCATACAACACCATAAAAAAATCAACACTTATCTGAAATTCTTTCTCAGAGCAAATCCCTTGTAACCTTTCCTAGGAAATGTAGGAAGAATAAATCTCTCTCTTTTGTCATTCTCCAACACTTTTAGAGAAAATTTCACACTTAATCTCAACTTAAAAACTCTAAATTCTTAAAGAAAAATCACTAATAGACTCCAAAATGATAGTGTAATGAAGATGAAATAGTGTATGATATGTAAGAGAATGAATGGTGGTGAGGAATGGTGAAAAGGAGCCAATTTTCTAATTGATTTCGGCCCAAATAGAGCCTAGAGTCGTTTCTCCAATAGGTGCATCCAAAAACTCTTCAAAAAGTGTCCAAATTCGTCGAATTTTCTAGAAATAGGGTCTGAACCGACACTGACGTCGTCAGCGCTAATGGTCCGTAATTTAATTCGATGTTCTCTGTCAAACGACACCTTTGACGCCCAGTCTGGCTCTGTCGACGCTAAACAAATTTTCAACTTTTCCATTTTGACTCCAAATTTCATCCTTTTTGCTTCTTTTTTGCTCCAAGTCCTAAAATTTAACAACCTGCAAGAAAAGATTAAAAATACATTCTATTAAAGTGTAATATCACAAAAAATGAGTATAAAATATGCGTCTAAATATAAAATAATGCGTCTAAAAATGCATATATTTTTGGTGTATCAATCATCTAAGTTATTCTTTACAAAATCTTAGAGGTGTGTTGTTACACCATCTTCGGGAGGCGTCGTTGCACCGCACGTGGGTTGTGTTGTTACATCATCATCTGGTGTGTCGTTGCACCGTATTCGGTGTGCGTTTCTTCATGATTACTTGAAACATATTGCTCTTCTTGGTGCATCAATATTCCACAAACATACACTGGGATTTTGTGTGCATGTTGTAATCTATAAGGGACTTAGGGACTTCATTGCAGGGAGCAAGTAGTAGGCGATGATGGTTGGCAGGTGGTGATCACAATTGGTTGGAGGAGGCAAGCAGAGCTTATCGGAGGCAACAAAAAATGGCTATTGGAGGATGTGGCGGCTAGAGTAGTTAGAGACGACGATGATCAGAGTTGGCCAGATGCGGTAAAGACTGGTGTTGGTCGTCGGTGGCGTTAGCTAAAGTTGGCATGCGAAATTAGCCAGAGTTGGCTGCCGGAATGGGAGGTATTTGCTGGATTTGTGATGCGAAAGAGATGCTAGAATTGAGCTCCTCTTTCAAGTTTCAGTCATCTTCTGACTCTGGTATTTGCCCCTTTCTCAAGATTGGGTAGGGCTCTATTTAAAGAGTCTTGATTACGAATAAGGAAGAAATTTGGACCACTTCATCGGATGACCCAGAGAGGTTTTCATAATTGGAATGTGTTAAGTGGACTTTTGAAATTCTTAGGAATGTCAGAATTAAATTATTTTGACTCATTAGATTTGTCTCGTCGAGACGCTCGATTCAACTATAAGCTTATTAGATTTGAAATTTATTTGACATTCCAATTATGCACCAAAAGCTTTCAGAAGTGATTTATCATCTTGAGCTCAACTTGATTTAATGCCCATTCGGGGCAGCTTATTAGGCGCGGTGGCGGTTAGAAAATGCCGCATTGGCGTTTGGATAGAGCGTTCACACGAGCGTTCTCGTACCGTTGAGACGCAGTATTAGAGGAAATTGACAAACTCTCACAAGCTTCGCTCCCTTCGCGTACTGTATTTAGTTCATGCGTTAGGGTGAAAAAGACCTCCCGTGCCCCACTCTGGTCCCCTCGCCCTCACCTTCTTCCTCGCGGCCATTGAGAAATTAGGTAAAAATTCCACTATCTGCTCTCCCTCGCCCTCACCCTCCTAACAAAACCCTAGGTTCCCGCCTAGTATGCACCATCGCTTTCGATCCTTCTCTGATTTTGCTACTTGTGTCTCGTTGCATCTTTGTTTGGATGCACCATTGTTGGTTTCGTAGGTTATAACAGTTTTTATGGAATTTAGGATGGGTGATTTTGCTAGATCTGAAATTTGGAGGTAGTTTTTGTTTCAATGCTTAGACCCTTCTCTGATTTTGCTAGATCTGAAATTTGGATGTAGTTTTTGTTTCACTTGTGCTTTCGACCTTTCTTTGATTTTGCTAGATATGAAATTTGGATGCAATTTTTGCAAAATGCGTGTGGCATGAATTCGGGTATACTTCTCGTTGTGGTTTCTACAAAATTGGTGCAATTACCTTTGTGTTAGAATAATCCTATACATGGAATAGCCTATATCACTTTTAAAATTCGACCGTTCGCTGATTGCCTTTACAGTTTTGCGCGAGTTTGTAAATTAGAAGCGCCTCTTATATATATATATATATATATATATCTATCGATTCATATTTGTGGAGAAGAAACAATACCTACAAATACTATTCACTGTTAGCAAATAATGGGGAATTTATTTGCAATTCATTTACATTCATTTGACTCTTTAGTTAGAGGATATATCATGGAGCATTTCTTTAAATGTTGCTCAGTTGTATAATGGGAAATTTATATGCAATGCATTTACATACATTCCACTCTTTAGTTAGCAATGAATTCTCACTTTCACTTTTGTGTTGATGAATTATTTCTATGTGGGTTTTAGAGCATTGGGTTGGTATATTTTTATGGGGTTTCAAGCTTCCTTTGATGTTGAGGGTAGAGAGGAAATACACTGCTTATATTTTAGAACTACGAGTTGCATTATGGAAATTCGGCAATTACTTCGGTGGAATTGGATTTCATGACATGTATGAGAAGTTGCATATCAAATATAAGATCTGTATTGCTGTATTGTTACACATGTACTTTAATTGTAGTGTTCTCCATTGAGAATCATAGCTATGTAATCTTACAGAAGTGCAAAATAAAATATGTTCGATGTCTTACTGTGGATGTAGGTCTTTGACTGAACCACATAATTCCTTTGTGTTATTTTTCTATTTTTTTATGAGCAAATTTGGACACTGTTGTTGGTTCATTTTGTGGATGTAAGTTCATTTTTTGGATGTAAACATCTTTTATTTTGTTGGTTCCTGTTGTTTTTTTATGAAGGCATAAACGTCTTTCATCTCTTGTGGATGTAACTTCAGTTGGATCTCTTGTGGATGTGTGTTCATTTTGTGGATATAGGTTTTTTTTTTATAGATGTCTATGTCTTTCATCTCTTGTTGGTTAATTTGGAGAATTTTCTTATGCATGTTGAGTTACAATATGAATTTCTTTATGCAATATTGAATTCTTCATATAGTTCCACAATGGCTAAGACAAATGAATGTGGTCCCTCAGCGATGTGGTATAAGGAAGTTACAAATATTTGATGCAACCTCTGCATCACCAAGATTGAGATCGGGAATAGGCCAACCACCTATTTCAACAAGGAAGGTTGACAGAATATAACTAAAATGTTTAAAAAACTAAGTGGAAGGGATTATGACAGCCTGAAGTTTAAAAATAAATGAGATCAATTGAAGAGGAGTGAAAAAATTGGAAGGAGCTCGAACGTGGATCCACGGGGTTGGGCTGAGATCCAATCAAACGGACAATTGATGCTTCAGATGAATGGTGGGCCGAGAAATTAGAGGTAAAATTGTCATTATTTTTTGTTAATTACAAACATTTTCAATTTAAACAATTATTCCCCTAAACCCCCTCCTCATTGTAATGTTATCGGCAATGTCAGCAGCAAAAAAATATAAGCAGAGCGGAATTGAGCCGGATCTTGAAGATAAACTTGACGTAATGTTCAAGGGGGTTGTGACAACAGGAAAGCATGCATTTAGCCCTAATGAGAAGACATTTGCATGAATACCCGATGATTTTCCACCAGATCCAGTGGCAGTTGAAGAGGAAATACACAATGTTAACCAGAGGGAGATGGGGGAATCAAGATCACAGATGAAGAGGCCTGGGCTAGGAAAAAGAAAGAAAGAAAATGACAATTTTGTGAAAACTTCATTTGACAGACTCATAGATGCTTTTGGAGCACCACCGCCTGCTCCACTTCCTGACATCACTATCTTCGATTGTCTTCAAACTTTTTCTACCATCCCTGAAGTAGTAGCGGATAAGCACTTTCATGCAATATGTATGAAAAAAACTTGAGGATCCAACACGCAGGCACATATTTATGGCGATGGAAACAAAGTTGCGAGTCGAATATTTACGTGTTGTTGTGGATGATTGAGTTTTTATATGTTTTCAAGAAATGTATTATGTACTCTTCGAAATTATGTACTCAGCTTTTATTTGGAGTTGTGTTTTTTTTAAATGTATTTTTACTTTATTCCTGAATGCATATTAGTAGAGCTCTACATTTTTTTTATTCTAACTGGATGAGTGTTCTCATTATTTATTTTTTGCTCGCTCTATTGATTAATAATTGATGAACTAACCGAGATCTTTCTTCCTTTAGGATGGATCCACAATATGAACGTCGTAAGAGAATGGCCTGGGCTGCAGCTATTGTCATATTATTTTTGGACTATTATCGATCAAGCAATGTTCGTATACCCTGAATGGCCTCCAGCTTTGTTGGAAATAAATGGGTAGGTGAGATGTTTTCTGGACATCCAATTAGGTTCAGTAACATATTTCGAATGAATGTACCGATATTTATGGATCTCCTACACGAGTTATCCCTGAACCACGGACTCCAAGGTTCTTCGAGAATGACGAGAATGGAGGTATTGTCTATAACACTATATTCTGTCATAGAATGAATCAATTAGTGGTGTTATGGAGAGATTTTAGCATTTATCTGAGACACTAAGTTGTTATTTCTCCAAAGGCATACAAGCACTTATTAGCTTAGTCTCTAAAATCATCAGGTCATGGGATCCATCATTTGCTAATACTCCAGGACAAATCGCAAATGATCCACGTTACATGCCTTACTTCAAGGTAATTATTGTTTTCTTTACGTACATATCAAAATATAAATATTTTCTAACCATGTAAAATAGATTTGCATAGATGCAATTAACGATACTCATGTTGATGCCAGAATACCCAGCCAAGACAAGGTGGCTTACATTAGTTGAAGTGGTTCAACTACTCAAAATGTCATTGCAGTATACGGCTTCAACATGTGTTTCACATATGTTATGGTGGGCTGGGAAGGGAATGCACATGATAGTCAGATTTTCTCCAATGCTACTAGGAATAGATCGCGGGGTTTTCCTCATCCATTCAGGTATGTTTTGATTTATAAAATTCCTAGTTATATGTATTTATTGCAAATAACAATATCTTTCATAATAGGAAAATACTATTTGGTTGATGCTGGATACTCTATGCAGAGGGGCTATCTGAAGCCATATCCAAACACTATGTATCATATTCCTAATTTTGAGCGAGCAAGTGACACCATTCGTGGTAGGAAAGAAGTGTTTAACAAACGTCACTCCTCTTTACGTGAGGTAATTGAAAAAAACGTTTGGGCTTTGGAAGAAGAAATGGGTCATCCTACGTGATATGTCGTCATATCCATTTCAAAAGCAGGTGCATATTGTGTGGCAACAATGACACTTCATAACTTCATCTGACGACACCCTTCACATTCAGATATGGACTTTAGTATGACTGATAAAGATGAGTTGAATGTCTATGAAGAACCATCATAAATTATAATCGGGCCTTCATTTTCTGAGGATGAGAATGACTTTAATGAATTTGAAGTTCGTGACGCAGAGGGTGTGGCTGAGATGGCTGCTCTGAGGGAGTCTATAGCAGATGCTATATATTGCAGCTAATCTAGCAAGTCTTTCTTTTCTTCGTACATTATAGATCAATTTTTATGTGTATTTTTTTTGGGATAAGATTTGACATTTGATTTTTTTGGTTTTCTTTTTCGCAGTTATACCAACATGACTTCTAGGATTTCAGTGACAGACAGTGGTGTTTTGTGTTATTGTGGACTATCGGCTCCGCTGCTCATGTCGTGTCAAACTCGTAGCTTTGGGAGACAGTTCTATGGTTGTCGCAAGAGTGTTTCAGCTCGTTGAGATTTCTTCCGATGGGCCGATAGTCCCATAGGTTACACTGCCAGTAGTGATGAAAATCTGATGTTTTCCCATGTTGGTAGTACAGCTAAGGACAGACGTAGTCAGAATTTGAAATTAAATATTTTAATATTACTCATTGTAGTTGTACTTGTCTTTATCCTTTTTTTTTATTTTTTCTAGTGCTCACGAGAGTGTGAGAGCTGTATGTCATCTTTTGGAACTGATCTGTGTTGATTTTATGCTTCTGCACTACTGTACTACCAATAAACTATTCTGAATAAGTTGTCCCAAACAGTTTTACCAGACAGGGGTAGGAATGTCATTTATACAACCATAACTACCAATAAGCTATTTTGAATAAGTTGTCTCAAACATGAAGTCAGCTTATTATAATAATCTGCAAGTTATCAGATTATCAGAATAATCTGTTTATCAGCAGATTATAAATAATCAACACCTACCCCAAACATACCCTTAACTCGGATTGGACCAATTTTGGTATTGTTGGGCTCATCTCATCGAGCTAGTCAGTTTAACTACAAGTTTGCTAAAATTAAAGTTTTAGATGACTTTTACTCAGATTTTTAAAAAGTTACCTCAATATTCATCTCATATCTCGAAATTTTTGTCAGATGATAAAAATTTGTTGATGGCATATCATATTCACCTCACACAATTATCACTTATTCACCTATATAACACAAAAAAATCTAATATTTACATTTATAACACTTTACTATTAAAGGTATACTTAAGTTTAAAAAGTCAATAATAAAAATATTTAAAAAACGTTAATAATAACATTATTTGGTTTATACTTGTGTTTTTTATTATTTCTTACCTTAATTGTCCTTCTTTTTTAAACAATAAAAAAAAATTAAAATATTACTTAAATAACATTAGAGCATCTTTCATCAAAAATGACAAAACACACGAATCTTACAGCATTTTCACAAAAATTTACATCTGCACCATATAATTCTTATTAATTTACATATCTAACATCTTTTTTTTTTTTGCATTTATATTGCTTTGATATTATAAATCTATCTAAGAGAATATACATTTAGCTTTTAAAACAATTAGTAAAAGTGATATTTTTGAATGTGATATATATATGTTTATGTAAATGCCCAAAAAATTAATTGATAGCTAAAATTAAAAAAGTAATTAATTAAGGTTTAAGAAATTGATATATCATAACCTTATCATAACTTATAGTCAGCTCCAACATCACCTTATGCCACCTCATCCAATGCTTCAACTTGTGCCCTCTTAGCCTCAGCATATACCAATTGGAATAATGGCTCTATGGGTTATGTTGTCTCCACCTCTAAATGGAGGTCTATTATGATTACTCTTAATTTGTTCTATAATTTTTTATATCATCTCAATCTTTTTCTTCGTGCAGATCAACTTTTAATGTAAATAAATGACATGACATAGAGCCGCATCGGAAAAAAAAATTGAATTTGAGTCGACTTGATTAACTTTCAGGTTAATTTGGAGTTTAAAATTCTGACCATTTAATTATTGGGTTGGGTTCAGGTTGACTCAAAACCTTAAACTTGAATCGGATTTAACCTGAACTTGATCTTGAAAACATGTGTCACTTTTCGCACCTATACAAACTTAAGCACATGGCAAACAAGTTAACTTGATTTGGGTTCGAGTTAGCCGAGTTGCAAAATGAGTTCAGTTTATGTTGGATTTTTTAATCCATTTATTAAAAAATTCGGGTTAGAGCAATGTATGTTTTGTTCAAGTTACATTGAAGTTAAACCCAAACCTGACCTCTTAACTCGAGTTGGCTCCCTTAATTTAAACCTTCATTTCTAAGAGAAGTGAATAGTTAAAAGCACACCAAGAAAAAAATATGGTTGACTTTGCACAAGTGCTCTTGAAAATTTTATTTTATTCCTTAAATTTAATCAATTCAGGATGCTCAGGAACAAGCTAGCAAAGTCAAACAATTGAACAACTAAATATTCAAAATAAATGTACTTGAGTGTCTGGATTGCCTATGTACCTGCAAATTTCTCCCACTACATATGCAATATATGGTCTTGTATAAATCATTACACACATCAGACCTCCAACCGCTAAATATTACAAAATTCTACTCATCTATGTTTGCTCTGCTGATGAATTTTAAAATGACTTGAAGTGAATACTTAAGGAGGTGCAAATTTGCTTTGCCTCACCCATGTTGAACAACTATTAGATCTTCTCAATATGCTCTACTTGAGACAATTTCAATGTACTGCACGCCTCTGCATGCTTGCCATGTCTGATTCTTTTCCTAATGATTTTTTGGGTCAGACCCTGAATCCTTTATATGAAACTCACTTGATAATTGCTCATTTAAGTTTCTAAATTTCTCCATATCTGCCATTGCAATTAGCACGTCATCTATATAATAAGAAGTAATATATAACAATTATCATGGTTATTATTGAAACAAAGGTGGTATGTCAATCACTTTATGAACCTATTGTATAAGATAAACCTGTCAAACCTGTTGTGCCACTATCTCGGGACCCGCTTCAAGCCATCGATATTCTTCTTCAACCAATAGACCAAAATTTCTTTACATGAAGCCTTGTGATTGTGCCATGTATAGTTCCTCTTCTAGAGTTCATACACGAACTCCAGCTTTTTTGAATTTGCCATTAACCCACCCTCATTTAGAGAAAGAAAATTTCTACCACTTGTCATATATACAATTTTCACAGAAATCCAAATAAACATATTCCAAACCTCGAGGTTTATTCTTCAAAAGTAGAGAATTCATACATTTTTCATTCATATGATCAAGTCTGCAGTGCTATAAGCATGCATCCACCTTGGTTCCAATCACATCAAAGAATGTCATTTCATTAATAAGGTAAATAGCGCCGCCAATGTTGCCCCTAGCTATCACCATTTCCCTCTTTGGTCACTTTCCATGAGTCACATGTGAAACCAGTCACATACTTTGACTTTCTCATCAAAACTCATTGAGGTCAGATTTCTCTTCATACTTGAAACATGTGTGACTTCATTGAGCTTCCAGGCTACTCCATTTTATAACTTGATATCCACCTCGCCCTTTCCTACGATATTTTTGGTCTTGTTGTCCCCTAAATAAACTTTTCCTTGATCACTCTAAGTGCATTTTTTCAATACATTTTTTTTGGGCATGCAGGAAAAGAAGTACCTAAATCTATTATCCAAAATTTTGTAATATTTGTGGAAAACACCAAGAATTCACGTTAGATTTTGCCAGTGGAGACATTTTTAGAGAGATTCACGCCTTGGCTTTCACCACCAACTTTTCTCTAAGCTTTGTAGTCATTCCTAAAATTCCCTTTCTTTCTGCAGTTTTAACACTCTCCTTTGTCATTTCCTCTGCTTTACTTAGATTTTTCTCTTTCAAACTTAAATTTAATTCTTCTCGTATTCCTGCTCATATATCTTCCTTTGTCTTCAACATGCAATGCAAAAGTTGAAAACTCACCATTTGTTGCCTTTCTGCAGACTTTTGCATTCAACACGAACCCCACAATACCATCAAAATTTAATTTCATATTCTCATAAGAGTTACTCATCATCGAGACCAAACCATTGTAATTTTTCAACAATGAATATAGAATTAACAGTGCTCAGACCTCATCATGTAATTTGATCATCAAAGAATACAACCGACTAGTTACAATATTGAAATTATTCAAATATTCAGGCACTAAACTATTTTTCATGATCTTCATTTTGAATAACTTCTTCATAAAAAAAATCTTACTTGAAGCAGAAAAATATTCATACAACTTTAGCAGTGTTGCCATGAGATTCACCGTTGTTTTCTCATTCACTCTATTGAACGCAATAGAAGAGAAAAGTGACCAACAGATCAAACCTAGCTTGGGTCATTTGATAGAATACTTTTCATTCCTCCATAGTCATCGATTCAGGCTTCTTGGTGATTCTTTATAGTGGCAAATATAGTTTTTTTTTTTTTTTCTCCACTTGCATTTTCCAAAATGTGAAGTTTGATCAATTAAACTTCTCCACTATGTATTTTGCTTCGTTGACCATTTTTCTCACCCTTATCAAACACCCTGCTCTGATATCACTTATTGGGACAGAAATAAAACTTAAGGAATTGATCGGTTCACAACCAATTCGAAAAATCTAAAACAAAATTTCGAACAAAAACACAACAAAGTAATCTCAGAAAAAAAACACCAAGATTTACGTGGAAAACCCCATGAATGAGAAAAAAATCACAGTCACACGAACAAAAGTTTCAGCTGTGAAAAAATTAAATTGTACAGAGATACAAACTCATATGAACTATCTACTAGCACACAAACTTACAGAACTTTACTTCCAACATTACGCTCAATCCTACAAGAAAAAGCCGACAATTCACCTCCACAAAGATGCTCGTAAAAAAAAACATCTCATGCGAGTGTGCCAACCTTCATTGCTCAAATTGATACTAAAGAATCAAAAAAGAGAGAAACTATCGGTGCAGTCACGTCGTCCTCTCATAATTACTTTGATCGCACGGCAAGAAGTCCTGGAAATTAGGAACGAACACACCTACGACACGGTCACGCCACTAATGT
>NW_018164984.1:130102-133218 GCF_001263595.1 Phalaenopsis equestris | reverse complement strand
TTAATTAATTAATTAATTAATTAATTAACATACAAAACCTTTTAAATTAAAAAAGTATCTAAGCTTACGTCATTAAAGAATACAAACCGCAGGAATCTTATCCAGCTTTTTCTGAACTATCTAGTTAGATAGCTTATGTTTAAATAATAGTTTAGAAGGATTTACACACATACCCCTTAATTCTTATTTATTTGCATATATAACCACCATGCTTTACTTTTTAAATATATGTCAATTGTATTTGTCCATGGAAAGATATATTTCTCCTTTCAAAAGTTATAAGTGGGGGTGTAAACAAGCCGAACACGAACGAACAGAGTTTGTGTTCGTGTTCGGTTCGTTTGAAATTTAGTTTGTTTTAACATAAGCTCATATTCGAAATTGTTCGTGAAGTTACTGTTCGTGTTTGTTTCTTAACGAACAAGCCGAACACGAGCTGTTCTCGAATGATGAGCCAGTTTGACATCCCTAATATTAATACATAGAAATAATATATTATATTAATTATATAACTTATATTATATAAATATATAATATCTATATTAGTATATTACTTATAAAATTTAATTTTTTAAAATATCATAAATTTTTTATATATAATTATTTTAAATTATTTTATATTTCGAACAATAACGATTCAAACACGAACGAACGCATCACTGTTCGTGTTTGATTCGTTTCACTAATCAAACGAAAAAAAATTGTTCGCGGTCGTCTAGTTTACTTATCGAACGAATTGAACACGAACTCATTGACGAACCGAACACGAACTGTTCGCGAACAAAGAGCTTTTTTGACTGCTTTAGCTATAACAATATTTTTTTATGTGATATGATAGAATTGGGCGTGACATATAAATATATAAAAATCGGGTGGTATATTTGTAAATGTCCCTTTTTTTTTTAGCCTTAATCCCAAGTGGGGTAGGCTAAATGCCCCTAATTTTTACGTTAAATATCAATCAAACAAATTAGAAGGCATCAGGACACGCAACGTGGCCGCTTGTGCAGCCAATGCTAACGTAAACATGCTTTTCCTCATCATTTTTATAATCCAAATCATACAGTTTCAGCTTTATATAAATCATTGGAGAGCATAGAAATGAACAAGTGGCATATAAAATATTTAAAATATTTGTTCTCTCTTCCTTCCTAACTTAGCCTTGGTCTCACCATTCTTCTCTCTCTATGCCCCCCCTCTCTCTCTCTCTCTCTCTCTCTCTCTCTCTCTCTCTCTCTCTCTCTATTTATCTACCCTACCAAACCTATCTTCAACAATAATAATAATAATAATAATAATAATAATAATAATAATAATAATAATAATAATAATAATAATAATAATAATAATAATAATAATAATAATAATAATAATAATAATAATAATAAAAGAGATGAATGATGAGTGCTCTGATGAACTCTTACGAGCAGTGAATGGTGAAATAGATCGAGTTTTGGAGAGGTGATTCGAGTTGACGTTATCTTTCGTGTGATGTCTGTATGTGATTTTTCGTTCATGTGCCTTATCATTGATCATTATTTATTAAGAAGAAAAAGATTGATTATAAAGCATTTAGAATATGATGCAATTATATAGAAAATAAATTAGTTGAATATGTTGTTGTTGATTTGGTTGCATGTTAGTAGGAATTGAAGTGAGCTTTTAGCAAGGGGAAGTATGAGAGGGTTCCCCAGATGAGTTCTTCAGATTAGAGCCTCTGGTTTGTGGGAAATAGTCTAGAGCGAGCAAATGAATTTTGTCATAAAGTCACACTTACCTCATAATTCGAATATGTTGAACCTTATTGTAGTGAGTCATTCATATAAAGAGAAAACTCTGAAGTAGCTCCTAGTTGGAGAATTACAAATGAGTTCCCTCAATGATGTTTTCCAACAAGTACCATTAGTTTGTCGATAATACAATGACAAGCTAACAAGTTCTTTAGGCAAATAGCCGTGAATAATGGACAACTTCATGACTTTCTTGGGAATATTTAATCTTTCGGTGATAGGAGCTAAAATACAATGAACTCTCAGAATGTCTTTTGAGATACAATTTTAAGGAGCTCAAGGTTTTACAATAATTTACACTTGTTGAGCTTGAATTTAAAAAGAAATTCAAATATATTCGCAATCTAGAGAGTGCTGAAAAAAGAGATGGTGGGGGCATCACTATTAATCAAATATTCGTGTTCCATTTTACGTAAGTTTTGATTTACACTTTTGGGGCATTTTCATATTAAAGTAACTTCTAAGTTTTTATTTTTATTTTTTTTGGGAAAACAATAATTATAAGTAACTAATCATATGCATTATCTATATATATATATGGGTATTTACATGCATAGCTCTCAATTCTTATGAATTTAAGTATGTCACATCAAAACTTTCATTTTTATAAAAATAGCACTAATTATATTTTTTAACCTTCAAATTCATCTTTTGATGCATAGGTAAAGTGTTATATCTCTAAATATTAAAGTTTAGGCGTGAGATATATAAATTCATAAAAATTTAGTCTTATCATATATAAATTTTCCCATATATATACTTTTGAAAATATTATAAATTTAATGACTTCTAATATGGGAGTCTTGGAGCAACGTTTGGTAATAGCCAACTTGAATTAAATGCTCCTTCCCCTTCCTCCAACCCCATATAAGAAACACCCCTTCACCTCATCCCTCTCTCCCGAACCCGCCGGAGAAATTATGGAAGTCCTTCCACCCATCCCAAGTTCGCCGGAGTTTCACTTCACCACCACCACCTCAACCTCGCCGACCTTCAGCGAACCCTTCAACTACCACCAACACTACACCAGCACCCCCAGCAGCCCCACCCATGCCGCCGCCACCATCTATTCTCACTTCTCCTTCCACCGCTCCTTCAACCCGCCGGAAATCTCCACCGCCGACAAGCTCTTCGAAAAGGGAAAAATCCGACCTTTGCTCCATTCTCAACCCGTCGCCGCCGCACAGTCCGGCGAAAGAGGCAGGCAAACTAACTCCTCTGTTTTTCACTCCGGAAACAGAGCAAGAGAATCCAGATCTCTATCTCCCTTCAGAAATCACTCCTTCTTCATAAAAAACTCAACTTTATCCCCCTCATCCTCCGCCG
>NW_018164984.1:76904-130092 GCF_001263595.1 Phalaenopsis equestris | reverse complement strand
TCCCCAGCGGCGGCAGCGGCGGCGGCGGCGGCAAGAAATGGAGGCTGAAAGATTTACTTTTGTTTCGAAGCGCGTCGGAAGGGAGGGCTACAGGAAGAGGAAGCAGAGATCCTCTGCGGAAGTATACTCTGCTTTCCTCCTTCAGCTCCTTCTCATCGAAGAGAAAGAAGAAGGGTGAAGAGGAGGAAGAAGAAGAAGATTCGAACAGTGGGAGCTTTAGATCGACGGAAAGCGGCAGCGGATCGGTGAGAAGGGGCGGTAGGCCGCCGGCTTCCGCCCATGAAATACATTATACGGCGAACAGAGCGGCGGCGGGGGAGATGAGGAAGAAGACTCCTTTGCCTTATCAGAGGGAGGGGTTCTTTAGTTGCTTGCAGTTCAATCCGGCCATTCGCAGCATTACCAAGGGATTCAGTAATTTCTCCTAATGGAAATCTTCATACGAATTGTTTTTGCAGATTTACCAGTTTTTTTTTTTATTTAATATATGGAGAAATTATTGCATCCAGACACCAGATACCAGACACCAAGTCTGATCAGATGAAATCGAATCATATGAAATATATGGTGATGTGGCTTAATCATTGTTGTTGTACGAATGTGTGCCGACCATGCTCGTGTTTTGTTTAGACGTAGTTGTGATTTCAGTATTATGTTAAAATTTTAGCTGAATATAACTTTTTTTTATTGTTTTGCAAAAGTTTGTAAATGCATGATTTTGAATCTTTATTTTCTATGTAAATATTGAATTTTCAGCAAATTTTATTTGATTGTAGAAAATAAGTTAAAATTGTAAAATTTTAAATTTGAGATAACCAAGTGATTTATTTTTTAGTTTTGGTGCATTTACATATATACCCACCAATTTTTATGTATTTACATCTCTAATGTCTGAACTTAATTTCTTATATTTATACCATTAAATCATTTAGAAATATTATCATTTTAATTTTTAAAAATTGAAGTTTATTTGTCTATGTAAATTTTTATTTTTTTTGTGGATCATTGAGGGAGAAGTTTGTAAATATGTTCATGTTTGCAAAAATGGGCTTTAATGATTTAATCGTTTGATTTTTATAACAAATGTAACCTTCTAGAAATAAGTATTAAATGTTCGGCCCTCTTTATTTGACTATTGAATATTAGCTTTTTGACATATTCGTGGTTCGAACCACTTGAATCTGACATCTTTATTCCGTGGGTCAACACCTTCTGCCGCAAGTTTATTATATATATATGATCTATTAATTTTTTTATTAGATTTGAATATATTCATATATTGTTATTTCAAAAGTAAAATCATAGGTTTTTGGGACTCACTTAAGCGGGTCTTATGCTCGATCAGTTTGAAATTAGCTCGTGTTTAAAATTGTTCGTGAATAGTGTATTTGTATTCCATTCAAATTTGACTTATTTAAGTTTACTGAAAAATTAGATGTAAAGAGTTGGATTTAAATCTACATCAATTCTGTGCAATAAAAGACACGGAATTTTACGAGCACACAAGCCAAACGAGCTGCTATTATTTAAATTTATATATAAATATAAATAATAAATTATTATATAAATAAAATGTATATTTTATTTATTTTCAAGCTTAAAACTAGTTGAGAATTAAGATTTAGAATATCCTACGAGAGAAAGAGCTCAACAACTCAAGAAAAGAAAAAATGAAGGAAAAATTAAAATAGCTTTTGACTGTTTAGACCACCCACTGTGAGAAAAGAGGGCTGAG
The DNA here is from genome assembly GCF_001263595.1 of Phalaenopsis equestris. NCBI lineage: Eukaryota > Viridiplantae > Streptophyta > Magnoliopsida > Asparagales > Orchidaceae > Phalaenopsis > Phalaenopsis equestris. The sequence goes on along the minus strand of NW_018164984.1, from coordinate 128,357 downwards.
GGATTCCTTTTTAATAGATGCAATGTTTGCATGCATGCTACCCATTTCTTATATTTTTTTACATATTTAATGCATAAATTGCATCTATATCCTCCATTTCTTTCATATTTATATATATATATATATATCAATATTTAATGCATAAATTGCATCTATATCCTCCATTACTTTCATATTTATATATATATCCTCCAGTTCTTTCATATCACGAAAAATATTATTATTATTTTTTACTTTTAAAAAGTGAAATACACATTTACATGCATAATTAAGGTGGGGTTGTATATGTATATAGATGTATATATGTATGTGTATGTGTGTGTTAGTGTATGTATGCATAATACATCAGCACAAAACTTCATCATTTGGCACGAATGTTGAGGCTTTTTTAGCATGAAATGTTTTGATTTAAATAAAAAGATCATCCAGAACTCAAGTTTATAGTCAAACTGTCTGTCTCGACAAGACGAACCCAATGACACAGAATTGGTCCAATCCGAGTCCAATCGAAGCGCAAATCAGGTCAATGAACTATATTTGGAGGTTTTGTGTGGTTAATTAGAGGGTCCAATGAATTCAGAATTTTACATGCATATAGTTAAATCAAGCCTCTCGACAAGAGTGAGTTATTGGCCAAATAACTAAAATGCCCCTCCTCCAAAGCCTAGATAAAAAAAAAAATCATTTCTTCACTTGAGGGGAGGAGAATGAGTTGAATTACTGAGTTGTTCTGGATCAAATTCCTTATGATATAGGCAACTGCTTCTATTGCAGCTCTCCACTACGACTTATATGACCAAATACGACCTATGTTGCTCACTGCTATTATAGCTTTCAACTTTAACTTTTGTGACCAACTGGCGCTATTGTAACTCCCTATTACAACCTATATGACTAACTACGACTTATGTGTTCACTATTACTTTAGTTTACAACTATGACCATTGTGGCCAACTAGTACCACTGCAATTCCCCACTATATCCTATGTGACTATTTGCTAATGCAACTCCACATTACGACCTATGTGACCAACTATGGTCATTGTGGCTAATTGTTGCTAGAACTCTTCATTACGTCCAATGTGACCAACTACAACCTATGCGGCTAATTATCACAGTAGCTCACCACTACAATCTATATGATTATCTAAAACTTATGTGGTTAATTGCTATTGTAGCTCTCCACTATGACCTATGTGACCAACTATGACTTATGTGGCTAGCTCTCCACTACAACCTATATGACCGACTACAGCCTATGCGGCTCACTACCACTGTAACTTCCAACTATATCTCTTATGACAAAATGATGCTACTACAACTACCCACTACAACCTATGTGACTAGTTATAGCTTAGATTTACAATTATTAACACAACTTCTACAATGACTTTTGTGACCAATTGACATTACTATAACTCTCCACTATATCCTATGTGACCAATTATAACATATACAATGAATTACTACTACAACTTCCAAACAATATTTGTGGTCAAATGATGCTACTATAGCTATCCATTATGACCAATGTGACCAATGACTACCTATATGGTCATCTAATACTACAACTTCCAACTATGATCTTTGTAGCTAATTGATGTTATTGTAGCTCCCCACTACGATCATGTGATCAACTATGACATATGTTGCACATTGTTACTACAACTTCCAACTATGATACTTATGGCTAACTAATGTTATTGCAACTCCCTACTATAACCAACATGACCAACTATGATCTGCATTGTATACTGCTACTGCAGCTTCCAGTTACGACTTCTATGGCCAACCGACACTCATCCAGCTACCAACTACTATTATGACTTTTAATTATGACATATATTATAAATTAATGTTATTACAACCATCGACGATAGCATTTGTTGCAAACAATTCTTTTTTAGCAATCAACTACAACCCTTACAACCCAACCATCGTTATACTACTTTTAGATAATCATATAGACTGTAGCTCACCACTACAGTCTATATGATTATCTAAAACTTATGTGGTTAATTGCTATTGTAGCTCTCCACTATGACCTATGTGACCAACTATGACTTATGTGGCTAGCTCTCCACTACAACCTATATGACCCACTACAACCTATGCAGCTCACTACCATTGTAACTTCCAACTATATATTTTATGACCAAATGATGCTACTGCAACTACCCACTACAACCTATGTGACTAGTTATGGCTTAGATTTACAATTATTAACACAACTTCTACAATGACTTTTGTGACCAATTGATATTATTATAACTCTTCACTATATCCTATGTGACCAACTATAACCTATACAATGAATTACTCTACAACTTCCAACTACAATATTTGTGGCCAAGTGATTGTCAAATGTTGCTACTATAGCTATCCATTATGACCAATGTGACCAATGACTACCTATATGGTCATCTAATACTACAACTTCCAACTATGATCTTTGTAGCTAATTGATGTTATTTTAGCTCCCAACTACGATCATGTGATCAACTACGACATATGTTGCACATTGTTACTACAGCTTCCAACTATGATATTTATGGCTAACTAATGCTATTGCAACTCCCTATTATGACCAACATGACCAACTATGATCTGCATTGTATACTGCTACTGCAGCTTCCAGTTACGACTTCTATGGCCAACCGACACTCATCCAGCTACCAACTACTATTATGACTTTTAATTATGACATATATTATAAATTAATGTTATTACAACCATCGACGATAGCATTTGTTGCAAACAATTCTTTTTTAGCAATCAACTACAACCCTTACAACCCAACCATCGTTATACTACTTTTGCAGCAAAAACTACAATTGTTGCCACCCAATTATGACAATTAAAATTGGACTCCTATTCTACATTTATAATTATTAATTTTGTAATTTCATCTTCCCTAATTCATGATAAGAGTTAATATATGCACTTACAATCACATAGTTGATTACTTTGACTGGACTAGACCCGGTGGTTTTTTCTCTTTTCAAGATTTTCCCATGTAAAATACGCTAAGATAAGACAATAAAAAATTATCCTATGTAGATTCTAAAGCATCTCTGAGGTATTTTTTTATATATACCATGCGATTCCCTTCTATTTACATATCTAACATCTAACATCTAAAATATGATATTTACAATAACAATGATAAAATCAAGCCTTTACCCATTGACTGGGGTCGACTACATGAGTCCTTTGTCTTTATAAAGTGACATATTTTCATTTAATTCTAATGAATTAAGATAATTTTTAATACATCATGCTTGTGTATTTTTAGTTCTAACTCGGCCTTTCTTAACAAAAGTTGAATCCAAAACATATATTCTCCTAACCCGATCATCAGATGGTCGTCGTTTAATATGACCAAGCCATCTAAGATGACTCTTTCTAATTTTGTTTGTCACTGAAGCTACACAAACTCTTTCATGGATATATTTATTTAACATTTTATCCTTAAGTGTAAAGCCACTCATCCACCAAAGCATTCTCATGCTAGCAAAACTTAGTTTTATGCTTTTCTTTTATAGGTCAACATTCTGTGCCATAAAGTATTGCAGGTTTTACCACCATTCCCTTAAATCTAAACGTTGTTTCTCTATCACACAATAGGTCGGATGCATTCCTCCACTCAACCATCCAACTTTAATTCTACTATAACATCCCCATCTATAGCACAGTCAATTTGAACAAGAGACCCGAGATATCTAGAACATTCACTTCTTTTAATAATTTTATTAGCCACTGTCATAACTTTACCACTAGATCTACTACCACTAAAACTACATTCTATGTATTCAGTTTTAAATCTACTCAAACAAAGGACCTTAAACTCCAAAGCAGACCTCCATGATTCAAGCTTCACCATAACTATTTCTCAAGTCTTATCCAAAAGAAGGACATCATCAGCGAAAAGTATACACCAATGTACACCCTTTCGTAAATGTTCAATAAGAGCAACCATAACTAAAGCAAAAAAGATAGGGCTTAAAGTCGATCCATGATGTCATCGAATTGAAATTAATTAGATTTTTTTTTTTTTTTTCTTAAGTTAGCATCAAATTACAATTTGCTATAAAATATTATATTAGTAAATTCAAGTATGTCATCTCTTAAAGCATCTAATCATAAAAAATAAAAAAATAAAAAAAAATTGACTAATTTTTTTATAATAAAATATCTTACAATCATTATATTTATTTTGAGATAAATATTATTAAAATTATTTATATGTTAAAAATTTACTAAACATGCAAAATTTAAATATTAGATATACATAAATATATAATAATATAAATCGTATATAAGAAAAAAAATCAAAAGCTATACAGGACTAATTGTGGGGCCCATCATTTGGTGACACCCACGTGTGACTTCTTGACTTGTGATGTTGATGCGGCCGGCCCGCGTGGGGGTGACGTTTTGGGTCTCAATTCCCCGCCAGACACCTTTCTCTCTCTTTACTATTCAGCTGATAGCTCATACGGATTGACTGTTGACTTCCCAATTCTCTGAAAATTTTACATGCATACCACGCATTTCTAATGAATTTACAAATCTAAAAGATGAATTTTAATATTTACATTTATACCCATTTCATGCCATAAACATATCCAATAAAAGATATATTTCACATTTTTAAAAAGCTACTAATAAAGGTATTTTTAATATGGTAACAAAAATTTGAATGTTATTTAAGTAAATATAAAAGTATAGATGTTAGTTATATAAATATATAAAAATTATGTGGTATTTATGAAAATGCCCCAAAAATTATTTAATAATTCAGGCAGCTGACTCAATAAATTATAATTATAAAAAAAATATTTTTCACACACTTGAGACACATAATGTGAATGATATGTTCATATCAGCAAGGATGTCAGAGTGAAACACCGATTTGGTCGAACACTAATTCATCTTATTGGAGTGAAGAAGTATGCTCTTTTGTTGAAGAGCATTTATGTGATTCCCACGTCGTTTGACCTGCCAGTGTCAAACAAATCGATCTATTGTAAACAGGAGAAGGCCTATATGATTGACTGATCAATCTGTTATTAAATGTATTTATAATACTAGTTTGTATAAAAGACCTTAATACCCTTATGGACTCCAAAAATAGGGGTCTTAAATGCTATTGTATGTTTCATATTTCTCCTATAACTATAAATAGCGGATCATTTTTTGAATAAGGGGTTATGTGCTCGCATTTTAATGTTCACTTCTTGCTCATCACTTGCTTTCCTCTCCGTCCATACACTTTATTCTTTGGGGTGTGATTTTTTGAACAATTTAATATTCAATATAATAAAAGGTGCAGTGAGCGTTGACTCATACCACCAACAAGAAAATTAGCATAACACAAGGAAGGAATTGTAGCTCAAGGAGAAGTTTGGAACCAAACATCGGACATGGATGACACAAAGGAGATCGTGCAACAATAGTTGATGGAGATGAAAGAACAATTGATGTTAGAGATAAGAGAATAAATGATAGGTGCCTTTCAAGAGACTTTGGCGAAGGGAAGTTAGAATCCCCGGAGTCAGAACCCCACAAGTACAACCACTGAGAGCTTGATCGGCGAGAGGAACCGACACCCAACAATCAAAGATCTCAACCAATGAAAGAAAGAGTTGAGGATTCCCATTACCAAGGCAGTGTCGGATCCACCCTAGTAGAAAGGCATTATGTCACACAAACCACAACCCTCTGCCAAGCCGAAAATGTATTTTCCAGACAAATCTTTGAGGTCTAGCCCCAAGAAAAGTTCAAAACTCCCAACCTTGATGCTTATAAGGGCCTTGTCGACCCATCCAATCATGTAACTGCTTTTGAGTCGTCATCGATATACTGAAGATCACAGATGTGTTCCAATGTCGTTTTTTCCTTACTATGCAAAGGGAGTCGGCCCCCAGGTAGTTCAATGCCCTACAGACAGGGGCTATCCCTTGTTTCTTAAGTTGTTCTTTGTGCTTCATTTTGTCAGTGTACAAAAATCACGAAAGACGTCACATGCTCTTCTGTAGATCAAGCAGAAGGAAGAAGAAACCCTCCACTCGTACATCACAAGATTCCAATGAGTAATGCTGAAAATGCAGAATCTATAACCCATGATCGCACAAAATGCCCTTTAGCAGAGAGCAAGGGGGGAACATTTCAAATACGCCCCTACGTCTATGTGAATTGAAATCTTTGGCCAAGTTACTAAAAATGGACAATCATCATATCGTTGCAGAGGAATACATCTTTAATTCTCGAGAGGAAGCCTGAAGAAAAACCGTTGATCCCCAATCATAGAATAAAGTGTCGATGAACAACGGTTGGAGAGCAAAAGATTGCCCTTGCCCTTCCACTCATCCACATTGCGAAAACAACCAACCCCACTATGAAGGTAAGGGGAACACCAAGGGCAATAATCGAGAGGGTCAGGCTCGGTATTCTGATCAATGCTTGGCCCATTACAACGAACAATAGCCGGCGCAGCAAGGGACACCCGAGATGACTCCCTTGAGGATTTTAATGATCGAACTGGTAGAGGCTATCCAAGATAAAGAATAATTCAAAACTCCTCAGCTTATGAGAGCCAATAGTTCAGCTCAGAACCTGAACAAGTTATGTACCTATCACATGGACCACGACTACGATATAGAATAATGCATGCATCTTAGGAGCCTCGTTGAAAACTTAATCAAGGATGAGAAGTTGAAAGAGTTTGTGGCACCCGGAACAAACACTCGTAGGCAGGGGAACGCCACAACATATGGAGCCTCAGACGAACCCGTTTGAACGAATGCCATCTAGATCGTGGGAATAATACTGACGATGCTCGAAGAAGGTGGACTCCTCCCGTTAATCCAGTCTAAAGAGGATTTGGCCAGAAGATTTGTGTGCTACTGCTCTAGCCCTGCGACAAAGAACACATCCCACCATCGTATTCACAAATGAAGATCTGCCAATGAAAGGTAACCCGTAAAAGACGCCATTGCATTACTTCTTTGATTAGTGAATATCAGGTAAGAAGTGTCCTCATGACACTGGGAGATCGGTGAACATTTTGTTCAAAGCGGTGTTCGATTGGCTCAACCCGAAGGCACGGTGGATGGTAGCACCTTCTGGGCCCCTTTATGGTTTCTCCGGAGAGAGAAAAGAAGCCCTAGGCATGATTGCTCTAATAGTCACCTAGGAAGAAAAATACAAACAATTCACAAGAACGAAAGACTTTCTGGTGGTCAACTCACATACAACGCCATCTTCGGTCGATAACTGTTGAACAATTTTGGAGTGGTGATCTCCACATATCATGTAGCAGTAAAATTTCCAGAAGAAATAGTAGTCATTACCGTTCTAGGAGACTCGGAACAATCGAAGACGTGATGCCTCTAGGCAGTGAAGAACATCGATCAAGAATCGCTTGATTTTCATAATCAGAGAGAAGGCGACATCGAGACCAATGAGACCACACTTCAAATTCCAACTACCGACGACGAAACAGGTAAATTTTCCTTATTAGTAAAGTTTTTGGTTCAGGCTCAAAAGACCTGTTCATCCGGAATCTTTGGGAGAAGTGTGCAACTATGTCTGGTCCGCCGCAAAGATGAAGGATTTTCGGCTAACATTACATGTTACAAATTGAACTTTAACCCTATCGCTCGACTGACGAAGTAGAATTTGAGATCATCTACCACTACCTTGGCAGGGCCAATCCATGAAAAAGTGAAGAAGCTAATGAAAGTGCGCTATGTCCGAGAAGTACAATACCCGACTTGCATATCCAATGTTGGTCATGGCACAAAAACTCAATGAAAAATGATGAATATTCATCGACTTCACCAATTTAAATGTTACTTACCTGAAATATAGCTATCCATTACCAAGGATCAATGTGAAAAACATAGCGTACAACATTGTTATAATAAAGAAAATGCTTCTAGTACAACCATGATGTACTTCTTAACCAGGTTGGACCATAGGCTTCTCTACATTTTAGACAAGAATATGCACCAAATTTTAATTGAAGTCCGAACTTAACTCTTCATCCGCACTCCCGACTTAATATTTTGGGCAGCACTCCCGACGTAATATTTTGGGCATCATTTTGGACCTCAATTTGGCCTGAAACACCTCTATCTCTCTCGTATCATTCAGTTCCTAGTTCAGATGGATTGACCTTTGACTACTGAATTCTCTGAAAACTTTACAAATACCACACATTTCTCATGAATTTATACATCTAGCATCTAAGTTTTACAATTTATATTTATAACCTTGAATAAACCTATGCAGTAAGAAGTATATTTCACATTTTGAAAAAATTAGTAATAAAAGTATTTTTAATGTAATATTAAAATTTTGAATAATATACATACAGACATAAAAGTTTAGATATTAGGTATATAAATACATAAAATGTATGTGGTATTTATGAAAATACCCCAAAAAGTATTTAAATACTGAGGCAGCAGCTCAATAAATTATAAATCATAAAAAATATTTTTCATACTCACCAGACACTCAATGGATATCTATTAGAAAACTAACTGGACTTGTTATTTTCACAAATAGCTTTTCAGAAAGCAGAATTTCATCAATTATTTTCCTAATTCTTTGCCTCACATGAGTAGGGGTGTGAACCAGACTCAACTCGTGTTCGGCTCGTTTATATTTCGAGCTCAAAAAGTGTGTTCGTGTTTGACTCGTTTGCTTAGCGAGTCGAACGCGAGCTAGGAGCCGTTCACGAACAAAGAGTCGTCTTGACAACCCTAATCACGTAGCTATCACTTACCAAGGCAGTGTCGGATCCACCCTAGTAGAAAGACATTATGTCACACAAATCACAACCCTCTGCCAAGCTGAAAATGCATTTTCCAGACAAATCTTTGAGGTCGAGCCCCAAGAAAAGTTCAAAACTCCCAAGCTTGATGCTTATAAGGGCCTTGTCGACCCATCCAATCATGTAGCTACTTTTGAGTAGTCATCTATATACTGAAGATCACAGATGTGTTCAAATGTCGTTTATTCCTTACTATGCTAAGGGAGTCGGCCCCCAGGCAGTTCAATGCCCTAAGGACAGGGGTTATCCCTTGTTTCTTAAGTTGTTCTTTGTGCTTCACTTTGTCAGTGTACAAAAATCACGAAAGAAGTCGCATGCACTTCTGTAGATCAAGCAGAAGGAAGAAGAAACCCTCCACTCGTACATCACAAGATTCCAACGAGTAATTCTGAAAATGCAGTATCTAGAACCCATGATCGCAAAAAATGCCTTTAAGCAGAGAGCAAAGGGGGAACATTTCAAATACGCCCCTACGTCTATGCGAATTGAAATCTTTGGCCAAGTTACTAAAAATGGTATATCATCATATCGCTGCAGAGGAGTACGTCTTTAATTTTGGAGAGGAAGCCCAAAGAAAAACTGTCGATCCCCAATTACAGAATAAAGTGTTGATGAACAACGGTTAGAGAGCAAAAGATTGCCCTCACCCTCCCACTCATCCACGTTACGAAAACAACCAACCCCACTATGAAGGCAAGGGGAACACCAAGGGCAATAATCAAGAGAGTCAGACTCGGTATTCTGACCAATGCTTGGCCCAATTACAACGAACAATAGCCAACGCAGCAAGAGACACCCGGGATGGCTCCCCTGAGGATTTTAATGGCCGAACTGGTAGAGGCTATCCAAGATAAAGAATAATTCAAAAATCCTCAGCTGATGAGAGCCAGTAGTTCAGCTCATAACCTAAACAAGTTTTGTACCTATCACATGGACCACGACCATGATATAGAATAATGCATGCATCTTTGGAGCCTCGTTGAAAACTTGATCATGGATGAGAAGTTGAAAGAGTTTGTGACACCCGGAACACACACTCGTAGGCAGGGGAAGGCCATAACATATGGAGCCTCAGACGAATCCGTTCGAACGAATGCCATCTGGATTGTGGGAATAATACTGACGATGCTCGGAGAAGGTGGACTCCTCCGTTAAGCCAGTCTAAAGAGGATTCGACCAGGAGATTTGTGTGCTACTGCTCTAGCCCTGCGACAAAGAACACATCCCACCATCGTATTCACAAATGAAGATCTGCCAATGAAAGGTAACCCGTAAAAGACGCCATTGCATTACTTCTTTGATTAGTGAATATCAGGTAAGAAGTGTCCTCATGACACTGGGAGATCGGTGAACATTTTGTTCAAAGCGGTGTTCGATTGGCTCAACCCGAAGGCACGGTGGATGGTAGCACCTTCTGGGCCCCTTTATGGTTTCTCCGGAGAGAGAAAAGAAGCCCTAGGCATGATTGCTCTGATAGTAACCTAGGAAGAAAAATACAAACAATTCGCAAGAACAAATGACTTGTCGCTCACATACAACGCCATCTTCAGTCGATAACAGTTGAACAATTTTGGAGTGGTGACCTCCACATATCATGCAGTAGTAAAATTTTCAGGAGAAATAGTAGTCATTACCGTTCCAGGAGACTCGGAACAATCGAAGACGTGATGCCTCTAGGCAATGAAGAAAATCGATCAAGAATCGCTTGATTTCCATAATCAGAGAGAAGGCGGCATTGAGACCAATAAGACCACACTTCAAATTCCTGCTACCGACGACGAAACAGGTAAATTTTCCTTATTAGTGAAGTTTTTGGTTCAGGCTCAAAAGACCCGTTCATCCGGAATCTTTGGGAGAAGTGTGCAACTATGTCTGGTCCGCCGCGAAGATGAAGGATTTTCGGCTGACATCACATGTTACAAATTGAACTTTAAACCTATCGCTCGACCGACAAAGCATAATTTGAGATCATCTACCACTACCTTGGCATGGCCAATCCATGAAAAAGCGAAGAAGCTGATGAAAGTGCGCTATGTCTGAGAAGTACAATACCCGACTTGGATATCCAATGTTGGTCATGGCGCAAAAACTCAATGGAAAATGATGAATGATCCAATGTTGGTCATGGCACAAAAACTCAATGAAAAATGATGAATATTCATCGACTTCACCAATTTAAATGTTACTTACCTGAAATATAGCTATCCATTACCAAGGATCAATGTGAAAAACATAGCGTACAACATTGTTGTAATAAAGAAAAAGCTTCCAGTACAACCATGATGTACTGCTTAACCAAGTTGGACTATAGACTTCTCTGTATTTTAGACAAGAATATGCACCAAATTTTAATTGAAGTCCGAACTTAACTCTTCATCCGCACTCCCGACTTAATATTTTGGGCATCATTTTGGACCTCAATTTGGCCTGAAACACCTCTTGGATTGACCTTTGACTACTGAATTCTCTGAAAACTTTACAAATACCACACATTTCTCATGAATTTATACATCTAGCATCTAAGTTTTACAATTTATATTTATAACCTTGAATAAACCTATGCAGTAAGAAGTATATTTCACATTTTGAAAAAATTAGTAATAAAAGTATTTTTAATGTAATATTAAAATTTTGAATAATATACATACAGACATAAAAGTTTAGATATTAGGTATATAAATACATAAAATGTATGTGGTATTTATGAAAATACCCCAAAAAGTATTTAAATATTGAGGCAGCAGCTCAATAAATTATAAATCATAAAAAATATTTTTCATACTCACCAGACATTCAATGGATATCTATTAGAAAGCTAACTGGACTTGTTATTTTCATAAATAGCTTTTGAATTTCATCAATTATTTTCCTAATTCTTTGCCTCACATGAGTAGCTAATCACGTAGCTATCACATGTTAAGGATTGGGGCAAGATTTAAAACGTCATTTGAATCTAATTTAATAATTTTTATTCTATTTTCTTCATTAATATTTTTAATTGATTATAAATCTTTGTAGACTTGTAGTCAATTAAAATTTAAAAAAAGACTACTCATCAAAGATATATATATAATTGATTAGTAGGTATTTCAAGCCAAAACGAGTTCGGCTCATTAACTTAGCTCATTAACTTAATAAACGACCCGAACACGAGCTTCTTAATGAGCCGAATACGAGTTGTTCGGAACAACGAGCCGTTTCGACAACCCTACACATGTGTTGTTCGTGTTCGGCTTGTTAACTTAGCGAATGACCCGAACACGAGCTTTTTAATGAGTCGAGCACGAGCTGTTCGTGAACAACGAGCCGTTTCGACAACCCTACACATGAGTCAATAAAAGCCACAAATCGTCGGCAGATCAAGCAGTAAATATTAGTCATAATTGTAACATTTTCATATTCATCCCTATTGTTTTATGATTTTATATCAGTCACAATCTAGTATAATTTTTCACAGTAATATACCTTCAAATTTTACCACCCAATTCCTATATTTACATATTTAACAACAAAACCTTATTGTTTTACAGTTATACCACACAAATCCTTCATAGTGGGATATAGTAATACTTTCAAAGAAGTCAGCTCTAAGCTACCCAGTCAAGGTCAAAATTAGCACAATTCACATGACACTTAACAAACTGGTTCCAAACACTTGACTCAATAACACTCTTCAAGTTTTTCTCAATTAGTTTATATGTTCAAAACCTGTGAAATCTATAAAAGGCATATTACAATAAATAAAGCTGCAATTATCGTAATATATTAAGATTAAGATAGCGGTTTTGAAAATCGGATTGGACATCAAATCGGGAAAATTAAAAGGTCAAGGTGTTTTAACCGGGATTTAATCCAGGGTTGAACGGAATGATGTAATTAATTAAATATAATCTAAATGATAAAATAATGATGTAATAATGACATATAAAAAAAGAATAAACTAACAATAGTTATGAATCTCGTCGGTTAGGATACGAAGGCCTTAAAGCTTTGCAGCATGAGCCTATGTGGAAACGATGCTCCTACACCGTTCGGGATAGCACAATATTCGTCGTGCGTGCTGATTTGTGGTTCGACTGGTTCGCCGATCTGTCGGTAGAACTGTCCGTTCGACTAATTCTAGGCAGTTCACAACAAGAAAGTTTTTTATATGATTCGGACCAGACTGGCCACAAGTTCGCGGTTAAACCGGCCAGTCCGGTCCGGTTTTCTAAATCTTGACTAAGATTACATAATTATACTACTACATTATTTTCTCATCAAAATACTTCTAAGAATATCATTGTAATTCTTAAAAACTGTTACTAAACTGTTAAATAGTTCATTTCATAAAGAAAAACAACAAATTAATAAATAAATAAAGAAAAAGATAATCCCAATATTATCCGATGCACTTTTCTCCAGATAAGTGAATTACATCATTTACTCTAGCATTTATCACTTTCTCCCATACCTCCTCTTTCTGTCCTAGCTTTCCTTCTTACAGAAGTTCTTACGCGGGAAACTCTCCCATGCAATAGTGATTATGGCGGGAGCTTTGTACATGCGTGAAAGGAGGATGGTGCGTTGATATGTTGTGCCGATTCTGCTATGATGGTTATCGGTAGGGACCAGGTTGTTGTTCCTCTCTTTACCCCTTCTTGAGCTAATGAGCATTGATGGAGTGTCAACTTGTGTGAGAGAAGAGTATGTTTGGACGCCAATATAGGGTTTTGGTGAAGATGTCGACGACTTGGTCAACTGGCATGATGTGATGAAGTGTTATGTCGGCTCTCTTGATGTGGTCCCTTGTAGAGTGATAATCCACCTCTATGTGTTTGGTTCTTGCGTGGAAAACTGGGTTGTATGCCATAGCGATGACATAAGTTCTGTTGTTGTATATAGGTGTGGAAGATAGATTTGAGGGTAACAATTCTTTTAGTAATCGATAGAGCCACAATAGCTCTGCTGTTATGGAAGCTAGGGATTTGCATTCTTCTTCCGCGGATGATCGTGCGACGGTTGGTTGTTTCTTGGCCGACAAGGAGAGGACATTTGGTCCGAGAAATGTACAGAATCCAGTAGTAGATCTTATGTCGTCTGGATTAGTGGCCCAATATGTTTTTGCATAGGCTGTAAGAGACAAGTCACCTGAGACGATTTGTACTTCATATTTGTGTATGTCATTTATATAACGAAGAAGCCTTTTGAGAAGTTGTTAATGGTGTGTGAGTGCTTCATGCATGTATTAGCTGAGGAAGTTTACGGTGCATGTGATCATCTGAACGGGTTACTTTTAGGAATTGATGAGGCTCGCTGTAGGGAATGTTTTCTTTCATGCGATATGTGGAGGAAGGGACAGGTGTGAGGAGAGATCTGGATTCAGTCATTCCGATGGCCTGAATTATATTTGAGAGGTATTTGGCTTGTTCAATGAAAATTCCATTCGTTGTGTGTTGAACGCGAAGGCCTAAGAAGTGGGAGATGGCTCCAAGTTGTTTAATGTGAAATTGGTTGCTTAGGTGTTGAAGTAAAGATGATATGTGTGTGGGTGAGTTGCCTGTAATGAGGATGTCATCTGTGCATACTAGTAGGAATGTTTGAATGTTGTTTTTTTGTTGTAGATGAGGTTGTGCTAAGTGTAAAGTGCTAGCTATATAGATATATGCAGAATGTGGAGTACCTGTGTTTCGGTGCATATTTTAGCCCATAAATTGCCTTGTGCAGCTTGCAAACGAACTCTGGATGTTGTTGGTCCTTAAATCCTAGGAATTTATGCATGAAATGGTATCATCTAGTTTGTCGTAAAGGAAAGCATTTGATACGTCGAGTTGATGAACCTCCCATTTGTGTGCATCTGTTAGAGCCAGGAGCATGTGGATGGTAGGGAACTTTGCCATTGGACTGAAAATCTCTGTGTAGTCAATGCCCGATTTTTTAGCACAGCCTTGAGCCACTTAACATGCTTTGTATCTGGCAATTGTGTCATCAGCGTGAGTTTTAATTTTGTACGTCCATTTGCAGCCCAAAATGTTGCGATCCTTAGTGGTGGTACTATGGACCAATTACCCTATTGTTGAAGTGCGAGAAACTTCGTAGACATGACTTAACACCAATGTGGAATCTTGCGAGCTTGAGAGTAAGAGGAGGATTCAATGGGGTTGGTTGTATGAGTAAGGCCAAGTATCTGTTTGGGTTTGAGGGTGCCTGTTTTGGTTCTGATTATCACGTGACGTGTTGGTGGTTGGGTTTGTAGTGGGGGTTGGTTGTTGTTTGTTGTGGTGATGTGTGTTGTTAAGTTGATGGAGGTTGAGGTTTGTTGTCTTGTTGTGATGAAGTTTTTGGTGTTGTGGGTTGGGAGAGAGTAGAGGTGGGATCTAGTAGCGAGGTTGGTGGATGTAATGCGGGTTTTGCTATTATGGTTTGAATGAGGTTGGGTTGATAAAGAGAAATAAGGTTTCTGTAAATGTGACATATCTTGATATGATGATTTTATTGGTGGAGGGGTTCCAGCATTTGTAATCTTTGTATTAGGGGTTGTAACCAATGGATACGCATCTGGGTGCTTTGGGTTGAAGTTTGTTGGTCATCTGGGTGCTTGCCAGGGGAAGCATGCACATCTGAATGTTCTAAGGTGATCATATGTTGGTTTTCCTTTGTGAAGTAGTTCATGAGGTGACTTGTTTTTAGTGTTTGTGGAGGGAAGGATGTTGATGAGGTAAATAGTTGTTTGAATGGCATCCATCCAAAAGGATGGAGGGAAATGGGCGGTGTTGAGCATGGCTCTAGCCGTTTCAGTGATGTGTATGTGTTTGTGTTCATCTAAACCGTTTTTTTGCGGTGTGTATGGGCATGAGAATCGGAGTTTATTCCATGAATTTGAAGATATTGTTGTAATGGCAGAGAGGCGTACTCTCTGTCATTGTTTGTTCGAAGTCTTTGTATTTTTTATTGAATTGATTTAATATGTATTTGTGAAGGTTAATGAAGTGTGAGATAGTTTTGGATTTGCTATACATAAGTAATATCCAACAATAGCGAGAGTATGCTTCTATAAAGAAAGCATAATATCTATATCCATTAATTGAGAGAAGTGGGATGGGGCCCCATACATCAAAGTGAATAAGTTCTAAGCGTTTATACACAATACTACTGGTAGGAAAGACTAGTCTATGACTCTTGTTCTGATGACATTTTGAGCATTGTGACTAAGGGTTGGAGATGCGTAGTTGGGGAGATTGTCTTGAGATGATTGAGATTGTGCGATAATGGGATGACTGAGTCTTTGATGCCAATTGAAAGAGGAAGTGGAAGTGTGGAGAGCTCGTATGGTGTATAGACCTTGCTTAATAGGTCCTATGAGGAGGGTCTTCATTGTTTTTCAGTCTTGTAATTAGTAATGTTTAGCATCAAAGGACAAAATGCAGTTATTGCCTTGAGCTAGCATTTGGACAAATATGAGATTGTGTGAGAGATGTGGAACATGAAGTAGAGATGAGAAATTGAGCTTACTGGTGGGAGTAGGAAGGATGCTCGATCCCGTATGGGATATGTTGGTGACCTTCCCATTTCCTACTGTAATTAGATCTGTGCCTTGGTATGGATGTGGGAAGTGTAGATTTTCTATGTTTGGTGTGATGTGCGCAGTGGCAAAATTATCAAGGATCCAGTGTTAGTTGTTTGTAGTTGTGAGGGTTGTGTGGTTTTGGTTTGTGTTGGGTTTGTACTAGAGGTTAGTTCTGTGCCAACATTAGGAGGCTAAGTGACCTAGTTTGAGGCATATTTGGTAGGTAACGAGTTGTTTGGTTTTGTTTTAAGTGTTGTGGTCTTTGGAGAGTTTCTATGACTGTTGTGGGTTTTTGTAATTGGTTTTGGGTGGGTGTGTTGTGTTGGTTTTGATTTTGCTGATATATAAGGTTGTGGTGGGTTCTTATTTAAATTGTTCGGTGGCCAAGTTGGATTCCTTGCTTTAAAGTAGAGAGTAAAATTCTTCAATTTTGATGGCATTAAAGCTGTGTGTGTATGACGGTTTTGAAACCTTGATATTGGGGTGTAACCCATATAGTGTGTAGAAAATGATATCCTCTATATCGATCTTAATTCCTGCAGCCACAATGTTAACAATTATAGTTTTGATGTTAGCCAAGTATTGAAACAAGGTGTTGCTTCCCATTGTGATGTTATGAAGATCATTTTACAGTTGGATCACTTTGGATATGTTTGCTGATTGAAATCTTCATTCGATTGTTGCCCATATCTCAACTGTGTTGTTGAGATTGAGTACATATGATAAAATTGATGTGGATATAGTTGATAGCATTGTTGTTGTGAGATTTTGATTTAACTAAATGCCAGAGTTTTGAAATCTGAGTTTTCTAATAAACTTCCAGACTCATTTCTGATGAAAGTTGGTGGGCTGGGAGAATTCTCTGCAAGAAATTCTTCGAATCCATTTGCTTTAAAGAGTTTCATTATGTGTTTTCCATGCCTGATAATTGTCCTATTGCAGAGGTGAATTTTCTAGTATCATGATGTTTGACATCAAGAACTTCAGAGATGTGGGTATGCAGATTTCCTTCATGTGAATGAGAGATGCAGCCGAATTGGAGCTTGTTCTGATCGTGGAGGAGTCTGAAGAATCCATTGATCGATTGCTTTGAAGTTCCAACTCTCTGATAGCATAAAGGAAAAGATGATTCCAATATTATCCAGTGCACTTTTCTCCCGATAAGTGAATTACATCATAAACTCTAGCATTTCTCCCCTACTCCCATACCTCCTCTTTCTGCCCTAGCTTTCCTTCTTATAGAAGTTTTACAAGGGAAGCTCTCCCGTGCCACAGTGATTATGGCGAGAGCTCTGCACATATGTGGGAGGAGGATGGTGCGTTAGTGAGGATATGCTGCATCGATTCTGCTTTGGTGGTAATCAGTGGAGACCAGGTCGTTGTTCTCTCTTTAATAAATAAATAACTGCCCAAAAAAAGGTATGGCCTTATGTCACTAACAGATATATATATACATCCACTCAATTCCTTTACATTTACAAATCTAACCCCTAAACTTATATTTTACATATAGGGCACCTTAGCTATGCATGAAAAGGAGTATTTCACTTTCTAAAAACTAAAATAGGCGTGCTTTATATAAAAGATTTGGGTGGTAGAAATGCAAAAAAGTAACATTTAGGTGTTAGAGATATAAATACATTGGAATTGGATGGTATGTACATAAGAAAAGCCCCCAGTGCTCATGACATCGCATTTATTTGAACCTTGAACAAAAAACAGGGTCACAAAGTTACAGAGCATACCTAATAGAATTGTCCTTCATGAGCCTCCCTATGCCTATTTTCAGATAATTTTGCAGGAAAAGAGAAATGCTCTCAAATCACTAAATGTAATATAAGCAACAGTAAGAAAAACATCTATTATGGCCAATGCTGGGTTCTGCTATGGAACTGAAAACCTGCAGGGGTTCTGCTATGGAACTGAAAACCTGCAGGCCTTTGATCAAAAGCATAATGGCCTGAGCTCCTTAAATCATACTGAGAACTAGAATTCAAATTATGTTGGCTTAAATGGCCCCTTTGATCAAACTGGAAAGAATCAACTAAATTTAATTGTCTAAAATTTCCACCCCGATTCATCAGAGAAATATTATGAGCTGCAGTGTGCCTATAGTTGTGTGCAGGGATGAGAAATCTCTCTCTGCCTGCATGTGGAGCTGCCATGCTATCACTGTGATGAAATTCTGGGTTTAAATTGTAGTAATTGTTCTGAAAAATGGGTCTCTGAGTAAAGAAATGTGGTGGTTTGGCATCATTTTTGGACTGATTAATTTGTCTCATATTTTCGTTTGAAAATGTCTTGGTTTTGAACTTCTTAGAATGCTTAGTTGAGGATGAGCATTCTGTTTGCTTGTTTCTGGAAAAGTTTTTTACATGAGCTTTGATATTGTAAGTCTTCCGCTGTTTTTTTCGAATAGGAGACTTTGAATGTTTCTTCGGTCGTTTGATTTGATATTGTTTAGAAACGGTGAGAGTTCGTTGGCGTTTGGAACCTGTAAGGGCACAATAGCCTTTAATAACCACCTTTACAAAAAGCTAAGACGCCCCAAAGGCGAATATTTGAAATACATCTCTAAGATTCTACAAATTTTCGATAGTAAAACTTTGACCGTAAATATCTCTTACAAAGGTATTGCAAATATTCAACAAATGTGTAAAATATGCAATATACAATTTGAATTTGAGATCAAATTTTAATCAAATTTGTTGATTGAATTTTGAACTAAGGATGGAATTATTGAAATTGGTGAGAAATTAATTCAAATTTATCTTTATTTTAGTTTACTATTGATAGCCTTGGCAACAATAATAGTAAAATGTATTAATGTTTCAAGTTTTCATGGGATTCACATTTGGCTATAAACTCATGAGCTTGTTTATTAAGTTTAAAGGAAGTATGCAGCCAAGATAACCTTAATTTCTATCCTAAGACTTCTATTCTAAATATGTCTTTTACAAAAGTAGTATAAACATTCAAGGAATATGCAAAAAACAAATATTTTGCTAGACTCAAAATCAGAAATAATTTTGAAGTTCAAAATAAAAGAATACAAACCACTTTTTAAGGCAAATATTTGTATTATTCTTGACTAAATTCGGATTACCTATATTTGTTAATTTTTAAATTATTATTTGTCGATTAATAAAATTGAAGTACTTTACTTCCTGCATTAATTCATTGTTTCTGCTTTGCCCTCACAGCAATTTGTAATCAGTTTTTCCTTAGGGCTTTGCTCAACTTTTTGTACTGTATAAGCCATATCTTCTTTTTAGATACGCGTAGTAAATAACTTGTTTTTCTTGCTCAACTTTTTTTCTGTGAAATATTTGATCTATTGACCTTCATAATAACTTCGAATAGCTTCAATGCAACCTACAAATCTATCATTTTGCCCTCTACAAAAATTCCTAATCATATATTAAAAACAACTATTTTTCAATGTAAATGTACACAGGAATGAAATGGCAAATTAGAGTTACATTTTGAAATATCATTCTTATTTTGACTTATACGTTATTATGAAGAACCAGAATGCATCTAAATAAAAAAGTACAATCTGCTTTATTTTTGAAATAGAATATGGACCACATGCACTAAGAGAACATGCATTTTTATTAAGGATTAAAAGTTGCCTCCCCAAGCTTAAATTCCTAGAAGGGTTTATAAGATGGATGGCTTCAGGAGATAATTAAAAAGGAGTGAGGTGCCAAAATAGTCCCCTGGCTGTTTACATGGGACTATTTTAATCCCATATGCTATAATCGTGTCAAATTAGTCTCAAACTCTTTAAATTGGGGTTGAAATAGTTATCCAAGGGGATTATTTCATCCCGTATTAAAATAATCTGGGAACTAAATTGATATTATTATAGACTATGGGGCTAAAATGACTCCTTACAAAGAGTACCCAAAAGTTCAAATATATGAGTTAAATCTTGGAATATATTCACTGATTCCTAAAGTACCCAAAAGTTCAAATTCCTGAAGGGTTTATAAGCATGGCACAACAATTATTCAGCTTGTATGAATTTGCAAAAGTTTCATAATTTTAAGAAAACGCATACCTGCACTAATTCTTGCTTTGGTGGATGCTCTAATATGTCTTGCTATGGCTCCCCTTCCGTGCTTCTCTTCAAGAACCTTTGATCTTTCAGCCTCATTGTCCCAACGCTAAAATACAACAAAATAACATGACTGAAAGGTTTGTGATTGATGATAGAAATAAAGGAAAATTAACATACATACAATTCAATTCTTATATATTTACATATCTAGCACCTAAACTTCAACTTTTACCTATATGCCACATTACCTATGCATGAAAAGGTGCATTTCACTTTTTAAAAATTAAAATGGTGGTATTTTTTATGTGATGTGAAAGATTTGGGTGGTATAAATGTAAAAAGTAAAATTTAGGTGTTATATATGTTAATACATAGGAATTGGGTGGTATTTATGTAAATGGCCCTAGAAAAAAATATATATTGATGGAAAAACTGATGGAAATTGAGACAAATTCAGTCAGCAGGAGAAAACAGACTTGTACAATAAGTTTAATCAAAGACGGGTAATTGCTTTAACCATTATTGGATAAAAAAATTTCATTGAAACTTGTGTTGTATTTTCATAAAAAATGAGCACCGAAAGTTAATTGAAGGAAATGGAAAAAATCCTTGTTATCTAGACATAAAGAGCAGAGAGAACAAGAGGATGGATATCTGTAGGACACCAAAAGAATCAAAATGGAAAAGGCTGGCTCAAAATAACGAAGGGTTTGTTTGGGATTAATTTTATATTTTATTTTTGTTTTTATAATATATTTATTTGTATTTTTTTACGTATTTTTATTTTTTACTCTTAAAATCAAATTAACATATTTTTGAAAACACTCAAAATAACAATTAAGTCTTTTGACTTTTTAAAAACAACCATACTTTAATCAGATAGCCAATAAGTTTTATTACAAATCAAAATATAAACAGGACAAAATAAAAAGAATAAATAAAAAATAAAAAACAAAAAAATATCCCAAACAACCTGAAAATTTACACGTGAAAATTACTGAAGTCTTGGAACTATGCAACTATTCTCCCTGGATCAAAAGAATTCAACTCCAAACTATTCTAGCAGGTGGTAAGAGAGATTGTCATGCATTGAAAATAAAGTAGCGGCAATCAAATGAAAATCGGAAGGATAACTTATGATTTACAAATCGGTAATCATGAATGTTCCTGTAGCTTGTTCTTGTTGGAATATAGATTAAGCTCTTTTGATGACTACAGTGAAAAGATGCAAAATGTGGATTTTGGACTCATCCTGTTCACTTATGTGCCCTGATAAGAAAATTTTTTACACTAAAGAGCCATATTCTGGTGGTTATGTATAAGGAAAATTTACATAAGTACCACTCACTCAATTCTTATGTATTTACATATCCAACACCTAAACTTCAATTTTTACGTATATGCCACCTTACCTATACATGAAAAAGTGTATTTCACTTTCAAAAAGTTAAAATAGTTATATTTTTATGCAATATGAAAGATTTCGGTGTTATAAATATAAAAAGTAAGGTTTAGGGATCAACCATGTGTTGAATGAACATAACTACAAGGGGAGTTGAAAAGGAATTTCAGCTTACCGCCACAGTAATGAGAAAAAGCGAAGAATATTTAAGTATGACTAAATATATTTCATTGTTTGGTGCAAAACATTCATTACAGCAGATTTGAAGTGCTTTGCACATAACTTATTACTAATATCTCACATGAATTGTGGCTTTAATTGTACGTGAATAAGATGGTGAATATGCCAAGTAACATTATTTTTTGAATGAGGTTAACTCTAAAGGGCGTTAGCATTAGAAGCTTTAAAAAATCGACTTTCAATTTGACCATTTAACTTTTATTATTTTAGCACATTGTCTCGCCCATTAAATTTTACAATGGAATGTCATCCTGACGAACAGAATGCATTGTTGCAACAAAATTTTCAAACTAAATTCATATATACGTATAAAGGTAGTACCTTTTTGATAAACTTGGAAATGAATAAATTTCTAATCTTGGTTGAATAATTTTTCTTTATTGTTACTTTCTTTTGCCTTAAAAAGCTTGGAGCATCTTTTTCCTTATTGAGAGTGAGCATAGTTGCGTTCGAGGAATGGTTGGTGAGTGCCCTTATTTTAAATACCATTTTGTAGCTTCTCTTTCATAGATCATATCTCCTCTCTCATCAACCATAGATAAAGGCTTATTAAGTTTAACTATACAAATATTTGAGTTCTCTTTATAATGCTTGATCTTCTTCTATGTAATATGGTGGTTCATCATATTTGATCATGAGTGATGTTTCTGCATAACAAAGAAATTTTATAACATGTTCCTGCATAAGTGTTATGGTAAAAAAGTATCATCAATGCGAGGGGAGTATGTCAAGATACCTCCAGTAATCAACATCAAAAGTGCTTAACGTTCATAAAGTATTGAGATAAAAATAAAAATAATAAGAGAACTTCTCAAAGGAGCTGATGCTTGCAGCAGGCGAGGAATAGAACTACAAATGAGACACATCCTTGAAAGTGGTATCAAAATAGTGATATTTGATAACATTATAAATAATGTAAAAAGAAATTGAACTACTCCTGGGTGATGAAAGCTTTACTTTTGGATGATTTTTCAGAGTGTATTAGAAGTTAATTATTAGAAGTTATTTCTATTTATTTTGTTGTCTTTCCTGCTATTTCTTTTTATATGTATTTCCTAATTTGTGCCTTTTTTTTTTTTAATCTTTTAGGTGTTATTAAGAAAGATTTGAGTATTATATAATTCCTTTTCTATACATCTTGTATCATATATTTATACCATTTTGCTACTTAATAATATTATCTGCTCTATTCACAAAATTTACATGGTATCAAAGCAACGGATCAAACCCTAGCCACCGGAACTTCCTGCAGGCCTTCTTCGGTAGTTTATTCTGTTATTGGCCACGCCTTCCTTGCAGGCTCTCTAGCTGCTGGACTCCTATCCTTCTTGCAGGCCCTCCAGCCGCCAATTCCTGTAGGCCAGATCTCCTGCAGTCATTCAGATTTCAATCGTTGTTTCCTACAGCTTTTTTTCCTACCGACCAGATCTTCTACAGTTTCTTTCAGCCACAACCTTCCTTGCCAACTTGATACCCTTAAGTCAAACGAATCAGATCTCTTACCGGCAGAGATCCCTCCTACCGGTCAATTTGTCACCAGCAAACCCTGTTTTTTGTTGTATGCTGCATAAGGGATCATCTACGTCTATGTCTATAGGAATTCAAGACTCATCTTCAGCTCTGTGAGAATCATAGCGAACCTCGCCATCGAGCCTTCTTCTGACGGTCGACACCAACCACAATCCCTCTGCAGACCAGAGGACCAGAAAATCACATGAACTTCTTGATCACCACCCCTAAACTTAACGACTCAAATTTTCTCCAATGATCCAAAGTCGTTTCATCGTTAGTCAAAGGGTGTGAAAAGTTCGGTGATCACACATAGATGATTCATAAATCTCTGAAAATTGACCCAGTGTATGGAGCGTGGGAAGTGAAGAATTCTATGGTCATGTCTCTGCCGATCAATTCCATGAGGACTACGATTGACCATTGTATCTATTACTTTCGTTCGCAAGTGCACTATGGAACCTACTCGGAGTAGGAAACTCAAACCAATTTTATGAGGTTTCCAACAAGATCTGCGAGGCAAAACATAGATCAAAGACCTTGACCTAGTACTACAATGACTTGGTGGTTTTACAGATAAAATGTGATCTCTACTACGACTACACATGGGACTCTCCGGCTGATCTCTCCCTCTTCTAGAAAATTGTGGAAAAGGATCATGTGTTCCAAATCCTAGCGGGTCTAAACAAAGATCTCGATGAAGTCCGAGGTCATATTTTGGTCGGGATCCGCTTCCTTCAACTCATACTGCATTCACCGAGGTATGCCACAAAGAAATTTGGAGACTTGTCATGCTCGGCACTTTGACTTCTTTAGTCTAACTGTCCGTCTTGGTCTCTAATAGTGCTCAACCCTCCTCCACGTAATCACGGGTCAATCACTTCAATTGTGATTACTGTCACAAACTCAATTAAACGTGTGAAAAGTATTGAAAACTCCACAGGAAACTAATAAATAAACCTTCAACTAAATCCATCGCTGGTAAGGGTCTCGCTACGACCTCAGAAGCCACGATAGTACATTCGACTCCTAATTGAAACATCACAGAATCACCGGACTCCATTAAGAGTCAAATGGAGCTCTTGATCGAACTAATTGGATCTAGTCAGTTCTCTTCTGGCCCGTCGACTTTTCATATTCATCAAGCTAACATTCTGATGACACTCACTAGCTTTGCATCTTCTAATCCGTCGATTATTGATTCCAGTGCCATGATCCTTCTCGACATATTCTCACGATTTTGAAATCGAACGAGACATTGAGCCCATAAAGGAAGAGGTTTAAAAATCAAAGGTTGAACTAAGGTTGAACCATGGATTCAACCAAATGACGTAATAAATTATAAATTTATGTAAAAATAGCATAATTGAAGAATTAAAAATTTTGTTACAAAGAATAATATGACATAGTAAAATCATCTCTCAAACCAATTTTGTCAAATGAGATCAAACCCCTTTGAATAGCAGTATATTTTGGAGGTGATAATAAAGATTTGAGTGTTATGTCTAGAAATACAAAAGTTGAGGTATTAGATATTAAAATTAATTTCTCTTCGAGTGAATTAAAGCTAATTATTTCTATAAAAATAAAAAAAATTATTTAAAAATAAATAAATTCTCAAATTATTTTAATAAGAATAAAATTTTCATATATTTTAATACTTTATATAACACATATAATGATAATAATTATTTATTTAGGAAAATATTAATCTCAAAATAAATTATCAATAATAATATTCATTTATTTGAGAAATTCTATTTTTATTTTTACATAAAAAGATATTTTTACTAAAAATGATATATTATTAAGAATATCATGAAAAAAATTGTTTGAATTTTATTAATCACAAAATAAATTATTATTTTTTTGTTTTATATATTAAATTGATTAATTATATAGAAATCATTTTTATTTAATTGATTATTTCATTATGTAAATCAATATATCAAATTTAATAATTTATAAGTTTCACGTGTAATATTTGTCACTGTAATTAAAAATATTTTTTCTCATGCTTGCATTGTTTTTAGTCCCACATTTCAAAGATGAATTCACAAGTTGATTTTTAAAAGAAAGGTGTTGGAACAAAGTTCAATAATTCCAAACAATTAGACACCTTTTTGGATAGGTGAGCCCATGACATTAAATAATATATTTATTTTATTGTTATATTAGTCCTTAGTCCTTACTTACAACTTAGCGACAAAAAATTAATTTGGACCCCACGCAAAATTCCAAAAATAATGAGCTAACTGTAGAAATTTGGACCATAAACTGGTTCACCGTTCAGCCACTGAACCGGCGGTTCAACCAATTTTTTATCGGTTTGATGCTGCATAAGAGTTTTAAATGAACCGAACTAGCCATGGACCAGGTTCGCAGTCGAACCGGTTGAACCGTACGGTCAGTCCAATTTTTAAAATCTTGTTTAAAATTGCTGACCGATCCCATAATTCAATTACGAGTAAAGTTGTAACCTCTTATCAATCAGGAAGTTGATATATGACCTTGATTGAGTTGCTCAATTTTCTCCTGATATTTCTTTCAAGATCATCATTCGAGAAGGATGATTGGAACAGCTAAGCTGATAGCCGGACACTACTTTTCCACGGGAAAAATAGTGTTGACGAGGTCACTCCATCTAGTAATTGCAGTATTTCATAGTCAAATGAATGTAATATTATAATTTTAAACTATTGTTTGGGTCCTCAAAGTTTTCAATATTTAAAACAGTTGTATAATTTGATGTTAACTTATAAAAATTTATCTAGTTTAAAAAAAAAACTGTTAGTTAGCTAAACATTATCGAGTACCATATCCACCACACTCTTACGCTCCATATGCTCCTTATTCACGAAGTCATAGTGATTTGTGGGACCCTATCGAACGCCTAGTTGCTTCAAAAATAATGGTTTCTTGCCTTGATTAATTATCACACTCTAATGACGAGGGTCTATAGCTTAAAAAATAAATCTAAAGTTGTTGTTAACTTCAAAAATTTACATTCATTCATTTTGACCCAATTCAAAACGTTGATTAAAGTCCTTCGGACTGACAACGGTAGTGAATTTTTTAAATCTATATTAGGGGATTTTTTTGTAAGGGCATGTCGGTCAACTTTTTAAATGATTTTGAAAATTGAAAATAACTTTAAAATTTAATTTAATATAAAAGGTATATAGTTTGGGTTTTGAAAGTAGTATGTTTTAATTTTCGAAAAATGAAACCAAATGGATCTTATTCGTCTAATAGTTTGCATAATTGTGTCCGATACCGTGAACACTACACCTTCCCAAAAGATAAATATATACATCGGCAATAGACCCAATTCTGCAAACTAAGAAATTTGTGACATCTGTTTGGTCTGCGAACCTTTTGAACCTTTTATATGTGACCGACAAGTTTCCCTACCTAATATAAAGATAAAGTAGGGTTTATTTTACCTGGGTTTCAAGTTCCCTATAGAGTCAAGCCCCTATATTTAATACATCTCAAATGGCGGGGGTCACTTGAGAAAACTCTCAATAATGATCAGAAGTACTAGTCTTCAAAAATTCAAAGTTTAGGTTTTAACGGTAGGACTTAGAAAAATAAGTGGGAGTGGTTCAAATAGGAACAATTATTTTCAGGAGTCCAAAGAAAGAAAAAGGTAGGGGATGTTACTGATCCTGAGGAGAACCCTTAGTGACTTCCCAAACTATCCTGCTGTGTGGCTGAATTTTGGAAACGAAGTTATTTAAGTGTTTAATCTTGTCAATTTTATTATTTGAGACCTACATTTGCATAATACCCGATTATGCAAATAACCCGCGAAGATAAGAGGGTTTATGTTATGTCACACGACAACCTCGAAATCTAAGGCGAATCGGGACTTTGATGCACAACATGGTTGTGTAGGAGCCTAAAAAGGGTGTGAGTATTTACGTCGCGTTGGGTAAACTACCTCAAAGTCTTATGAGTTGTTATTATGGTAGAAAGAGATAATGCTGAAGATGATCCTCTTGTCGCTCGATCCAAGCTCCTCGTCGTGTTGCCCACAAAGTTGGCTCAAAGCTCCTTTTGTAGCGATGGCTCCAAGGTTTAAGTGTTTGAGATTAGTGATTTATGTTTCACAGTTTTTGTGTCAATGTTTGGTTTTGTTTTGTTTCAGTTTTGATTTTGCATGCAAAATAAGCAAATTACAAGTAAATAAAATATACTTTGCAAAGTAAAATGCAGTAAAGTAGAATGTTGTAGATAAACTGTAAAAGCGTACCTGCGCATCTGCTACTGTTGCGTGATTAATATTGCGAACGTAGTATGCTTGCAACATATTTAAATGAACTTGCAAGAAAAATAAACATGACGAGAAAACACAACACAAAAGTCAAAAAAACGAGTAGTAGAAATCACAAGCAAAAGAAACTCAGCCACATATGAAAGACCAGGATTAGGTGTAAGACATTGGTAGAAGTGGGGACTCAGAGCTGGACTGTGTGCTTCCCGATCTTAAACAAGAGTTACCAACCCGATAATCTACAAAAAAAAGTCTTTAACTTCAATCTAAGTGATTAGTCGTGGAACATTAAAAATTTTCATAGAAAAATTTTTT
The DNA here is from genome assembly GCF_001263595.1 of Phalaenopsis equestris. Taxonomy (NCBI): domain Eukaryota; kingdom Viridiplantae; phylum Streptophyta; class Magnoliopsida; order Asparagales; family Orchidaceae; genus Phalaenopsis; species Phalaenopsis equestris. The sequence goes on along the minus strand of NW_018164984.1, from coordinate 100,155 downwards.
GATTTTCATGCAAAAGCTATTGTTTAAATTTTTTAAATGCAGAGTTCTTTTTAACATGGAAAAGAAATTTTTATTTTATTTTTGTAAATATTTTGTAAAGTCTTGTAGCCCACATGCTAGTCACTCTAATCGTACTAAAATTACTGACAACCTGAGAGTGTCAGGGGCAACGATCCCACCAAGAATCGACGAATAGTATCATTAATCATTTCATTTCCCTTATTGAAGATCCTTGAGATAGGAGATACTATTTTAATAATCTCACTTCGTATCTCTCATTTAAGCATACATAAGCAGTGCCTTCATCGTCCTCGCCACTTAGACCCTAGACTTATTTTAGTCTGGTGATCGATAAATGGCATTAACAAATGTCCCTAATTGCCAAGAGGATCTGAGTGTAATGTACAAACTCAAATCCCGGTGCACTGGGTTTCACTATAGATTAAGTCATGGCAGGAATTCCACTATTGATTTAATTAAGCATGAACTACGTCTCGGTGCATCCTCATATCTAGTGTCTTAATCAGTTTGTGAAGCATGGTCAAGTGTCTAGTTTCATTATTCATTCGAAAATTATGTAGATGAACACTCACATAGGGTGTGTTCATAAAGTCTAGGAAGCCTACATTGAAAAATTAGGTGGATGAACTCTCACTTAGGGTGTGCTTCTAAAATCTAGGAAGCTTACACTGAAAATTAGGTAGATGAACTCTCACCTAGGGTGTGCTCCTAAAATCTAGGAAACCTACACTGAGAATTAGGTAGATTGGCTCTCACCCAGGGTGTGCTCCTAAAATCTAGGAAGTCTACACTGAGAATAAGGTAGATAAACTCTCACCTCGGATGTACTCCTAAAATCTAAGAAACCTACATTTTAATTTGTGCTTAAAGTGATTTAAGGTGTTATACCCTCAATTAAACGTTTTTGAACTAATCCTCAAATATTTTTAAGTGTCTTCGAAGTAATTAAATCAGAAATTCTCAATTAAATCAGAAATTCCTCTTTTTTTCTGACGTAACCATTGCAAAAGAAGCAAAACCAAAAAAAAAAAGCAGGTCGATCCACCCCCAAAACTAGCAAACCAAAAAGGGAGAAAGCAGAAAGTGAATCGGTCCTAAAAGGGCTTCAATTCTTTCAACAATTGTAATTTAATAGACTCTCAAGAAGAGTGCTCAAGTTTGTTCCAAGACAGCATTTTGATCGGCCTGAAAGTCCTCCAATTCAACATAAAAAAAATAAAGCCCAAAAGCCGCCAAATAGACTCGAAAAGCATAGCTCAAAAGCCATAAAACGGAACTAAAAAGTGCAGCCCAAAAGCCACTAAACAGAACTAAAAAGTACAGCCCTCAAGCCACCAAACGGACCCAAAAACTGCAGCCCACAAGCCGCTAAACGGGCCCATAAAACTCCCCTAAAACAGCCCTTAAATTCGCCTAAAAACAATGTGAAAATCGCTTCAAATCAGCCCATTAAAATGCCCTAAAACATTGCTCGAAATTAGCAATTGATAGTGCCCAAAACAGTCCTTAAAATACCCCCAAACAGTGTCAAAAACTGCTTCAAAATATTGCCCAAACATCAATTGCAAGTATAATGCACATGCCCTCTAGAATGTTTCATGCTAATATAATGCAAAATCGAAGAAGCATTACAATCCCAATTTGATATGCGCCAGCAAAAGCAATCCCACTCTCCAATTGTGTAGTGAAAGATCACATTCCGTGATGAATAACAAGCACAAGTAAAACTTGTCTGGCTACATCTAAGATTCAGCTTAAGTGAAGACGCACTTATGAAGATTATTGGAAGATTTTCATATATTCCACAAAATCCTTATGCATCCACCTATTTAACACCTAGAGGCGGATTTAAATATATATATATATATATTCTTTTTTTTTTTTTTTGCGCATAGCTGTATGATTCCAAGGTATGAAGAGTTTACATACCAAACTTTAGGTGTTAAATATGTAAATACTTAAGAATTGAGCAAAGTATATGTAAATTTTCCTAAATAAAAAAATGGATTGAATAGTTTCCTTATCTTATGAAATATATGTGGAGCTGGTGAAGATGTGTGTACCGGCAACAGGAAACAAAAGAAGCAGTGTCTTTTACTACTTCTATAGCCATCACCACTCTCGATTTAAACCTATAAGATAGCAGGAATGACGAATAGCAGGAATGACGAATAGCAAGCAAGAGTTATCACAGGAAACGATTGTGACCTAAACTTCCATTCCAATTCACTGAATCAGCAAGCATTTAATTCCTGAATTTTCACTATACCATGCTTTGGAATCAGCATTAGTCGAAACCAAATCAATAATCCAAAGAATCAACAAGGTGGAGTCGTTCATCAAGCAGTTCTACAAATTGTAATAATCAAAACAAATTTATAGAATGCTCGCCTGCTTCGTGACAGGATGCTTCTCCGAGGAAGAGTGCGAGAAAAGTGTCTGCAGGCAAGAGTGTCGACAGTGCTTTGCCGTCGAGAGGTTCTACCATATGTGGGGGCGCTGGTTGCGTGAGATCCCGAGAGGGCGGTTGCCCGAGGGGGCGGTTGGCTTGCGTGAAGGAGCTAAGCCAGCTGCTATTTTCGGCGTGAGGAGAGGGAGAACAGTGCTTTGCCGGCTGGCCGGCGAGAGGTTCTACCAGATGTGGGGGCGCTGGTTGCGTGAGATCCCGAGAGGGCGTCTGGCTTGCGTGAAGGAGCTAAGCCAACTGCTATTTTCGGCGTGAGGAGAGGGAGGAGCCCGAGAGGCTGAGGCTTCGATCGAGACAGGGAGGCGAGGCTTTCCGTGGAGTGAGGAGGTGGGCTGATAGAGGGGGATGCGAAGCAGGCGAGTGGGGGTTTCGGTGCCAAGCTGGAGAGGCGAGCGACTAGGAGTCGAGCGAGGGCGAGCGGCGCAGAAAGAGTCAGGCTCGAGAGAGAGAAAGAGGGAGTTTAGTTGAGCGAGGGAGCCGAATCGAACAGGAGTCAAGAAGGAGAGAGAGCTGGCAAGCGAGTGAAACTGAATCGAGTAGAGGAAGAGGGATCGGGCGGGAGCTTCGCTCGGGAGCGTAAGGTGAGCGAGAGAGTTCTCTTAGCCAGAGGGGATATCAAATGCTGCTTTTCGATGGAGAGGGTGTCGAAACGTGTTGAACGCTCGAGGAAGAAGGCAAGCGTTACTTTTAGAATAAGAGCGGGGCTGAATTAATCAAAGTAGCAGTTACGCGAAACCTAATTTGCAAAACTTAATGGCTAGTTATAGTGAAATTAAATGATGAATTTAAAATTTAAAATATTAAAATTCAAAATCAGGTGAGCCGGGGTGATTAGCCCATGTTCAGCACGGCTTGAACGCAGATTAAACCTGGGTCCAGCCTGGACTCGCGCCCGCTAATTAAAAAAATATACATCGATTTTCGTGTAAATTGTTTGGGCGTGAAATCATAGCAATACAGGTGTCATTTCTAACTAAATTAGATGTTCCAAACGGGCCTGCGCGGTCCGTTTCGTCATCTGGAGTTGTCCAGGCGAGTTTACCGACGGTCGCGCTAAAAATGTGTCAAATTGTGGTGTTCGTGAGTGCTCGAGTCACGAAGGTTTTACCTAAGCCAGTCTGATCCTGTAGAAACTCATTTTGGAGCCCTCTACATATTGGTTCTTAGCTCTTGCAATTACAAGTTGAGTATTTGAAACCACTCATGCGAGTTTTTCACAAAGATGAGTCAAGAAGTGGTTTGAAATTCTACGGGAGATGGACTCCATTACTAGTCTGCTAGAATGGTCAATAAAGAACTCCTAAAGCTAGATTTAGATTTTGGGTTTTGGGAGTAAGAAACTAAGACCTCACTGAAAATGAGGTCAACAGGGCATCCTCCATCATAGCTCATGTACGGATGCTCCTCAACAAAATGGGGTAGTCAAGTGGGAAAACCGACACCTTCTCGAAGTTGCTCGTTCTATTATGTTTCAATAAAATGTCCCAAAACGGTTTTGGAATGATGTCGCACTTGCCGCCACATATCTTATAAATAGAGTTCCCATAAAAATTCATAATTTTGGACCCCGTTAGCAATCTTGAGGTCATATTTTCCTATCGATCGGATCTTCTCCACTTTAGACCCCAGAATATTTGGGCGCACTATATTTGTTCGAAACACTACCACAACTCGTAGTAAACTTGATCTTCGTTCAAACAAATGTATCAACCTTGTATATACTGCAACTCAAAAGGGCTATTGGTGCTTCAATCCTATAACATATAAACTCTATATGAGTGTCGATATCTCATTCTTTGAAAGTGTTCCCTACTTCCCCAACACTGCCTCAAGTGAGACGGAGCTAGATTTTTTGGACATTACTCCTTTCTCGACTCGGTTGGATATGCCACCAACTACTCTAGCCACTGTTCCCGAGGAACCATCCGTCGCACTGAATCCACCATCTACCAGACCAACATCTCCTCTACCCACTCTCCGTGGCTATACTCGGCGCATCAAACCCTCAGTTGAGACCCATCCCAATAATCCTAATATTGAGCCTGTTGCCTCTTTGCAAGACTTGTAATCCGACCCAGCCGACATCGCCTTCTGCTCCGAATGAGGAGGTGAGTTCTACCATTGAGATACGTAATCAGGCTTGCTCTCTTTACTCCATAGAAAATATGACTCATTCAACAGCTTATCGCTGACCTACAAATCACTTATCACTTTCTTGACAGATCATCGTATTTCATCCACTATTAAGGCAGCATTAGTCGACCCTTCCTGGAAAGTTGCGGTAATGAATAAGATGTATGGCTTTCGGCGAAATCACACATGAGATGTTGAACTTCCTCGGGGAAAGAAAGCAGTTGGTTGTCGGTGGATCTCAAACACCAAATTTAACTTCGATGGAACCTTTGAACGCAATAATGGACGGTCGGTCGCCAAAGGCAACTCACAAACCTAGGGGGAGCTAGATTTTTTGTTTCAGTTGCTAAATTGAACACCATTCGAATCTTGTTATACCTTGCTGTGAATTTGGATTGGTCATTACTCCAACTGGATGTCAAGAATGTCTTCCTTAATGGCGATCTTACAGATGAGGTGTATATGTCTCTATCTCCAGGTTTTGACTGTACTTCTTTCTGAGGACAAGTTTGTTAACAACGGAAGTCCCTCTATGGACTGAAGCAATCCTCTCGGGTCTGGTTTGACAAGTTCACAAAGGTGGTAGCGGGCTATAGAGTCTCATATACATCATACTCTCTTCTGTCGTCATTCCTCTAATGCTCAAATTGTCATCCTTATCGTCTATGTCGATAATATTGTGCTCACCGATAACGATATGCCAACCTTGGAATATCTTAAAGGCATCACTGCCAAATCATTTGAAATGAAGGACTTGAGATCTCTCCAATACTTCTTAGGAACTGAAGTTTTCCCAGCCCTCTCGAGGCATCTTCCTTTCCAAGCTCAAATATGTGATGTTCTTATTGACAGAGACCAACCTTTTACTTAGCAAACAAGTAGTTGTTCCAATGGACCCATTGAGAGATTGTTTGATGTTCCCCATGTTGTTCCTGTGAACAAGACACACTATTGGCACCTTATGGAGAAAATCATTTATCGCCCATACACGCCCAGATATTTTGTCATGCGGTGGGTATTGTAAGTCAGTTTATACATGACCCCTATGAGCACCATTTCAAAGTTGTCCATCAGATCCTCCATTACTTAAAAGACACACCGGACTCAGGTTTGTTATTCTTGTATCACACCTCTCGTTCTATTGCAATTAATACAGTTGATGATTGAGTTGAATCCATCCATGATCGACGTTCTACCTTAGGGTATTGCTCATTTGTGTGGAAAAACTTAGTCACATGGAAAAGCAAGAAACAGACAGTGGTTGCCCGAAGCAGTGCAGAAGCCGAGTTTTGTTCAAGGCCCTTGGGAATCTATGAAGCGTTCTTGTTATGCATCATGCTCCGTGAATTATGTATATTGGTTTCTGCTCATCCACAGTTGTTATGTGATAATAAAATCGCAATTAGCATTGCTCATAATCTGGTCCAACATAATCGCACCAAATATGTAGAGATTAGCTATGACTTCATCAAGGAGAAGCTCAATTTTGGAGAGATTTGTGTTTCATATGTCTCATCCAGCAGTCAACTCGCAAATATCCTCACAAAGAACCTTTATCGGCTGTTGTTTGACGACTTCAAATTCAAGTTGAACACGATTGACATCTATGTTTGAACTTGAGAGGGATAATAGAAGTTATTTTTACTTATTTTGTTGTCATCCAGTTATTTTTTTTATATGTATTTCTTAATTTATGTATTTCTTTTTTATCTTTTGGGTGTTATTATGAAAGATTTGGGTATTATATCTTTCCTTCTCTATATCCCTAGTATCATGTATTTATACTCCTTTGTTGCTCAAGAATATTATATAATCAAAGTTGGGGAATTTATCACCAGTGATGCTATTTTAAAAATTTCTTTTTATCATTACACATATTTTGTCACAAGATATGGCAGACTTCCCTGCATACAGTGTCGACGAATACGAATAATGGAAACCCTTCCTCTCAAGTGACAAAAAGAATCATGCACACCTAAGCATTCGAAAGAGAAAAATAAAAAAATATTAACAAAAAATCCTCACCCTTTTACATCAATGATGGCTTTTGAAAACTTTAAACGGCTATTGAAGTGGTGTTGAGAAGTTTAGGATTGGTAGATGACAAACGAGAATGTTGCCAAATGTATAATTAATGGACAAATTTAGAGGTGAGATTGCCTTGCAGTAGGTGGTTAGGTTTACTTTGATGGAAAAAAAAACTAGAGCCTCCATATTAGTGGTTTGGAATGTTAGCTAACTAATGAAGATAATTTTAGATTAATTGAATATGTGGTTATGAGGTTATGAAGTTTTAAGCGAATTAGTCACAACGAGTGGACAGAATAAGTTGGTGTTCTATGTAAGGAATATGGCTCAATTTTTGTGGATTTGAAGTGTAATAAGACTTTGGAAAGGAGGTGGGGAAGTAGAAGAACAAGAAACAAGAAATAAAAAGTCATATTAGGGTTTAAGAACTTTAACAGCGGTTAATTTGCAAACCAACTCAAACAGCTGGCAGCACCAACTTCTTGTTGTAAATGTTTCAATATTCAGAAACAAATAATAACACACTAAATTAAAAAAAATAATTAAATGTTTGATTCATTCTCTTTAATTTTTAATTTGTGCGGATTTATAAGGTTTCAAAATAAGATTAAATATTTACAATATTTCTGCTAAATTAAATTATATTACCGTACTAAAATTAAAATAAATAAATTAAAAATACAATTAATTGACATGATGAGCATTAAAAACTGATCAAATAAGAGACTTTCTAATTTGTTATGTATCACCAACATTACTATATGAGCGATAAAAATAACAATCACATCATAAGAAAATGAGATGAGATTTATAATGATTTCGGTTGAAATAGCAATGTACAATTGCAACACAGTCAAGAAGAAAAAACAGAGTCTGAGGAGAGTTAGGTACAAATGGTAAGCTCTCGAGCATAAGGCAAGCTACCTAAAAGGAGCATATAGAAGAGAATATACCAAGAAGAAACGTTAGTGGGGAGAAGTTACAACAAGTGAGAGGATAGGAGAAAGAGATAAAAGCCGTGTGTACCCTTAAAAAAAATTGCACTTATGTATGAATCTAAAATAAACTACTGATGGGATTAAGTATTGACTGTCTTGAAGTAACACCATTCATATGGCTAATTGAGAATTTAATATAAACGATGTTGGCACTCCATGAGATAATAAAGATGACATGACAAAGCGCTGAATTATATTGAGAAAAGGAATGCTGACAATACTAAGATCTTAGGTTATTCAATAGCAACTTGGAATATATTAACTTTATGGAAAATGATTTTAGTGAGTGTAGTAGCAAATGGTGTATCGCGATTTCCTTGAATGTTTACGTATTCAAATTTTGTGATGTGTGTAGACCATTGATCATGATTTGTAAATGACCTTAGTTAAGGTGCCTAAGGCATGCCCAAAAAAATACACGGTCATAAAAGGAAATAGATTCATTAAGAAATGACAACCATAAGAAGACACTTTTGAGGGACGGGCAATTGAGCTACATTCCTAAATATAATTCCCAACATAATTTTCGACATATTTCTTCAATAAGTCAATTAAGCCAATGATGATTAAATATGTTATGATAGTAGTAGCTATGTATACGGTGGAAATTGCATCCAAGGTTAATGACTATTTTAATAATAATAGTCATAAAATATATGAGTTTTAGGGTTTGCTCAAATCTAGAAGTGTGTAAATTATATCCATTAACATTTAAGTCATACGAGTTAGCTATCATTTTGTCCATATAATCATTCATATTTGTGCGGTTTACATGTTCAAATTTTCTGTATCATTTCATCACATATACAAGATTATAAATCATTATTAGTTACCCAAAAGATTCACATTGGCATTCTTATATTGCTTGTTCGAAAATGATCTAGTTATTATGGCAATTTTAAGTTTACCGTTGATGTGAAAATGAGGCATATACAATTCAAACAGGTAAAAGCTAATGGTGCATCTAAATCCCAAAAAGTTTCCAGTAGGGACTGTTACGAAATTAACAACATGAAAGAAGCATTCGTAATTCATGGTTTAAAAATTATTTGAGACACATGCCTTAATGTGCACTTAATATGGGCGCACAAACACCTTGACGCTTACACCTCATTGTCATCAATGAGGCTGCTTTTTTTTTGCTTGGGCATATCCCCCAAAGTTTTACACCATGAGATAGTTGAAGCAGCACCTCAATGACTTTATATAAAAAAAAAATCCATTATATTATAATATAATATTAAAGCATGCAATATTATATTGAAATTATATTATATAACTAATATATCTCCTCAGTCAATCATAGCAGCTCATTTGACACCTTAGGGTTTAGGGTTGCAAGGCCGGAGAGTAGTTTACCTCTGTAATTAACTAACAAGAAGTACAATAGCTTTGCTCTAATGCGCAAAAAAAATATCAAATACTTAATTCGTTAGAGCCAAGTTTCTTCAAGCTAGGCAGAATGATGCAAAATTGGAAAGCACATAACTTTTTCAACATGCGAGAATACAAAATGAATGGGTGGTATGACAATTTCCACTGTGCCTCTTAGTTCTGAGATTAGCAGCTTACTTTAGTGGCCTACAACTATAGCAAATGATAATTTTCTTCAATAACTATTGAGACTCTAGCGATTAGCAGTGTTCATTCTTTGGCTTTCTTCAACTGGCAGTATAAAACATGAATTTTTTTTTTATTGTTTTGGGAAAACCAAGAGCAATTTTGCTTAGAAAATTTAGAAACTTCAAGACATGGGAATTCTAGAGCTAGTACTTTTTGATTAAATATCAGGGGATTCAGCGGAATTTTTTATTTTAGGTCCTTTATGACTAAATACATGATCTTGAGACAGATAAAATTCATCAAACATTCAGCGTTTAAGAATTGAAGTTCTAGTCATCCTCAAGTCTTACACGAGTAGTTGGACATGTATTCTTTTAGTGCTACAGGGGTCTTGATAGCCACTTACTCTAAAAGGTCTCCCTATATAGGTGGGAGGACAGAAGCTTTTGTGCAATTTCTATCATTTTTCTTGCCATTAATTTATCGACTGAGTAGTTTGTACGTGATTGAAGTTCTGTCAAATGTGCTAAGTGTTAGATGCCTTTTAGTATTGTGAATCTTGGTCATTGCTATAATTTTACATGGTTTATTAATTTTCTTGTGCAATTTCAAAATTTAATGACTACTAGATTATTATTTGGAATAAAATTAGCATGTTGGCAGTTTATATATAAAAAATGATTACCTATTATATCAAACAACCTTGGCAATTGTGCCTTACAATCCAGTCAAAAACCCAAATCAAAGACTAACAATTCCCATTGTACCATATTATATTGATTATTGTAAGGTACAATGAGAACATAAGTTATGACAAGCACTGTAGAAAACTAAAACAGAAGGGGAATTTATATGAATATCACCCAATTCCTATGTATTTACATAGCTGACGCCAAAAAATACCAATCAAAGATTTTATATCACATTGAAAATGTCACAATTTTGACTTTAAAAAAGTGAAATACACCTTTTCATTCATAAGTGGTATATCAATATGTATGAATTGAGTGGTATGAATGTAGCTCTTCCAAAAGAAATATAGATTCTAGGGCTCTAATTATCTCCAATACAAATCAAAATGAGAAAAATTATGCAGTGCAAAAAGTTTGTGTCTCCAATGATAAGCGTACGCTTGAAACTTCACATCATAGAGGCTTCAATGAACTAGACAATTTAAATTTTAATTATTCGGGAAATTTTACATATCTTGCACACATTTCTTATCTACTTACATATCTCACTCCTAAACTTTCATATTTACAAACATAGCATTTTGGTGCTTTAAACTTATGCTTAAAAGGTGTTTTTCACTTTTACAAAGTGATAATATTACCATTTTTTATGTCATATTAAAGATCTGAGTGCCATATGTAAATAAGAAAGTTTAGGTGTGATATATGTAGATAAGTAAGAATTGCGTGCTATGCATGTAAATGCTCCTAATTATTTTTTTCCCTCAAAAAGGATTTACAAGGCCAGACCACAGGTTAGCAATGCATCGATTTGATTCCATGGTCAATTCAGAGATAAGAAATGCAACTTTACCTGGCGGAAAGTTCTGTATCGATAGAGATTACGCCCCTTCACAAGCAAAGGATGTAATGATGGCAATGGATGAGCACCTTTGCTCCACAATACTTCGACCTTTTTAATCATGTAACCAAAAATAAAAAAACATAAGCTGCTTAACAAAATAATTATCAGGTAATTTATAGCTCGACTTACAGTAAAAGTGTGTTGCTGCTTCGCTCTGCCATAGCTTTCCTTAACAATCCTACCAGCAATTGTTCGCTTTCCTATAACTATTCCAATTCTTGAAACTTTGTTGGACCTAGTAAAAAAATTAGGAGGTTCCTAGTCAAAGAGTGAAATCAATAACAAGGTGAAATAGTGAAGGAAGATTTACATGCATACCACTCAATGCTTATGGATTTACATCTCTAACACCTAAACTATATTTTATACAGATATGCCACCTTACCCATGCATAAAAATGTGTATTTCACTTTTTTTTAAGTTAAAAGAGTGGTATTTTTTATGTTACATGAAAGATTTGGGTAATATAAATGTAAAAAAGCAAAGTTTTGGTGTTGGATAAGCATAAGAATTGGGTTTTATGTATGTAAATGCCCCAATAGTGAAAAAGAGACTTTGTAATGCAAAAAAAGATTTACTTATCATAGACTCGTTGCTTGAAAATGACAACATCACCTTGGCAGACATCACCTGTAAAATGACAACAATAACAATTCAACCTGCTAGGCAAGTGATATAACACGAATTTAGAGTGAAGGGGATAAAATATTACCTGTACAGTTGATAGAAAATGATGACTTTGGATACAACCTCTCGCCCTTTCCATCTTTTAGTCTGACGAATGCATAATGAAAATGATAATTACAGGTGCATGTTTAGATTCAGTAACTAAGAACAAAATAATAAAAATAATTCCCCAAAAAAACCTAAGGAAAAAATTAGATTCTTATTTGCTATTCATTTTTCGCGGGCTTTTTTTTCTGCAGTTCTTGTGCGAATTAAAAGTATGAAGCGAATCCTCGGCACGTTTTTCAATCTTTTTTCGCTTGCGTCAACAGGTGGTGAGTACCAGTAATAGATTTGAGGTTAAATGTTTAATGATAAGTATAGAAAGTAAAAATAAATTCAGTAAGAAAAATTATCATAAAAGGAAAAAAGTAGCAACTCTGATGGGTAGTAAATGTTAAAATGGATTAATTTATCATAGAACATGATGAAATTTAATTTGCCTTGCTTATTCCAAAGAATAGGAAGGGAAATAGAGGAGAGAATAAAAAGTAAAACAAACATGTTAGCTGGGCAAGAGTCTGTTAAACTTCATGACAAATAAATTCTGTGGGAGGCAACAGAACCCTGGTATTAAGAGATACATTATTATGATATTTGGTGTTGACAAACGAAAAAGTGCATAGAAGGCAACCTCAACGTAGCAGAGATGAGACAGCCCAGGTGGATGAGTAGAAAACTATAAAACTAGTATCAGAAAGCGATGAGGTTTGCAAATATGTCAAAATTATGGAGTAAAAGTGAGTTAAGGGACGGATTCATAAGGGAAGGACAGGGGCAAAAACATAAAATAGAAGTAATTTGGTGAAGTTGTTTGCTAGGAGAGTTAAAAAACTAATATTTTTAAAGAAATGAATAGAGAAGATGGTTGGCAATGATCACACTTGCAAAAGGTGAAGATGGACAAAAAAATGATCATTCGTGTAACAAAATTTCAAATATGATATTTTTAACTTTTTTCAGACAAAAATAGACATGTCATGGATAACATGAGAACTATACTCTAGGATTAATGATTATGATTCTATGCATTAATATACTAGCCCCATCCCAAAGCATGGGAATGCCAGTGGAAGCAAACATGAAAAAAATAGAGGGAAAAAGTTTCCTCCCCAACCCAAAAGGTGGGAGTAAATGATCAATTAAGAATTGAACCCCATTCCAATGACCATGTTAACTTAATCAACAGAAACACCCATGAAAATCTATAATAGATTGTAAACTAGATGGGCTGTATTAAATTGAGATCAAACCTGCTTTCCTACAAATGGTTGAGGCCTATTATCGGGTCAACTATTGGGTCTATAAATTGGGCCCTTTTCCATGCTAGTTAGATCAAATCAAGTCATATTTCAACCAAATGATAGGCCTCATTACATGTTTCAATCACTCCAATATACATCTGTGTTTCTGTTAAATTAATTTGTATTGCATCTTTTACAATCTCTTGTAGAGATTTAATGTTCATAGATTTGCTAGGTGAAATCTATTGGTAAACATAAAATTCTTGAAGATTTTGAATGACATTTATATATTACAGTCTCGTGGCTGTCAAGTCTACTAATACTAGAAGAAGTCTTAGATGTAAAGCTTGGGTTAGTGAAGTGTCATTTTGTAAACATAAGCAACCAAAAAGCTTAATTGTAGATGTAGGCTTGTTGGGTGCAGAACCACATGGAAGATATTCTTATGTCAAAATTGTTTTTATTTAGATTTACTTATAAACTTATGCTGAATAATTAAAAGTTCAGTTGATGCTGCGAATGTTTTATTACATGATCTTTTCTTAGTCCGGTCAAATTAATTGCCAACATGGATCTATTTACGCCACCCTATCTTTGTTGTGGACATTTCATCGGTGTTTTGGTTGGGTTGAATCAAAAGTTCATGAGTTTATGTAGCAGCATTAATCCATTCGAATTGAGCTTGCAACTCTCAACAGTCACAATTAACTGAACATCATACGCAACAACATTACATATTTGTGCAGTTAAACAGCTTTAACATGGAAATTATTTAAAAATGGCATTCACCTACATGCTACGCAGTTCTTATATATTTACATGCCTGATGCAAAAACTTTGCTTTTTTACATTTATACCACACAAATCACTCACATCACATCAAAAGTGCCACAATTTTAACCCTTAAAAAATTAAATAAACATTTTCATCATATAGGTAAGGTGGCAATTGGCATGTATGTAAAAATTGAAGTTTAGGTGTTGTTAGATATTGTTAGATATGTAAATACATAAGAATTGCGTGTTATGTATGTAAATATTCCCATTTAAAAATTTTCAAAAGGAATTTCAAATGACCTTGCAACCTTTCCAACTGACTAAACAATACATAAGAACATACCAGATTAGCTTCAAGGGAACCACCTATCACTAACTACTAGCGTTCAAGACTTCTCCATATACATCGATAGAGTTGAAAAAGGCCATTAAATTATCATAGGTCATAATAACATAAACAAATGATAAAAAAAATAAAATTTAATTTCCCATAAGGCAATTTACCAACTTCTAAGAAAATGAGTTCATAACCAAGATAATAGGAAGATTTGCATGCATAAACTCAACTACTACGTTATTTACATATCTAAAAAAGTGGTATTTTTATGTGATATGAAATATATGAGTGTTATAAAAGTAAAAAGGTAAAGTTTACATATGTAAATATGTAGAAATTGGGTGGTATGAAAGTCTTTCCATGCCCCTAATCTAAAACTCCATAAGGTTTCAAGCAGACTCAAGGGTTCATAAAAGAATGTAAATCTAGGCAGCTTCAAAAATTCTCAAAGGTATATCTATCGCTCACCTCCAATGCTCAAGAATTCGTTGGATACAGGTTGCTTTTCCGCCACTTATTATTAGCTCATGTTTTCTCAAATAGGCTTTGCACTCTTCCAACTTCAGTACATCCAATTTTTTGTTTCCTGTTTGATAAAAATAGTAAGGAAAAAAAATAGTAGAACAGCATGTATAATAAGCCAGAATCATTAATCGTCGTAATTCAACATAGAATACCCCGTTCATATCAACAAGATATGCGCGCCTGTGAGAAGATGTATCTTCTTTCCAAAATTAGAACAAAAATAAATAAATAAATCCAATCAGAATGTAAACTGATGCAAATTTGTAGTCAGCTTGGCCGATTGGTATATAAGATGTAGAGGAAATAGGGGGCTTAATTGAAAATTTGTGATTGGGAAAAGGTTTGAGGGAAATACTTTGGCAAAGAAGATTAACGACTTTGTCACAAAGATCTTTATCTGTAAGTTTACCCTCCTTCCAATCACAACCATCGTCGTCCTCGTCCTCAATGCTGTCGTCTTCGCTGGGTATCCAATCCCAAAACATCGCCAGAAAAAAATCAATATAACCCTGTAGGTCATAACTTCACAATAACAGATAAATGAGAGTTAAAAGACGGATCATGGATGATATCTAACGTACTCACACCCCTCCTCATCGGAACTCTCATCCGATTCCACCTCTACTTCCTGATCTGACTCTGATTCTGATTCATCCTCTTCATCTTCTTCCTCCTCACTTTCCGTCTCATCTTCTTCCTCTTCGCTTTCGTAGTCGCTTTCTTCGTCCTCTTGCCCTGAGCTTTCTTCTTCGTCTTCTTCATCGTCTGATGAGGAAGAGATGTAGACAGATTGTTTCGCCTTCGACATAGTCCCGGCGGCAGCCAATTTCTCCGGCGAAATTTCGGAGCAAGAAGCCTGAAGAGTGATGAACACAACACGGCCGAGTTTATTACAGTAGCTTTTACATATTTCGAACAATATTAGTTAAAATAACTAAATCTTGATTAACAAAAGTTAACATCAAAATTACTCATTAACAAAACCAAAGCAATTGATAACTTTTATTTAGTCATTTTTTAAAATATTATTAATATTTTAATATTTTTTTTCTAATAATAACGATTAATTTATTTAATATTTGAGATTTTTATGTATCATTTATCCGAAAAGTTTAATTTAACATTTTAATCACCCAAACTTTAAATATTACATTTTAATTATTTTTTTCATTACAACCACTCTACTTTGTTCTTAAATGACTAAAATGTTATATTTAAAATATTGAGTGCTTAAAATATAATATTTAAAATTTAAGTAGTTAAAATATTATATTTAATTTTTTTATGATTGTTATGTAAAATCTAACTTATTATTAATTATATTTATACTTAGGGTTGTCAAAACGGCTCGTTGTTCGCAAACAGCTCGTGTTTGACTCATTTGTTAAGTTAACGAGCTGAACAAGAACAACACGAACAATATTTGTTCGTTAGCGTTCGGCTCGTTTTGGCTCTAAATACTACTATTTAATTATATATATCTCTTTAATGAGTAGCATTTTTACAAAAATTAATGGACTACAAAATTGACTGCAAGGCTACAAATCAATTAAAAGTATTAATGAAGAAAATAAAATAAAAATTATTAAACTAGATAAAAATTATGTTTTAAATCTTGTCTCAATTCTTAACATCTTATGACTATGTGATTAGAGTTGTTAAAATGACTCTTTGTTCATGAACGGCTCTCGTTCGTCTCATTAAGCAAACGAACACACTATGTGATTAGAGTTGTCAAAATGACTCTTTATTCATGAACGGCTCTCATTCGTCTCATTAAGCAAACGAACACAAACACACTTTATGAGCTCGAAATATAAACGAGCCGAACACGAGCTGAGTATGGGCTCGCTTGTGTCCGGCTCATTTACACCCCTATTTATACTAACTAAATTACATATACTAACATGACAAAATATTTTAACAATCCTCAATTAAGATGATATAAATACAATTAAATATAAGAAGTATTTTTTAATCAAATCATATAATAAATATTTTTTTTTTGTTTTTAATTAATTTAGTCTTATTATTAAAAATTAATGATAAAATCTTAACCTATATTTAACATTTTTATCAAATTCGATGATTACATGCATAAATACATGAATTTAATCAATCTATAAATACCATTATTTGGAATGATCTGTATGTAATTATCCCTGAATTAAACACCCACGGTTACATCCGCCCCCCTCTCACCCTTTCGGCTCGAAGCCCTAGTTTATGTCTCTCCCCTCCCGGTTTCGCCCAAAGCCATCGGCTTCCTGAACGAACCTTCACGATACAATCGCCAGCATAGCTAGCTGGGAAGGCCACCGCGGCTTACAGAACCACCGAAACTCATCCTCCGCTCCGCTCCGACCCCGACCAGAAACCATTGAAGAAGGTAAGCCCCGCCCTACTTCCTCTTCGTTCGTCCCGGATTCACTAAATCCGCGGATTCATAGGATTTATCGCGAATCGGCGCCATTTTGGGGTTTACGGGAACTCATGATTTATGGAGGCGGTTTCTGCTGTTTGGCAGGATTAAAGCTTTCGTAAATCCTGCTCAAACCGGCTACCAACAGCCCCTGAGGGATTTATTTTAGAAATTTAACCGTTTTGGCAGGATTTAAGCTAAATCATGCTACCAAACACAGATTGTCTGCTACATTTGTAGGGCATTGGTTTCAGTTTTCCTGCACCTTCAAAATATATATTTTTATTTCATATGATAAGAAGCAAAAGAAATTACCCAAGGGCATATGTTTTAAGTGCATTCTCGACGATTTTCAAATCCAGCGTTACACTTATGTTTAGTTTCTGTCTTTTGCTGCCCATGTGCCCCTACCAAAACACACATTTTGTGGCACAATCCGTGGAGACATTAGATCTGTTAGATATACAACCCACATCCATAAAACTTAAAAGAGAAATTTACATAAATACCAGACAATTCTTATGCATTTATATATCTAACACCTGAGATATTTGCACTATTAACACCTCGAGGTTTATAAACCTATGCACTAAAATGTGTACTTCTCTTCTAAAAAGGTAGTCATGGTGGTATTTTTTACGTGATGTTAAAGATTAGGGTGATATGCATGTAAATACGAATGTTTAGGTGTTGGATATGCAAATACAAAAGAGTTGTGTGATATATAAAAGAAAAACTAAAGGGGCATTCACATGCATACCACTCAATTCTTATGTATTTACATGTCTAACAACTAAATTTTCTTTTTTACAGTTATGTTATCCAAATCTTTCATATCACAACAAAAAACACCACTTTTTTTTACTTTCAAGGGTGAATACACCTTTTCATGGATAGGTAAGGTCGCATATATATATATGTAAAAATTGAAATTTAGGTAATTAGATAAGCAAATGAGTAAAAATAATCCCCGACTATTTACATGGAGTTGTTTTAGTCCCAGAATTTATAGAAGTGCTAAAATAGCCTCAAGTATTTTAAAATTGAGCTCTAATACCATATAGACTCTTTCAGTCTCAATTTAAAGAATTTGAGGATTATTTTGACACTTCTATAAACTCTGAGATTAAAACAGCCTCACACATGTAAATAGTTGGAGACTATTTTAACACTTTACTTATAAGTAAATGATCAGAATTGGGCATTATGTATGTAAATCTTCAAAAAATAAAGAGAAAAAAATGACATTTATTACAAAGTATATTGACGCAAGCAAAAAAACCTTGGAGGTTGTCACGCGTTCATGGTGCATATATTTTGAATATGCAAGGTAAATATATTGCATTATAATTAGCGAGTCATTTTGATTACAGTAAATTAAATATAGAAAATTATTTGTTAGATTTGGCTTTAGCATTTCGCTATTGTGGATATGTAAAACTTGGCTAAACAATAAAAATACTAAGAAAGATTTACATGCATACCCTCAATTTCTATGGATTTACTTACCCAACACCTTAACTTCAATTTTTACATACGTGCTCCTTACCCATGCATGAAAAGGTGTATTTCACCTTTTGAAAGTTAAAATAGTATTTTTCATTTGATATGAAAGATATGGATGGTATAAATGTAAAAAATAAAAATAGTCATTTTTAAAATAAAAATAAAATTACATAGAAAAGGAAAGATGAAGAGCAACAAGAGAGCCTCTAATAAAGCAAGTAGAAATCTAAAGATAGAAGAAAGGAAGGTTTACATAAATACCACTCAATTCCTATGTATTTATATATCTAACACCTAAACTTCAACTCTTACAAATATATATCTCTTTTCCTATGCATGACCTTTTAAAAGTTAAAAAAGTGGTATTTTTGATGTGATATGAACGAATTGGGTGGTATAGATGCTAAAAGTAATGTTTAGGTGTTAGATATGTAAATATACAGGAATTGGCTGGTATGTATGTAAATGTCCCTCTTATTTGGTCTTTTTCAGCACGTAGATTATTAAGTTTTTATGTTATGTTGTTATGAAATTAATTAGATTTAATTGAGTGGATGTTAAAATGTTATTCTTTACCCACAGTGCCTATTAGCATTTGTTCTATTAATTATTGAGGCTGCAATGCCAAACGCAAGCAAAGAGCTCTTGGATCATGTTGAGAGGCCTTCTCTGCTGGGTACATTTTCTTTAATTATTGTAAATTTTTACTCTGAAAATTCAATTTATGATTACAAATTTTATTGTTTTATGATATAAATGCAAATATTTTTCAGATGACCTTCTTCTTTGCCGCAAGGATCCTCCACCTCTGCCGGAACATAAGCACCAAAACTACGTTAAACAAAAAGAAAGGCCATTAATTTCTCCACTTCCTAAAAGCCAAGGTGATTATTCTTCGCAAGCTTTCTCTTCCTTCCCACACAATCTTTATTTACTTAAATATTTAACACGTAAAGTTTGATTTTTTACATCTACAACGCTCAAATATTTCATATCACATCAAAAATATTGCTATTACTAAGTTTTAAAAAGCAAAAAACTCATCTTTCATGGATAGGTAGAATGACATAAATGTAAGAAAGGTAAGGTTTAGATGTTAGATATGTAAATACATAGGAATTGTGCGGCATGTTTGTAAAGCATCCTTTTTATTTTCCATTACAGAACTGAATGAACTACTATCCTGTTCTTCTGGTATGAACAGTATTGGAATACATTGCCCTTTTTGTTGATTATAAATGCAAAATTCACTGGATAACATGTGATTATAGTAGCAGCTCTCGCATCTTACTCAAAAGGAATCAACATCGAACAAGAACTATTAGATTAAAACATAATAAAATTTTATTCAAGCAAAGTAAGTCCCTATTGTACGCCTCATATTTTGTTTTTGTAACCATCTAATTTCTTAACACTATAAATTAATAAAACACACCCCTTTTCTCAAAGATTACATACCGACCACCCGAAACATGCTATTTACAAATCAACCACGTCTTTCATCCATTTGTTTTAAATTCTAACCCAAATATCAAAATTCATGATAAAACTCCAACCCTTATTTTTCATTTTTATTTTTTAATAGTTTGATTGTGGCACGCGTAAATACATCAGTTCGGAGTTCAAAAAACTCATTTGGGTAGTTAATTCGTAAATATCAATGTTTCATGTGGTTTGTATGTAATTGTTAAACTATTTTTTTGTTATTTATTTTCAACTGGTGCTCCATCCAACCATATCTAATATATTTATTTCTCACATAATCCTTTTAGAGAAATGACTCCTAGGTATGTAAATGCCCCTTAAAAATTTTAGAAGAAGGCTTAGTAGGACTACAAGAAAAAAGATTTACTTTTTTGCTCTAATACCACCCAAATCTTTCATATCACACAAAAAAATGCCACCATTTTAACTTTTAAAAGGTGAAATACACATTTTAATGCATAGATAAGGTGGCATGATAAAAATTGAAGTTCAGGTGTTAGATATGCAAATACATAAGATTTGGGTAGTACAGATGTAAATTTCCCATTTCTTAAAATATGTAAATTTCCCATTTTTTAAACTGTTTTAACTACAGATGCCCTTCAGATGCATAGGGTAGTAAAAATTGTAGTTTATTTGTTAGATATAATTGATTGGCACTGTTTTAACTACAGATGCCCTTCAGATGCATAGGTAGTAAAAATTGTAGTTTATTTGTTAGATATGCAAGTACATAACAATTGATTGGTATGTATGCCATTTTATGATCCAAGTCTTATTATGATCTCATTTGGCATGTATTCCCAGTTATTGGAAAAGTTGAGGAATTTCTTGAAGTCATGGCTAAAGCTAATCAAGACCTGGAGCTGAGAGCACAGGCATGAATCTTAGAACTCCATTAGTTTATTTTTCTGCACTTGCTATACTTTCTCCTCATCTCAAATACTCTTTCCATTGCTGTTTCAGGAGAACCCTTCTTCAAATTATGATATAGAAGTGCTGAATGATGATGAAGATAAATTTATTCAGTTGGTATTTCACCAATTCATTCCAATAACTTCCCTTGAAAACATCATAAAATTAAAAAGGAAGATTCGCATACATACCGCTTAATTCCTATGTATTTACATATCTAACCCATGGATAAAAAGCTGTATTTCATTTTTTAATAGTTCTGTGTTTGCAGGATTTGCTTTTGGGCGTTGCGGATCTTCGTAGCGATGAAGCCGTCTCGGCGGCCGAAACGTCGATGTGTGGTTTTCGGCCGTCGATTTCGTCGACGAGCGCTGATTCTTCCGACGGTGATGATAGTGATGCTGATGAAAACAGTTCGAGTTCTGAATGTAAGAGTAGGTTTGTAAACGAATTATCGACGGATGTTAGGCGAAACAAAAGGCCTAAGGTTGTTATGCTTGACTAGAAGTGATTTATTTTTGGGAAATTTACATATTTACCTTACAACTCTTATGTATTTACATATCCGACACTCAAAATTTGATATTTACGCTCATAACAAATTAGAGTCATAAATCTATACATGAAAATGTGTATGTATTTCACTTTTAAAAGGTAATGATGATGGTAGTTTTTTTTTAAATGTGATGTCAAAAATTTGTGGTGTATGCATGTAAATATGAATGTTTTGGGGTATGTAAATATGAATGTTTTTGCATGTAAATATGAATGTTTTGGGGTTAGATATGTAAATACATAAGAATTGTGTGGTATGCATGTAAATGCCCTTATTTTTCTGCTTTGAATCATGTGAGGGCGTTTTCAATTTAGGATTTCTTTTGAAGGTGTAATATGTAATTTTTTTATGAAAGTTCCTATTTTGTTCTTATAGAAGCAAGCACTTTATAGCCTTGTCATAATATCGCACCAAATATTGTTTTTTTTTTTCCCTTTAATTTTTATTTGTCTATTTTGGTTGTTTTGCTCTTGTGTATATATTAGGGGTGTAAACAAGCCGAATACGAGAGAGTCCACGCTCAGCTCATGTTGGGCTCATTAAAAAAATATTATTGTTGGTGTTCGGCTCATTTATATTTTGAACATAAAAAGTTTGTTTGTGTTCGCCTGATTTGTTTAACGACCAGTTATTCACATCTACATATTTCCATTTCAATTAATCATTATTGTGCGGATTAGGAATTAAATTATTTAATTAAATTGTTAATGGGTTAATTAGATGTCTAAATTGTTAATTAAACTATCAATTAGTTAATTGAGGTGTTAATTTTATTGTTTAATTGAAATGTTAATTATTGAAAAATTAAATTAATTATTAGATTGATTAACTAACATATTTAAATTAATTAAATGGGGGAGAGTTTTTCAGCTTTATTAAATAAAATACTTAAATGGTTTTATTAAATAAATTAGTTAATTAAAATATCTACTTTAAATTAATGAAATATTTAAATTTAATTTTAATAAATTTTCAGAGCTATTAAATTAATTATTTGGTTTTCGGTTTTATTAACTAGTTAAAGTATTTAGTTTAATTTAATTGAAATTACGGTATTAAGTTAATTTCAATTTCATTAATTAATTATTTTTTTAAATCACCTAAATAGATTGATAATTAATTAAATCCACAATTTAAATTTTTTAGGCATTTTTGTTTTGTTTTAATATTAATTATTTAATTTTTTTTCATTTTATTAATTACATCATGTGGCAAGAATGTAAATAATGAAGTTTTGGGTGGCTGGTGCGTTATTTTCAACAACCTAAAACCCCTAAGAAATTGCGGGGAGCAACGTTTTTCGCAAAAAATTAGAATGTTCAGTTAGAGAATCGCTCATCTAATGGCTCGACCGGCCGATGAAGACGATGCCGGAAACCGGTCACCTCCGGCCTGCGGTGGGCGAGTTCATCGAGACCGGCGGCTTCACGAGCTGGGCATCTCCTGCGCGCTCAATACGGAGGTGGGCATGATGCTCGCGGTGATTCGTAGCCCTACAGACGCCACAGCGGCCACCACCCTCCCCGGCGGCTCCGAAACCGACTCCCATAACTCCCTACTCGTCAAATCCCTCCAATCCTTTCGCTCCCTCATCTTCCATCCCCTCCGCGGCAGCTGGTACTCCCTCGACCCAATGCTCTACCTCTCCCCTTTCCTCGACATCATACAGAGCGATGATGTAACCTCCGCCTCCACCAACGCCTCTCTGTATGCGGTTCTGAAGATAATTCGTCTAGAAATCTTCGGCGAACTCACCGCCGGCGCCCGCGAGGCAATCCATGCCGTAGTCCTGGCAATAACCAATTGTCGCCTGTATGCGGTTCTGAAGATAATTCGTCTAGAAATCTTCAGTGAACTCACCGCCGGCGCCCGCGAGGCAATCCATGCGGTAGTCCTGGCAATAACCAATTGTCGCCTAGAGCTCACCGACCCTGCGTCGGAGGACTCCATCCT